>NC_092341.1:313564285-314166428 GCF_046630445.1 Rutidosis leptorrhynchoides | reverse complement strand
CTCGCTGTAAGTCTCCACGTCCCAACTTTATTTTCACGTATCGTTATTATCGTTATTTTTATTATTATTATTATTATTATTATTATTATTATTATTATTATTATTGTTGTTGTTGTTGTTACCATGTCCACTTTATATAATTTATATTTTTATGTCGTTATAATGTCCAACTAAATACCCACAGTGGTGACTAAAATGTAGAACCTCTGGACAAATGGATTGAACCATTTACAATATTATGGTGTAACTTTGACTATTTTTAACATTGAGTTTAATCATAGACCCATTGTTATATAATTTAATATTTTCACCCCTATCACATAATTTATTAAATTAATAAGCGAAAGTGCAATAAATTTACATAAATTATGTTTCAACACCTCGGTGATCTAGACGGACATATGGACAAATTATTGACAATAATTTAGAAGTGTGATCCGGTGGTTTGGGTAATATTATAGTTTATATAATCGTGTAATTATAAAAAGGGAAGACCGTTATAATTTTGGTATTAGAAAAAGTTAAAACCGGATTAAATCTCAATTTGAATAGTCGGGGTATAATTTAATTCGCTAAAACAATATCTAACGAAAGTTAGATTTAATTTTAGTTAGTTAAATCTTTATAAATCGAAAGATAAAATATAAGGATATATATTAAAACATCGTAATCGGACTTAAAAACAATCCATAATCCAGAGGGGACATATTTTAGTAGCTACTACTTTACTTTATTTTAAATCTCATCAATTTCACTTTTTACTACGCAGATAAATTTTATTTACTTTTACCGTATTACTTTTTACCATATTGTAAACTTTAATTACTTTTTGCTATTTTACTATATTGCCATGAAAAATCTTATTTCTCTACTTTTTACAAATTAGTATAAATTGTAGTTTTATTTAGTTTCGTTAATTTAGTTATTTCGTTTTAGTTAAATTTAAATTGCGTTTAGTTATAATTAAAGCCTAATTCAAAACCCCCCCATTTTAATAATTTAACTTTTAACAATTAAAACACCTGAAAACTCCATTTCCCTGTGGAACGAACCGGATTTACCAAATAAAATCCGGATTTACCAAATAAAATCTTACTATACGGATAGGACAAAGTTGCCTATATGTGTGAAATCAATCCGAAATCATAAAAAGGCCATTTAATCACAACCAATTCGTGTAATAAATTAAATCTAAATCCGTTCAAAATAAAAGGACACGATCACGCACATCAGTTACATCCGGTTAGGCAACGATTAATCAACCATCAATCCACGCAACGATTTCGGCCTTCAGTTTCGATTACTCGAGTGTAATTATGCAATTTTACTATTCATCACAAGGTTATTTGATTTTTAATTTTTCTTGAATCTATGTTTGTATGTTAATCTACTGATGATTGCAATCCAATATTCATCATAGTGATTTTAACATTGTTAATTCATTGTTCTTGCATACCGTCACAAAACAGATTTCATGACTTTGGTGTATCAACATTGTTATTGTATACATATAATTGATAGATGAAAAACCTGTAGCATAAAGGGTTGAAAAAGTGTTTATGTAAATCACTTGATTGTGGTTGTCTACATTGTATATATAAATACGTAAACAAACTGCCTTTACATGTATACATAAATCGGGTTTTTAGCTATATGTAATACATATTGTTTTTGTTGCTGTATTTTGATAATAATGGGGCAAAACTGAACAAGTACGTTTTAAGTGTTGTGCTTATTTGTCGAGTGAATGTTAGATAATCGTAACCAGTTTTTTATATGTTTTTTTGCAGATTTATTTTTTTAAGTTGAATGGAAATTTGTTATTCAAGTGATTTTGTTACTATGTAAACTGATTACCTCTTTATTTGTTGTAGGTAACTTGGGTACTTTAAGATTTTAATAGTGTAAGGTATGATTAATCGTCTATTCTTCATGTGTATGAATTCCTATAATTTTGTTCCATCTTTTGTTCTTTGTGTATATATATATATTTTTTTAAAAAGCAGAAATTCTTTGTGTATATATGTATATTGATAGTATGCGATTGTTTAAATAGCGAATGCCCCATATAGTGTTGATTTTTATGCCGTTATTAATACCAGTTTGGTAGCAGAATTACGTTTTTAATATGCTTGCTGTTTCTTTTTATTGAGTTAAAATATCAAACTGATCATTATATGCGCAATTAGTTGATCTTAATATTATTTTTTAGTTATAAGTTTTCCTCACGATGTTGTTGTTCGTAACTTGAATGTGTATTACTACGTTGTCATAGGCTATAATAGTCTAATGGCAAATAGAAAATGTAAAAAGAGATTGGTACAAAATAGAAAACTCTTCTATGAGCTGCTAGAAACATGTTAAGAAACTGTAATCGTTCGGGTAGTGCAGCTGTTAATGCTTCATGTTCTGATGCTTGCCTTTTTGACATTGCTACATGATACCGTCATATATGTAAGCTAAGTTAAATTACTCATACCAAACAACAATAACTGCTATAATGTGCTATTCTGTGTTGGAAAATTGGTTAAAAGTGTGTTTTCACCAACATTGGACACTAATTAATATATGATGAGTAGTCAATATTAATGATGATAAAAAATGAGTTTTGTAGCCACTAGCGTGGGCTTTACAACGAACTAAAGTGTGTCCAAAACGGAATAAAGGTGAATGAGATATCGAGTCTCAAAGTTGTGTGTTTAGTGCAAAATTCTAAATGGCTTTTTGGAAGTAGGTGGAAACTTGCACTATAAATAAAGTGTTAAGGGTATGAAGAAACACACAACAAACATCTTATAACCATTCTTATATGATCCAAGTTCCATTCTCTGAAAAGCAATAAAGGTCTCACAGTTCGATTATCTATCAGGCAAGTGTTCAAGTCCGGCAATACGCTGCTTCGGACCGGTGTACCCTGGGAACAGACGTCGAATCTGTTTAAGGGAATTGTGTCAAACACAAGCCCGGTTCAACCTAATATCGGTTAGATCATTTTAACTTTACGCTCTTAATCTGGTTATTTATAATACATATTTACAATCTTGTTATTATGTTTGTGATAATATGTATACTTGTTTTCAGTTTCGTATAATATATTCCTACAAACTTAAACAGATTCGATTATATACGAAATTGAGATGCGATAACGTAGTAATTTTATAAACATACTGAACTGTTTTTATGATGCTTAAATATGATCATATGATCTTTACGTGGACCTTAAGTGGGGCTACTGCCTATAAAAGTATGGTTACTGTATATATAATCTGCTCGGAAACTTATTGAATTTTATATCAATTTAACTAGTTGGATTTGAATGTGTAATATATGCCGTTTCATTAACGTTTTATGAACCAACCTCATATTTCTATGATTACACATCTTACTGTTGGTACGATAATTAATAAATTAATTGCTGAAATTTAATCATGTTAATTAATTGCATGTCATGTGTATCAATATGTGGTTTTTTAGAAACTGATTATGAGAATGGGCTACATACAAATTATTATTTGGGCAGATTAATAAACAACAAACCATAAACTGAGTTACTCTTTTGAGGTTCAAAAAAGTCAAAGTGAGAACACGTTTTTGTTTAGATTTTGTATAATCGGATCATATGAATTGAATTAATTTAATTGCTTATCTTGCTGTTTAATTCAATTGGTATAACTAACTGAGATATATCATGACACGTAGTTATGAGTTTATTATACTCCGTATATCGTATCATGATTATAAGAAATATGGGAATTTTGTTGACATAATTTGAACATGTCTTCGTTTAGTTGCCTGGTTTCTAGGAGATCGTTCATGGGATAATTTAGTCATCCGGATAATTGTCTTTGTTTCTGAATTGTTTTGTAACTCACTTTTAACATTGAGTGGTGGCCTTTTTTTTGTTAGTTTCCTGTAATATATTAGCCAGTTAATTTATCAATAAAGCTAATAGAGTTCTTTAGCCATTTTGTGCTATCATACACATATACTACAAATTTAACTTAATGGAATGTTTTAATGTTTATTATAAATAAATTATAATATTCCCTTTTATTAAGTGGTGGATTAGATATGATTAATTTTGTTAAATGGAAAACTGATATTTTCATTAGTCGACATTTGTGGGGTTTTGATTAAGTGGATTAGGTATAAGGATGGATAAGGATTCTTGAATAATTATTTTTTCATCACTTTAGATAAAATGTATAAACTTTATTGAATCCAATGAGTACAATATTATATAATGAGTATAATATTATATGATCTTGTTATGCTTTTTGATTTATATAATTTGTTATTGGCTTTTAATAATCCTAAACTCATTATTGGAAACTGAGATACATTTTATGTTAATATGTTATTTGCATATATAATTCGATACTGTACATGATTTAAATGGTTATTGGTTTAAATATTGTACTGCGATTATAATTAAGTTCTTATGGTCATCAAATTATTATCGAATTATTTATGAGCTGTATTATATTTGGTGACTTCATTATTTATTTTGAGTACCGAGTTGGTACTAGATGAATTAATTAATCTGAGATGTTATGTTCTCTATGAACTACACGGCAAATGTTTTGAATATTATTTGGTTTGCTTTATTAGATATTGATGACAATGTGCATATGTACGTGTACTATATGTCTTCTAATTTTGTAGTTGTGATGTTATGCATAATGATCATTGAAATTTAAATCGTTGTATACATGAGATTAATATACGAACTTTTAATTAATGTGACTATTAATTATTATTTATAAGTTCGACATTGTTATTAATAATTGTTACGATTGATTTTCGAGAGGAATATAGACCCGAGCACTCAACCGATCATGAGCTACGCTGTTACAATCAATGTTGCGACAGTAGCACCGCTGTTGAATGCGGTTCTTTCTCGTGCTGAGAAAGACGTGAGAAGTTCACATGTGTGAACTCTAAGCGTTGACAACAAAAGATGTTCTTTTATCTAATCACGCTGAACCTTGTGAGGTTCTTGGCTGAACCTTGCGAATCATAATGCTCAAATTGTGAGCGCGATTCAGGTTTGGAATCATTCATATTACTTGTGCGCAAGTCGATCGTTCTATAACGTGTATTCGAAGAGTCTTCGGACCGTTTCCGGACTGATTTCGAACTGTAATTCGATCTGTTTCCAGATAGTATTCGACACTGGTTATAGACTATCTTCGGGACAGTAATTGGATAGTTTTAGACTGTTATTAAACCGGATCTAAACTTGTTTGTTTAACAATTGGGCTTAAACATGTTTGGTTTAACCGATTTTGTTGAAACGGTTTAGTTTAATCGTTTAGTATAAACCTTTTGATTTTAACATGTTTAGTTTACATGTTTGTGTTTAAACCTGCTTGGTTTAACTTTAGGGTTTAAACCTGTTCGGTTTACCCATTTGAGTTAAAACGGTTTTATGGTGATACCTGTTTGGTTACCCGTTTGAGTTGAAATTAATTTTAAGGTGATACCTGTTTGGACCCGTTAGGTTATTTAACCTATTTGGTTATTTAACTAATTTGGTTTATCCAGTTGGGTTGAACCGTGTGCGGTTCACCTTTTAGGGTTGAAACCTTGTTTGGTTTAATCGTTCGTGTTGAAACCTTGTTTGGTTTAACCCATTCTGTTCACGGTATACTAAAACGTTTATTTCGAGTTGTAAACTCAAATTAATTCAGTTCACGTGATACTTGTTATTTTGTTAACAACAATTAAGCCATCGAAACCTTCTGTTTTGTTAAACAGTTTAGTTCAAATTTCAGATGATCTCTGAAGTTAACTTGGTTGGTTCTAACACCAAGAAAAGGTTGATTTATACTGGGGTTATTCGTCATGTATGTGTAAAATGGAGAAAAGCTCTTCATGGATAACTCTGCCTTTGATGATATCAATTGCGATAGGATTGTAATCCTTAAATGAACTCCAAATAAGAACTTACATTGAACAATGTGCTATATGTTCATGAGATTCGTAAGAATCTGGTGTCCAGATGGTTGTTAACCATATTTGGTGTCAGAATAGAATCTGATACAGTCATGTTGACCATGAACAGAATGATATGTTCAAAGTAAGTGTAATGGTTATTAACAATGACATGAATTAGGTTGGTCTAATTATGCTTACGTAATTGTGTCTTCAAATGTGTGGCATGAAAGACATGGTCATTGTTAACTTAAAATTCAATTCGTGGTTTGATGACCCTGAACTACATACCAACATTCTAGGAATTGTGGGTTGAAAGGAAATAAACGAGACTATTCTTTTAAATCAGTTGAAAGAATAACCGATTAAAATTAGTTAAAAGAATAACTGAACTCCTTGATATGATCTACACGGACGTGTGTGACATGAAATTCATTCCAACGAGGAATGGAAAACAAATACTTTGTTACGTTTATCGATGATAGATGAAGTATTGTTATTTTACTTGTTTTAAAGTAAAGATGGAGCAATTGAGAAGTTTATTGCTTATAAAACGAAGTTGAGAATCAACTTGAATGGAAAATCAAGGTTGATCGTAGTGATAGAGGTGGTGAATATATCGCACATTTTGTTGAATTCTGTTTTTAAAATGGCATTAGAAATGAATTCACTGCACCTCACTCACCCCACTCGAATGAGACTATTGAACTCTAAAGAATAGAACCCTGGAAGATATGGTGAATGCCATGTTGGTAAGTTCTGGTGTAAGCCAGTAAATGTGGGGGGATGTCATCCTATCGGCAAACTATCTTTCAAATAAGATACCCCAAAAGAAAAGGGATAAAACCCCATACGAGTTATGGTGGAAAAGAAAACCATCGTATGAGTACTTCAAAGTGTGGGGGTGCCTAGCAAAGGTAGTTGTTCCCTACCTAAGGCACAAAAGATAGGATCAATGACTATTGACTGCATATTTATCAGATGTGCTAAACAAAGTAGTGTTTATCGCTTCCTTGTGCATGAATCCAAGATTTTGGTTATACACAAAGGTTCGATAATAGAATCGAGAAACGTTTCATTCTTTAAAATGTATTTTCATACATTACAAATGAACGTGAAAGTTCGTCTAGGATAGACGAGAAGGTGTTCAAGATGAGACACCTAATGAGCTAGTTCAATAGGAACTAGTATAATTAAAGAAACTTTCTCGATAAATGGCATACACATTATGCTTACAGAGGAACTAAAACTGAATGTATAAAATATATACATAATATTTGAGACCCTTTTAAATTGGATATTTAAGACGGTGTTTATGTATGTGAAATTCATTTTGTCATGATACAAGAGATATGGTATTACATTTCTTGTGAGAAAACTATAGATAATATAAATGATGCGTCAATTATTCTAATGCTTTGGACGTAAAGTCTATGGAATGCTAGACTTGGACTTGTTAATGATGATCATCTGCAGAGATCAATTAACAACTAATATTTCATTGTGCTGAATATATTTAAAGACAAAATCGATTTCATTCAGTAATAGAAGGATTTGGTATATTGTGAACATCATTGATGATGTGAATTATTCGCATGTTATGTGAATTATGATATTAAAGATAATTATTATATAAAGATGTCAATCTTTATTATATTATTATTATCTTAATATTTGAATTACCTAATCAGAATTCAGATGTGAAAATGTAATTTGAGTGCGAGAACTTTATTAAGTTTTCTAAATTCAACGTCTCTAGGTCAAACCTAGAATATGACTAAGAATTGCTCAAATGTGCTAAAATAAAATTCACAAAAGATGTAAATCTTAAATTAAATGTGGGCATTTGAACGCTTCATTGATTAGACATGTGGGGGAAGCTTTATACAGATAAGCAGTAACCCTTGTTAGTTGTGTAAAATGAACACAATAGCTTGAAAATGTGGGGGTGTCTTGTATTTTGATATCAAGGACATGGTTCATGATAACGCGTTCTAATGTATCTAATGAGTTGTACTCGATCCGTCTTAGCATATGCTGTAAGCAAGCTAAGTAGATACAAGAGTAATCCAAGTACATCTCATTGGATTTGTATGATTAGGTTAGTTCGGTAACAGATATTCTGCAGTGATCGAGAGACACTGTGATGCAAACTAGATATCTGATACGAATGATTCCAAAGCGACATGTAGGTGTGTATTCACAGTTGAAGGTGCTGCTATATCGTGGAAATGGTTTAACAAACGAATATTGCTAGATCCACGATGGAATCAGAATTCATCGCTTTAGATAAAGCTGGTGAAAACGGAGAATGGCTATGTCAATTCGTTGAGAATATACCAAGATGGTCTAAGCTGATGTCGGCCATATGTATACATTGTAATAGCCAATCGGTGATTGGTAGAGCTCATATTACATTATTCAATGGTAAGACTGACGTAGACATAATAAAGTACGACAACTAATCTCTAGAGAAATTATCATTATTGACTATGTAAAGTCAAAGGATAATGTTGCGGATCCGCTGACAAAAAGCTTAAGCAGAGAGTTAGTGTGTAAGTCGTGCGTGGAAATGGGACTAAAGCCCATGAAAGGCTATGTTTATATGAAGGAAAACCTAACTCAGTTGACTGGAGATCCCAAGATCTGAGTTCAATAGGACAACCTGCTTGTATGAACTGGCGAAAGTCACTGTGGGGGAGTTAATTACTAAACTAGCAACCCCTACACCTTTTAAAGGGAGTTTACTAATTAAGAGTAGACTTCCTAGTTCATTCCTAAAAGTGACAGGTAAGAGGATAAGCATATGACTTTTAATGATTCAACTGAAATAACCATGCGTGGTTAATCAGTAGCCACGCTGTGGTGAATCACCTATGTGAGAGAGAAGTGGGGTCGCTTCGAAGGGTATTGTTGGGGCACAATATTTGATAAGCTCTCGCAGAACCAGGCTAATGTTCATGACCATAACGAACATAACTATGAGGACTTGACGTTGTCAGGGAGAGTCTTGTGTGAAGCGTAATGTCGCCTACACAAACGGCAGGCGAGTTCAAAGACATCGCCGTCTACTAAGAGCCAGTAGACTAAGTACGTTTTCACAAGCGAAAGTTCAAAGGGTAACACCTACTTATCGTATGCAAGATTCAACCGCTGAAATTTAATCGAAAGATTGTTGTTTCTGAGATCGATCTCCATTCATGTGGGGGATTGTTGGAAAATTGGTTAAAAGTGTGTTTTCACCAACATTGGACACTAATTAATATATGATGAGTAGTCAATATTAATGATGATAAAAAATGAGTTTTGTAGCCACTAGCGTGGGCTTTACAACGAACTAAAGTGTGTCTAAAACGGAATAAAGGTGAATGAGATATCGAGTCTCAAAGTTGTGTGTTTAGTGCAAAATTCTAAATGGCTTTTTGGAAGTAGGTGGAAACTTGCACTATAAATAAAGTGTTAGGGTATGAAGAAACACACAACAAACATCTTATAACCATTCTTATATGATCCAAGTTCCATTCTCTGAAAAGCAACAAAGGTCTCACAGTTCGATTATCTATCAGGCAAGTGTTCAAGTCCGGCAGTACGCTGCTTCGGACCGGTGTATCCTGGGAACAGACGTTGAATCTGTTTAAGGGAATTGTGTCAAACACAAGCCCGGTTCAACCTAATATCGGTTAGATCGTTTTAACTTTACGCTCTTAATCTGATTATTTATAATACATATTTACAATCTTGTTATTATGTTTGTGATAATATGTATACTTGTTTCCAGTTTCGTATAATATATTCCTACATTCTGTTGTATAAATGGAAATGGCAAAACATAGGGTAATGCAATTCAAGCGAATGTGAGTTCAACTGCGAACCAAGATCAGTAAGAACAAGAATTATAGTTTAATATATATTTTGTTTTGATAAAGAATGTTCAATTACGTGTATTTGTAAGGGTTGTTAGATTATTATTGTGACTCACTGTTAAATAAAATTTCTACGAATTGGTCCTCACCCAAATTCCACAGTGAGTTTTTTTTTCTTACATTGAAATAACTGCATTTTGCAAGTTCACTCCCTTTTATTATTATTATTTTTTTTTTGTATCAAATCTTATATAGGTTGGTATCTCCACAAAACAAATATGGCCGAAAGAGCCAACGCCCTACGGGGTGAAAAACAATACCGGCTAACACCGATCTCGACTGCAAGCCGGTGGGTCCAACCCAAAAAGAGGTCTGACACGATTCCAACAGTAGGCGGTGGGTCCAACCCAAATAAATAGAAGATGGATAATGGTATAAGGGGATGTCTTACAAATTTGGAGTCAACTGTTATCCGAAAAAAACAAAGGATATGCAGCCTTTAATTTTTTTTTTTTTTTTTTTTTTTTTTTTTTTTTTTTTTGATGTTCACGGACAAACATATTGTTAGATTAATATTTCAATCCAAAGTTATTTAAACTTTAAGATGGCTAAATTTGATCCTTGATAGTTAAATAAGGTCATGCGAGTGAGAACACTCATGTGCCAAGTTAGGCCATGCGGGTGAGAACACTCATGTGCCGAGTTAAGTTATGGGCAACTATACTATGCATCTAATTTTTACCATTATGGGCAACGATACTTTTATGTTTGGTATATGTAATCTGGTGTTGTATAACTTCGCTGATACTTGGCATTAAGCAATTAACATGATTGAAATTTCACTTTGCAAAAAGAGACCGAAATTACAGGTGGTATAAAAAAATCTAGCATACACAATCTCTTAAAAATCTTTTGTTGACAAAAGATATCATGTTGCTATGTCCAATTTTCATAAATAACCCATTAGAGCAAATTGGCATGTGCATAACTTTTTAGATCATGTATTGTATTATATTTTGCCTCATCAATAATAATGTTACATCTATTATTTTTAAATTTACACATGTGAACTACTTATTTCATCGAATGTTATAATGCTATTGATTTTTATCTGTTGCAGGCAGATAGATTACGCGTTGTTATCTTGAATGAGAACCAAAATATACCCTAAATAAAGCAAACACTTTTTATACAATCCATTAAGACGTTAAGTGATTAGAATCGTGAAGTAAGCTGTGGGAACCTCGACCTAAAAATTAGCTACAAAGTTATTTGCTTGTGATATTATTGGTTACAACTTGAAAGGACCCGTCCTAATCCATCCGGATGAAGTCCATATCGATTATAAACGATTCACAACAGTTGATTACATCGCGAGGTACTTGACCTCTATATGATACATTTTACAAACATTGCATTCGTTTTTTTTTTAAAAGACAATCTTTCATTTCATTGAAAGTTGACAGGCATGCATACCATTTCATAACATATCCAACTATAATTGACTTAATAATAATCTTGATGAACTCGACGACTCGAATGCAACGTCTTTTGAAATATGCCATGAATGACTCCAAGTAATATCTATAAAATGAGCAAATGCACAGCAGAAGATTTCTTTCGTACCTGAGAATAAACATGCCTTCAAGTGTCAACCAAAAAGTTGGTGAGTTCATTAGTTTAACATAAATAATCATTTCCATCATTTTAATAGACCACAAGATTTCGTATTTCCGTTCTCATAAATATACGTCCCATGCATAGAGACAAAAATATCATTCATATGGATTGAACACCTGGTAACCGACATTCACAATATGCATATAAGAATATTCCCATCATTCCGGGATCCTCCTTCGGACATGATATAAATTTCGAAGTACTAAAGCATCCGGTACTTTGGATGGGGCTTGTTGGGCCCGATAGATCTATCTTTAGAGTTCGCGTCAATTAGGGTGTCTGTTCCCTAATTCTTAGATTACCAGACTTAATAAAAAGGGGCATATTCAATTTTGATAATTCAACCATATAATGTAGTTTCGATTACTTGTGTCTATTTCGTAAAATATTTATAAAAATTGCGCATGTATTCTCAGCCCAAAAATATAAAGGGTAAAAAGGCAAATGAAACTCACCATACGATATTTTGTAGTAAAAATATGCATACGACGGAACTGAACAATGCAGAGTTGGCCTCGGATTCACGAACCTTAGAAGCATTAAAAAGAAATAAATTGTCCGAAAGGGGACTCGAACCCGCGACCTCTAGCTTACACCACACAACACATAACCAACTGCTCTTCTGTTACCTTTCTGTTTTATTCTTAACCGAATTCTATTTAACCCGTATTACTTCTGTTATCTTATTTCTTCTTCTTCACAAACTAATTCATCTAGAATAAATCAACAACAATAGAAAAAGAAGTGAGAATTAGTGAACCTAACAGAAACCATTCATCATCATGATCGTCATTATCTTAACCATTCCATCATATTCATCATCATCATCGACCCTATCATTATCGTATTCTAGTCATTCACGGATCAACTCAAAACAGAAATAAAATTCGCGTGCAGTGGCTCTAAGAAGAACAGGAAACAATTGACAGGAGTAATTGCAGGTTTTGATGAAGTTGGTTTCCTCGAAAGGAAAGGAAAAGAAAAGAAGGAAAAAAAATAACAAAGTAGGGTTTTCGGTTAGTTTTGGTTTAACTGATTCATTATTATTTTCAGCTTCTCTTACCCGTTACTTATTCGTGTCATCTGTGGAACCATCATCATCACAGTTGCAAATGATGTTTGTTGGTGTGGGTATGAAACACGATTGAATAAAAAAAAAATGAAACAAAGAAGTAGCAAACGGTGAAGGCAATTAGGAAAGGATTGGGTTTCGATTGTGTAACTCTTGAGGCCCGTTTTGTATCTCCAATTAAGTTAACGAAGTCTATTATCCAGCCCAAAATAAAAGCAGAAATATGGTGCTTTGGGCATGATTTCTTGGATGCTTATTATTCGTGCATTATCAATCACTTCCTACTAATCTCAATCATCTTTTTCTTCCACTACCTAATCTAATTGATACTTCCACTTTCTGTCACTATCAACATCGATTATTAACATAAATCGACTCCTTGTATTTAAGCATTATCATCATTTATTCTTTTCTATTATCACCCATCACTTAATTAAATCAACATTATCATTATCCATATATTAACCTCATATTTCTCCTCATCGAATACGAATAGAAAACTGAAGCAACAGATGCTATTTTGTTGTGGTTTTAGTGGCTGTAGTAGGAACAAACCGTAGAAAAACAGAAAGAAAAAAAATTACGGCTAGTCTTCGCGAGTTGGAGAAAAGAGAGAGAGAGAGAGAGAGAGAGAGAGAGGTGAGGTGGTAGTTTCATTAAAGAAGAGGGTGTTGGGTTTTAGTTTGAACAGCAAGACAGAAGTAACCGTTCACAATGGTGGTTGATGGTTGTTAATCGTACAAGAAGAAATAGGTGGAGAGTGGTGTCGTGGTTGTAGTTGAAGGTGTGATCAACTAAACAAGAAAAGAAATGGTTCCTTGGTGGTTAGTCGTCGTAGTTTGATGCCTGACATAAAAAGAACATAAAGATACTCTCGATGGTTTTCATGGTCGATGGAAACAGAAAAAAAAATGGTACTCAAAAGATTATGGTTATTGATGGTGGGAGTTTAGGATAACAAAAGTGGTGTCACGATGGTGATGGTTATTATAAATGGGTTGAAGATGGCATAAGTAGAAGAAGAGGATGGTTGGGGATGTTGGGTCTCGGTCAGTAAAACAAGAAACAATACAAGGTGATTCTTAATATTGAATAAGAAGTGAGTTTGGTATTGGTTTATGAGGAAAGGATTAGAAGGAGACGTGTTTTAAAAAAAATTAATCTCTGCATAATGCCTATATCTATATGTATGTTATATATATTTACTAGAGCTTGGCTCGTTCACACACCTATTTAATATATGAATTATTGGAGGCGGGCTACAAATTTAGTGATTTTGGTCAAAAGCGCTCCACTGCCATTTTCGGATAAGTAATAAAAGCTACAATCAAATAATAAGTTTATGATTTATACTACATGTCTGTACGCTTATATAAAGGTCAATATATTATTATTTTTGTTATATTGAGATTGTGAAAGGAAACAAGAAAAGAAAAGAGACAAGATCACATGGTGGTGATTGTGAATGATAAAGAAAGAAAAAGAAAAGTAACATAAGTGGGTTTTGACAAAGTGCGTAAAATTTACTCAACGAATAAAAATTGAGATGGCACATGAATATGAGAAGGGCTAGTACAATTTTAATCATATCCCTATTGCTACAGTTATTGAACCTTTCTTTTTATGAGTGGTAGATATAATTATTAATAATATAATAATAATAATAATAATAATAATAATAATAATAATAATAATAATAATAATAATAATAATAATAATAATAATAATACTACTAATTTCAATTAATTAATACAAATTTCAAATGGAATCGTGTGACTAACCCCCACTCATTATTCTGTGCTGACACTTTTAATTAAGAGAGTATATTGTGCCCCGTTGATAATTAGTGGCGAAAAAAAAATTCTCAGAAGAATCTCAAATTTTTACAGTAACTATATTTATTTATTTTGGTTATTAGGGTATAAAATTTGATCCTTAATTTGTTAAATAAAAATTACATCAATTGTCCCTCTCATTTTTGGGTAAAATATAGAAAGTGTTAAAACTTAACAAATAGTTCTTAAATACATTTTTTAATAAGCCTAAAATTTATAGAACTTATTTTCGTATCACCGTTTATTTTAAAATTACATAAGTTTGAATTTAACTTGCTTAATATCAATCAAAACATTAAACGAGTATTACAATCATTTAATATTTATTTTTAATATACTTTATTTATATATAGAGATATATTTTAAATAATAATTATTAAAATATCCTATTTTTATTTTGTTATTTTTATTAACAACATCATATAATACTTCAAATTATATTTCGAATTATTATTTATATATATACATACACACATATCTAATTACAATTAATTGTTCGTGAATCGTCGAGAGCAGTCGAAGGTCAATTGAATATATGAACATCGTTTCAAAATTTTTCTAGACTCAACATTACACACTTTGCTCATCGTATCGAAATCATATAAAGATTAAGTTTAAATTTAGTAGTAAATTCCCGGGTCGTCACAGTACCTACCCGTTAAAGAAATTTCGTCCCGAAATTTGAGTGGGATCATCATGGCTGACAATAAGTATGTTTTCATGACGCATACAAGTTAGAAATTTGAGTTTTATCATCAGTGAGCAATATGGATAAAATAATTCGATTATTCGAAAAGCACGAATGATGCTATCACAAAAGAGCAAAATGAATAAATAGAGATTCGTCTTGACTGTTGTCTCAGTTGAATTCCGGAATTCAAGGGATTTAAAGAAAATCTTCGAAATCTAAAAGATTTGATTCTTCGGCGAGTAAGGAAATTAAGATCTCTATAATTAAATACGGTGATCTGCCCCGATTACTACGTCTGATATTCCCTTTATAAATTTACCTTTTCTGTTCTATTTTTTTTCACCACTTCTATACTCAATTCCCAAATTCAAAAGATTTATGAAAATGCTTAACCCTGTTCTGATCCTTGTTCTTATTCTAACTATCGCAATGATCGTTCTTCTTTTCCAACTTCCACCAGAGGAGTCTGCTTTCTTCTACTTTGCCCTCGGGATTATAATGTTTTTAATTCTCCCGTGTCTTTATGTTGCGATAAACATTGATATACACGGTTTATAATTTGTGTGTTGTTATCGGGCTTTATATTCTCCTTTATATTTCAAAGCTCTATGCTTTTGTTTTCTCTTCCCGACTTCAAGTCAAGCGAATAATGGTCCAGAATTTGTAGATATAGAGTTTCGAATGATTATAATGTTCAAAGCAGGAAGGAACGTGATAGCACGATTTGATTTTCAAATTTATCAACATCACGGAAGATAGAACCATCAAGAATACATTTTCTTGATTTGTTCCAGAGTTAAGTAGAATGAAAGAGTTATGTGACATGGCACATGATGACGTTATGATCTATGAATCTCACGTCCCATTAGAAACTCAGCATGACTTACTGTAATATAATCACGTTGATCAAGTGTCATTATATTATACTAACTCATGCATCAGTTCCCAACATTACTTCAATAAAATTCATATCTTAAGCTCTAAAGTTTACAGAATATAGAAACTAACAGTTTCTATATGATGTAACACTGATAGCACGAAGATATTAATGATTTCAGACAAGAATAGTTATAAAAATATCTCCAGAAATATGGAGGATATTTATAATGAAAGATACGATAATATCTCGGAATATCTAAGATCAGAGGATGATAGAAACTATTATCTGCAAGGGTTTAGAGTAAGGAGCAAGATATTCACTAAAGACTTTAGCAGACATTGAATCATTTCGATTCTTTGAAGTCAAACTTATTCTTTGTGATTTGTCCATGGCTTTCTTCCTAGTTTCACATAATCTGCTTTTCGGTACTAAATTTTCTATTGAATGTTTTCAATATAATGATACACTGGAAGCACAAGGAGGTATATAATTTCGGACGAGAATATTTATAAAAATATCCTCAGAAATATCGAAGATATTGATGATGATATTTTGGAATTTCTAAGTTCGATGGTTGATGGAGAAAGATTTTCCGCAAGATTTTAACATGACTTCGGAGCAAAATATTCTCTAAGGATTTCAACGGATCCAGAATTACCTGAATTCTTTGAATATAGGGTTTGGTCCTTGTATTTGTCCTTGGTCTCCTTCATGGGTAGCTCAATCAGTTTTTCAATACCCAATTTTCTATCGAGCGTTCCTAACACTCTTTTCTTTATCATCAAACTTTTAGTCGTTTAGACCATCTACCATTTTTCTGTTTCCTCTGCATTTAATGCTATGATATCTGAATTATCGGTTATTAATCCGAGGTGGTTTCAGAAAAATTGTGTTTTTAGATGATTAAACGCTGATGGTAATATGGTGGAATATGAAAGGTTCCCTGGTAACAATAAAAGAGCACGCGTATATGTCAACATTATAATAAGGTTGTTTCGTACAAAAAGTCGAAGTTGTCTTGCTGGAGCTGTGACAAAACTGGCTATCTCGAACAGCAGATGCAAAGTTATTTTCGGTAATAATAACGCTAAAGGAATTAGCACAGCTACGTGTTAAATGTTTACTCAGGTTCTGAGTGTTTTCAGGTGCATAACTATATGCATAAATCTTTTCTCCCGTAAATGAAGTGCGGTTGGTCCATCCTCTCGATTGAGGTGTTTTCAAGAATCATGAAAAGTTTGAACGCAGAATGTAATCGTGAAGATACAAATGATGTTTAAGACAAAATCAAGTGGCAACTTGAAGAATTGTTTAGTTTCATATGTTATAATCAATATTTTAATTCATTTTAATTGTCCAATGTTATTAGTCCACAGTCGATAGTCCACAGTTGACAGTCCAATAATTCATATATAGTTTAATATCTAATATTCGAATTAATTAATACATGTCGTGACCCGTATACATCTCCGACTCGATCACAACTCAAACTATATATATTATTGTAGAATCAACCTCAACCCTGTATAGAGAACTCGATCATTACTGCATATAGAGTATCTATGGTGATTCCAAATAATATATATAGATACGTCGATATGATATGTCAAAACCTTGTATACGTGTCCCGATATTTAAAGTGCGTAAAATAAATAACAGAAAATTAAATAACGATAAATAAAGTGCGTAAAGTAAATAACAGAAATTAAATGACGATAAATAAAATTACGAGAATGTAAATTGCGATAATTAAATTGCGATAAATAAAATGTAATCAGTTAGCTAGGAACAATTAGTTAGGAACAGTTAGCGTGGATTCTTAACAAAATTTCTCATAGTTAATTTGTTTGTTTCTAACAAATTTTATTTTGTCAAATGTTTTCTTCATTATGCCACTTGTTGGATTCTGATAAATCAAAATCCCAATATGAAATTGGATGAATATGGTTATTCTGTGGTGAACGGATTTGTAGATCGGTGGATGTAAGTAGGATAGTAAACGACTATTGAATCAGCTTCGAAGAATGTACAGTGTAACTTATTAATGTGAAATCTAAATATTCCTCGGGTATTACCTACCCGTTAAAATATTTTCACCATTAACAGTTTATACGAAAGAATTTTTAATTACAATCTTTATGAAAATATACTTACGGATATATTTTCTTCAGATGTAATCATAGATTTAATGAGTTAATATAATATTAATCTTATTTGATTTACCGTTAGAACTAGAATATATAATCTCTAAAACATTGAAGATTACATAATCGTCATGTCGAACGTAGATAAATGATGTAGAACGATTCGCAGATTGATGATTATGCTCGAGGTACATAATTAGATGTTGAGATGTATGATATGAACTTGAGTTGTTGGTGGTACTGGTATTGATGTTGGTGCTGGTGATGTTGCTGAAGCTGGTACGTTTTGCACCATATTCTCCAAATTGATTACTAGAGCGCGAAGTTCATTGACTTCTTGTATTACTCCGGGATGATTGTCGGTCAGAACGAGCGGATGAATAAGGTTTAGAATCTGAGTTATAATATAGTCGTGACGAGATATTCGAGAAATGAGGGTGAAAATGGTGTTACGAACAGGTTCGCCGGTAAGTGCTTCAGGTTCTTCGCCAAAAGGTGAATTCGGTTAGTGGAAGGGATCGCCTTCTGCGCGTCTTCATTGATTAAGTCGACTATGAATCCATCAGATGAATTGGGGATGGATGATTGGTTGATTCATTCTGCTGACGTTGCTTCCGGAGCTTAGATGACTATCCATTCGGAATAACTGTCGGGATAACTATCGGAATAGCTGTCGGAATCCGAGGGACTCGAACTAGTTGAAGGATTCATCTCGTACGATCAGATGAAGGATTTTCGATAAGAAATAGATTATAGGATGTAGATTAGTATCCTGCAATACATAATTTACATATGCATATGTAATACTAAAATCTCATAAGTTACGGAGGAATCTACGGAAGCTGTCAGGTAAAGATACAATAACATATACGCTAAGATATGAATTAGCAGATACGCTAAGATATGAATTTTGTCTATACACTATTCATGCTGTCAATGCAATAAGATGTGTTTAGACTAAGAATAATAAGCAGGTAATTACTAAGGATGATAAACAAATGATTTTTGACAAAAATGATAAGCAAAACTTTTGACATGCAGACACGGTCGAAGTCCAGACTCACTAATGCATCCTAACGACTTATCAGTTAGACACACTAATGCAGACCCGGTTCACTAAGACCACCGCTCTGATACCAACTGAAAGGACCCGTCCTAATCCATCCGGACGAAGTCCATATCGATTATAAACGATTCACAACAGCTGATTACATCGTGAGGTACTTGACCTCTATATGATACATTTTACAAACATTGCATTCGTTTTTTTTTTAAAGACAATCTTTCATTTCATTGAAAGTTGACAGGCATGCATACCATTTCATAACATATCCAACTATAATTGACTTAATAATAATCTTGATGAACTCGACGACTCGAATGCAACGTCTTTTGAAATATGCCATGAATGACTCCAAGTAATATCTATAAAATGAGCAAATGCACAGCGGAAGATTTCTTTCGTACCTGAGAATAAACATGCCTTCAAGTGTCAACCAAAAATTTGGTGAGTTCATTAGTTTAACATAAATAATCATTTCCATCATTTTAATAGACCACAAGATTTCGTATTTTCGTTCTCATAAATATACGTCCCATGCATAGAGACAAAAATATCATTCATATGGATTGAACACCTGGTAACCGACATTCACAATATGCATATAAGAATATTCCCATCATTCCGGGATCCTCCTTCGAACATGATATAAATACCAACCGTAAACGAACCAAGATCAGTAAGAACAAGAATTATAGTTTAATATATATTTTGTTTTGATAAAGAATGTTCAATTACGTGTATTTGTAAGGGTTGTTAGATTATTATTGTGACTCACTGTTAAATAAAATTTCTACGAATTGGTCCTCACCCAAATTCCACAGTGAGTTTTTTTTTCTTACATTGAAATAACTGCATTTTGCAAGTTCACTCCCTTTTATTATTATTATTTTTTTTTTTTTGTATCAAATCTTATATAGGTTGGTATCTCCACAAAACAAATATGGCCGAAAGAGCCAACGCCCTACGGGGTGAAAAACAATACCGGCTAACACCGATCTCGACTGCAAGCCGGTGGGTCCAACCCAAAAAGAGGTCTGACACGATTCCAACAGTAGGCGGTGGGTCCAACCCAAATAAATAGAAGATGGATAATGGTATAAGGGGATGTCATACAAATTTGGGGTCAACTGTTATCCGAAAAAAACAAAGGATATGCAGCCTTTAATTTTTTTTTTTTTTTTTTTTTTTTTTTTTTTTTTTTTTTTTTTTGATGTTCACGGACAAACATATTGTTAGATTAATATTTCAATCCAAAGTTATTTAAACTTTAAGATGGCTAAATTTGATCCTTGATAGTTAAATAAGGTCATGCGAGTGAGAACACTCATGTGCCAAGTTAGGCCATGCGGGTGAGAACACTCATGTGCCGAGTTAAGTTATGGGCAACTATACTATGCATCTAATTTTTACCATTATGGGCAACGATACTTTTATGTTTGGTATATGTAATCTGGTGTTGTATAACTTCGCTGATACTTGGCATTAAGCAATTAACATGATTGAAATTTCACTTTGCAAAAAGAGACCGAAATTACAGGTGGTATAAAAAAATCTAGCATACACAATCTCTTAAAAATCTTTTGTTGACAAAAGATATCATGTTGCTATGTCCAATTTTCATAAATAACCCATTAGAGCAAATTGGCATGTGCATAACTTTTTAGATCATGTATTGTATTATATTTTGCCTCATCAATAATAATGTTACATCTATTATTTTTAAATTTACACATGTGAACTACTTATTTCATCGAATGTTATAATGCTATTGATTTTTATCTGTTGCAGGCAGATAGATTACGCGTTGTTATCTTGAATGAGAACCAAAATATACCCTAAATAAAGCAAACACTTTTTATACAATCCATTAAGACGTTAAGTGATTAGAATCGTGAAGTAAGCTGTGGGAACCTCGACCTAAAAATTAGCTACAAAGTTATTTGCTTGTGATATTATTGGTTACAACTTGAAAGGACCCGTCCTAATCCATCCGGATGAAGTCCATATCGATTATAAACGATTCACAACAGTTGATTACATCGCGAGGTACTTGACCTCTATATGATACATTTTACAAACATTGCATTCGTTTTTTTTTTAAAAGACAATCTTTCATTTCATTGAAAGTTGACAGGCATGCATACCATTTCATAACATATCCAACTATAATTGACTTAATAATAATCTTGATGAACTCGACGACTCGAATGCAACGTCTTTTGAAATATGCCATGAATGACTCCAAGTAATATCTATAAAATGAGCAAATGCACAGCGGAAGATTTCTTTCGTACCTGAGAATAAACATGCCTTCAAGTGTCAACCAAAAAGTTGGTGAGTTCATTAGTTTAACATAAATAATCATTTCCATCATTTTAATAGACCACAAGATTTCGTATTTCCGTTCTCATAAATATACGTCCCATGCATAGAGACAAAAATATCATTCATATGGATTGAACACCTGGTAACCGACATTCACAATATGCATATAAGAATATTCCCATCATTCCGGGATCCTCCTTCGGACATGATATAAATTTCGAAGTACTAAAGCATCCGGTACTTTGGATGGGGCTTGTTGGGCCCGATAGATCTATCTTTAGAGTTCGCGTCAATTAGGGTGTCTGTTCCCTAATTCTTAGATTACCAGACTTAATAAAAAGGGGCATATTCAATTTTGATAATTCAACCATATAATGTAGTTTCGATTACTTGTGTCTATTTCGTAAAACATTTATAAAAATTGCGCATGTATTCTCAGCCCAAAAATATAAAGGGTAAAAAGGCAAATGAAACTCACCATACGATATTTTGTAGTAAAAATATGCATACGACGGAACTGAACAATGCAGAGTTGGCCTCGGATTCACGAACCTTAGAAGCATTAAAAAGAAATAAACTGTCCGAAAGGGGACTCGAACCCGCGACCTCTAGCTTACACCACACAACACATAACCAACTGCTCTTCTGTTACCTTTCTGTTTTATTCTTAACCGAATTCTATTTAACCCGTATTACTTCTGTTATCTTATTTCTTCTTCTTCACAAACTAATTCATCTAGAATAAATCAACAACAATAGAAAAAGAAGTGAGAATTAGTGAACCTAACAGAAACCATTCATCATCATGATCGTCATTATCTTAACCATTCCATCATATTCATCATCATCATCGACCCTATCATTATCGTATTCTAGTCATTCACGGATCAACTCAAAACAGAAATAAAATTCGCGTGCAGTGGCTCTAAGAAGAACAGGAAACAATTGACAGGAGTAATTGCAGGTTTTGATGAAGTTGGTTTCCTCGAAAGGAAAGGAAAAGAAAAGAAGGAAAAAAAATAACAAAGTAGGGTTTTCGGTTAGTTTTGGTTTAACTGATTCATTATTATTTTCAGCTTCTCTTACCCGTTACTTATTCGTGTCATCTGTGGAACCATCATCATCACAGTTGCAAATGATGTTTGTTGGTGTGGGTATGAAACACGATTGAATAAAATAAAATAAAAATGAAACAAAGAAGTAGCAAACGGTGAAGGCAATTAGGAAAGGATTGGGTTTCGATTGTGTAACTCTTGAGGCCCGTTTTGTATCTCCAATTAAGTTAACGAAGTCTATTATCCGGCCCAAAATAAAAGCAGAAATATGGTGCTTTGGACATGATTTCTTGGATGCTTATTATTCGTACATTATCAATCACTTCCTACTAATCTCAATCATCTTTTTCTTCCACTACCTAATCTAATTGATACTTCCACTTTCTGTCACTATCAACATCGATTATTAACATAAATCGATTCCTTGTATTTAAGCATTATCATCATTTATTCTTTTCTATTATCACCCATCACTTAATTAACTCAACATTATCATTATCCATATATTAACCTCATATTTCTCCTCATCGAATACGAATAGTAAACTGAAGCAACAGATGCTATTTTGTTGTGGTTTTAGTGGCTTTAGTAGGAACAAACCGTAGAAAAACAGAAAGAAAAAAAATTACGGCTAGTCTTCGCGAGTTGGAGAAAAGAGAGAGAGAGAGAGAGAGAGAGAGAGAGGTGAGGTGGTAGTTTCATTAAAGAAGAGGGTGTTGGGTTTTAGTTTGAACAGCAAGACAGAAGTAATCGTTCACAATGGTGGTTGATGGTTGTTAATCGTACAAGAAGAAATAGGTGGAGAGTGGTGTCGTGGTTGTAGTTGAAGGTGTGATCAACTAAACAAGAAAAGAAATGGTTCCTTGGTGGTTAGTCGTCGTAGTTTGATGCCTGACATAAAAAGAACATAAAGATACTCTCGATGGTTTTCATGGTCGATGGAAACAGAAAAAAAAATGGTACTAAAAAGATTATGGTTATTGATGGTGGGAGTTAAGGATAACAAAAGTGGTGTCACGATGGTGATGGTTATTATAAATGGGTTGAAGATGGCATAAGTAGAAGAAGAGGATGGTTGGGGATGTTGGGTCTCGGTCAGTAAAACAAGAAACAATACAAGGTGATTCTTAATATTGAATAAGAAGTGGGTTTGGTATTGGTTTATGAGGAAAGGATTAGAAGGAGACGTGTTTAAAAAAAAATTAATCTCTGCATAATGCCTATATCTATATGTATGTTATATATATTTACTAGAGCTTGGCTCGTTCACACACCTATTTAATATATGAATTATTGGAGGCGGGCTACAAATTTAGTGATTTTGGTCAAAAGCGCTCCACTGCCATTTTCGGATAAGTAATAAAAGCTACAATCAAATAATAAGTTTATGATTTATACTGCATGTCTGTACGCTTATATAAAGGTCAATATATTATTATTTTTGTTATATTGAGATTGTGAAAGGAAACAAGAAAAAAAAAGAGACAAGATCACATGGTGGTGATTGTGAATGATAAAGAAAGAAAAAGAAAAGTAATATAAGTGGGTTTTGACAAAGTGCGTAAAATTTACTCAACGAATAAAAATTGAGATGGCACATGAATATGAGAAGGGCTAGTACAATTTTAATCATATCCCTATTGCTACAGTTATTGAACCTTTCTTTTTATGAGTGGTAGATATAATTATAATTATTAATATAATAATAATAATAATAATAATAATACTAATTTCAATTAATTAATACAAATTTCAAAAGGAATCGTGTGACTAACCCCCACTCATTATTCTGTGCTGACACTTTTAATTAAGAGAGTATATTGTGCCCCGTTGATAATTAGTGGCGAAAAAAAAAATTCTCAGAAGAATCTCAAATTTTTACAGTAACTATATTTATTTATTTTGGTTATTAGGGTATAAAATTCGATCCTTAATTTGTTAAATAAAAATTACATCAATTGTCCCTCTCATTTTTGGGTCAAATATAGAAAGTGTTAAAACTTAACAAATAGTTCTTAAATACATTTTTTAATAAGCCTAAAATTTATAGAACTTATTTTCGTATCACCGTTTATTTTAAAATTATATAAGTTTGAATTTAACTTGCTTAATATCAATCAAAACATTAAACGAGTATTACAATCATTTAATATTTATTTTTAATATACTTTATTTATATATAGAGATATATTTTAAATAATAATTATTAAAATATCCTATTTTTATTTTGTTATTTTTATTAACAACATCATATAATACTTCAAATTATATTTCGAATTATTATTTATATATATACATACACACATATCTAATTACAATTAATTGTTCGTGAATCGTCGAGAGTAGTCGAAGGTCAATTGAATATATGAACATCGTTTCAAAATTTTTCTAGACTCAACATTACACACTTTGCTCATCGTATCGAAATCATATAAAGATTAAGTTTAAATTTAGTCGTAAATTCCCGGGTCGTCACACAACTTTGTGTTATTTGGTTTTGCAATATTAATACAACTTTACTTCTGATATTGTTTTAGTTTCTAATCAATCTAAAAATACTATATAATCCCTTTTTATATATAATAACAAAAGTTAAAATAGATTATTTTAAGGAGTCTAATCTAATCTCTTCTAATGACTTCATAATCCTAGATTGATTTGTTTGATTACAAAAATATCCTTTGAAATCTCTTTAAATGGCAGCATCTTTTTCAAATTTTTAATGTTTCAATAAATTTGTCACATTCAACATTATTACTTTCCATTTTCAGCTTCAAAATTCGAATTACTTTCCATTTGTAACATTTTATAAACTTTTAAAAGATGCTATAATAATTACTTTCAAATTTGTCACATTTTATAAAATTTTAAAAGATGCTATAGTAATTACTTTACATTTTCAGCTTCAAAATTTGAATTTGCACCTAATAAAACGTAACTGATAAGAATGTAATTGATGACTTTAGCTGTTAAAGTTCTAATTACACGCATATCACATAATTATGATATATTTTGAAATCAATCATCCCAAAATAAACTGTTGTAATGTACCTCTTTCACATTATTTAAACTGATTCCATCGCTGGTAAAACACTGGAGAATAAAAATCCTAACCAAAACTCTTCAAAAACAATTCCATCGCAATAGATTGATACCATCACATTCACCAGACGATCTTCAAAATTTAAATTTCCAGAAATCAGAGGTTGTTAATCGTGGGTGAGTATTTTTGATGTTGTTCTTTGATTTTTAGGTTTGTCATATATCATCTGTTGTCATTCGCTTATAGTAATCGCTCTTGGATTATTACTCCTCGATTTTCAAGCGATTTATACGACATTCAAACGATTTTTTTGCTCTTTTCATCTGTTAATCGTGTTGCAGGAGTCTTCCTTCTTCCTGGTTGTTAAAACTCGATTGGGTTGGGGGCAAAAATTAGGATTTTATGCTATAAACATCCCCGCTACTGCTGCCATTGCCATGAGCTGCTGGTATTTCTTCTCTAATCTTTTATTATTCCTAAAAAATAGTAGATAGTTTTTTATTCTTTTATATTATGATTATGGGTTTCGTTATTTAATTTCTAAGATTTTGTTATAAAAAGTTTATGAATTTCTTATTTTTTTGATTTCATGAATTGTGTTGTTGATTTTAATTTTGTAATTTTTCATGTTTGTATGTATGGGTTTTTGTGCATTTTTGTTATTATTGAGCAATTTGATAGTTCAAAACTGACGTGAATTTAATCAAATAAATGCTATTTCTCACAATTAATCTTAATTATGGTTTAAAATTGAAATATTGTGGATTAGAAGTGTGACGATCGCTCCAAATCCATATGGACGAACACGTCATTCATCGATTTCATTGCGAGGTATTTGACCTCTATATGATACGTTTTGTAAACATTGCATTCTTTTGAAAAGGCACACCATAAATGAATATTTAAATCAAAGGTTTTCGACATCTGATGATTTCTACATATAGACAATCACCGTAAATAATAGTTTACAATAGTACTTCCGTTGACAATTGCAGTCAAAATAAGATACATGGTGATGATTTGGTGAATGCAACGTTTCCTTGAAAAATATGCCATGTAAGACTCCATGCACATAGCTTGTTTAACATATAAGAAAACAGCGGAAGACTTCTAGGGAACCTGAGAATAAACATGCTAACAAGTGTCAACACAAAGGTTGGTGAGTTCATAGTTTTAATGTTGCGCATAATCTGTATATAAAGGTGAATCACAATTTTTCAGTTGTTTCATCCAGAAACGTTTATCGAAATATTCTACGAAATTGAGCACCCTGGTAACTAAACTTAACGAATATATAATTTATACCCTTTGTATAATCATCTTAATAATACACGCAAACCAACGTGTACGCTTCTCAAATAGCATACGTCCGTTAAAAGGCTAGTGCTCTAGCTCGGACGGGGATATCAAGCCCTATGGATCCATATACTACTACTCGCGCCCACCAGTTCTTATAACTGGCAGTTACTAGTTACCAAAGCTAAGGGATTTTCGGTTTAAACTCAGTGTAGAATTTAGTATGTACTTGTATCCATTGCGTTTAAAATAAAGTGCATGTATTCTCAGCCCAAAATATAGATTGCAAAAGCAATTAAAAAGGGAGCAAATGAAACTCACCTTAGCAGCATATAAAGTCGTTCACCAAAATGTGACCGAAACTCGGATTACCAAATAACCGTAGATCTCAACCTAGAGAACATATGTTGGTTAATAAATGTCTATCAAGCTAGGTCAGGTCATAGTGTATCCCAATCCTAATGCTCGATATCGACATACAAAAGTTATCCAAAGTCGTTTCAAAAAGTCAATTTTGACAATAGTTCAACACAACGAGATGTGCCTTATATAAGGATTCATTTACTCGGCTGGTAATATTCAAAAATCCAATTTATCAATCTTACAAACAAGTTGTTTAAATATTAATTGTAGATTCAAAAGCAATTCCAATTAACGTCAATAGTTGACCATATCTTTTAATTCGTTCATCGAAATTACGCGATTCCTAAATGAAAAGTTATTGATTTTTCACCAGCTTTCCAAAAACATGTATATCATATACCTTTTACCAGTAATATATGTATTTAATTCGTGATTCATTATAAACTGTTTAACGGCAAAATTTAGCATATAGTGTTTTACTGTAGCAAATAGTGCGTACTGTAGTAAATAGTGTTTACTGTAGCAAATAGTGTTTAATGTAGCAAATAGTTTTACTGCAGCAATTAGTGTTCACTGTAGCAAATAGTGTTTACTATAGCACAATAGTGTTCACTGTAGCACAATAGTGTTCACTGTAGCACTGCAGCAAAGTCGTTTTCACTGTAGCAAATAGTGTTTTACTGTAGCAAAGTCGTTTTACTGTAGCAAATAGTGTTTTACTGTAGCAAAGTCATTTTTTACTGTAGCAAATAGTGTTTTACTGTAAGAAAGTCGTTTTTTACTTGTACATCTTATAATATATATATACATACATATAATTGTTCGCGAATCGTTGAGAACAATCGAAGAATAATTGATTACATGAATATAGTTCCAAAACTTTAGACTCAACATTACAGACTTTGCTTATCGTGTCAAAAACATTAAATCATTTAAAGATAAAGTTTAAATTTGGTCAAAAATTTCCGGGTCGTCACAGTTGTGAGGTCGTCATGGCTAACAATAAAAATGTTTTCATGACGAATATGAGTTGATAAATAGAATTTTATCACTGTTGAATAATATGGATAAAACAATCCAATTACTCGAAGCGTATGAGAGAAATTATCGTAAGAGAGTGAAATGAAGGAATAGAGATTCGTCTTAATTTTTGACGTAGTAACGATTGATTTTCCGGAATTTAAGGAATAGAAAATCTTCATATTCTAAATAAGATTTGATTCTTCGGGAATTAAGGCGATTAAGATCTTCTTTAATTAAATGCGTAATCTGTCTCGATTGCTATGTCTGATATTTCACTATAAATTGACCTCTTCCGTTTCATTTATTTTCACCACTCCTATAAGCTTCTTCCTTATTTCATACTTCCTAATAGATTGTGAAAATGCTTAATCCAGTTCTGATTCTTGATATTTTCTTGGTTATCGTATCCTTCATTCTTCTTTTTCATCTGCCACCAGAGGAAGTTATTTTCTTCTACTATTACCTTGGGATTATAGTGTTTTTCATTCTCCCGTGTCTTTATATTGCTATACGCATCGATATACACGGTTTATAATTTTCGGAGTTGTTATCGGGCTTTATATTTTCCATTATATTTCGAAGCTTCATGCTTTCATTTTCTCTTCCCGAACTTAAGTCAAGCGAATAATTGTCCAGAATTCGTAGCTATACATTTCGGAATAAACATAGTTAATGTTCTAAGAAAGAAATTGTAATGGTACGATCTTGATTTGTCAAATTACCAGAATATCCGAAAAAGACCGAATCATCAAGAAAAATATTTTCTTGATATGAAAGAGTTATGTAACATGGTTCATGATGAGGGTATGATCTGTGAACTTTTATCACGTTCCATTAGAAACTCAGCATGACTTACTGTAATATAATCACGTTGATCAAGTATCATTATATTATACTAACTCGTGCTTCAATTTCCAACATTACTTCAAAACATCCATTTTTTGAATTTTTCAGATTTTTAGAAACTAAAATAGTTTCTTTTATGATGTAACACAGATAGCGCAAAAAGATGAATGATTTAAAATAAGAATGGTTATGAAAATACCTTCAGAAATATCGAGGATATTTATAATGAAAGATACGATGATATCTTATAATTTCTAATATCGAAGGATGGTGAAGAAGATTTGTTCGTAACGGATTTAGAGTCAGGAGCAAGGTATTTGTTAATGACTTCAGCAGACACTGAATCATTTGGATTCTTTGAAGGCAGGCTTAGTCTTTGTGATTTGTCCACAACCTTCGTCATAGTTTGCTCAACTCATTTTCCAGTTCAAAACCTTCTCTTTTTATGTGCTTTTCCAACACACTACTCTTTATCATCAAACTTTTGACCGTTAAAGTCGTTTACAGTTTTTGCTGCTTCATCAGCATTTTTCCAAAATTCGGAGAACTAGTTTCGCAGTTTGGGTGTTTTTCAGAAACTTCACATTCGAAGTAAATAAGTCTAGGAGATAGACATTATATGTATATATATAACTTTTGGCGTAGAATTGCTGCGAAATTCGAAATACTGATTGCTAATTTCCGGTAGTTGGTATGGCAATTACCGTTACAGGATGTGGATAAGTACATGATAGGGTTTCAATAAACAATTATAATGGTTTTTCGGAGAGACTTTAAGTCACAGATTAATGAATTTGCTAGTACGTTTACTGTTAATGTGGTGGAACATGAAAGGTTCCCCAGTAACAAAAACGTATATGCCAAAGTTACAAGTCTAAAAGGTCATCGTTGATGGTTGAACGGTTAATAATACTGGATACTTTGAAAAGAAATTGCAAGATTATTTTCGGTAAAAACAACGCTAAAGAATTTTGCACAGTTTTGAAGTCAAAGTATAACTTTGAAAGATGTAGAGATCTAAGAATGATGTCACCGGTTCAGAGTTATGACTTGAATTTTGATCCGTCAATATCAGAATATGTAATTGAATTTGTATGAAAACGATTGTATATCGTTGTGAGTATTGTTAATAATTTTTGAATCAAAGTTGAAGAATGTACAGTGTAACATATTAATTGCGAACTTAAATATTTCCCGGGTATTACCTACCCGTTAAAGATTTCACAATTAATATTTTGTACAAAAGAATTTTTATTACCGTCTTTATGAAAATATATGTATGTATATTTTCTTCAGATGTAATACATATTTAATGAGTTAATATCATATTAAGCTCATTTGATTTTCGGCTTGACTTAGAAATGATTAATCTCTAAAATATTAAAGATTACATAATCTTTGCGGAGTATTTCGCTAATATAATCGATACTTCATTATTTATTCTTATTCCTTGGTGAAGGATGTTGATGTTCAAGGAATTTTTGTGAACCTTACAAGGCACAGATGATGTTTTCTGGAAAGTTTCGAGTACATCGAGAATGAAAATGTAAAATCAATTATGTAATTGAATAATACACTTGGTTTATTATGAAATGGAATTCATTGAGTTGAAACGGAGATTGTAGTTAACGAAGGTTAAGTTGTTAACAAAGGATGTACATCATAGCATTTTAGTAGTATGAATTAACCGAGTAATATTTACCCTTTTTTTTTCAATTCATACATAATAGCTTAGTACGAAAAGATTTATTATGGTTTAAAAATTTATATATATAAGATATATATATATAAATTCTTCAGAGGAATTGAGTTAATACTTCATAACTCATTGATACAATATGAAATGTCCCGTTCTTATTGATTAAAAACGTTCCATATTAATTGATTTCGTTGCGAGGTTTTGACCTCTATATGAGACGTTTTTCAAAGACTGCATTCATTTTTAAAATAACCATAACCTTTATTTCATAAATAAAGGTTTAAAAAGCTTTACGTAGATTATCAAATAATGATAATCTAAAATATCCTGTTTACACACGACCATTACATAATGGTTTACAATACAAATATGTTACATCGAAATCAGTTTCTTGAATGCAGTTTTTACACAATATCATACAAACCATTATCATAAGCGGAAGCTTCCAAATCTTGTCCTTATTTTAGTATGCAACAGCGGAAGCTCTTAGTATTCACCTGAGAATAAACATGCTTTAAACGTCAACAAAAATGTTGGTGAGTTATAGGTTTAACCTATATATATCAAATCGTAACAATAGACCACAAGATTTCATATTTCAATACACATCCCATACATAGAGATAAAAATCATTCATATGGTGAATACCTGGTAACCGACATTAACAAGATGCATATATATAAGAATATCCCCATCATTCCGGGACACCCTTCGGATATGATATAAATTTCGAAGTACTAAAGCATCCGGTACTTTGGATGGGGTTTGTTAGGCCCAATAGATCTATCTTTAGGATTCGCGTCAATTAGGGTGTCTGTTCCCTAATTCTTAGATTACCATACTTAATAAAAAGGGGCATATTCGATTTCGATAATTCAACCATAGAATGTAGTTTCACGTACTTGTGTCTATTTTGTAAATCATTTATAAAACCTGCATGTATTCTCATCCCAAAAATATTAGATTTTAAAAGTGGGACTATAACTCACTTTCACAGATTTTTTTACTTCGTCGGGAAGTAAGACTTGGCCACTGGTTGATTCACGAACCTATAACAATATATACATATATATCAAAGTATGTTTAAAATATATTTACAACACTTTTAATATATTTTGATGTTTTAAGTTTATTAAGTCAGCTGTCCTCGTTAGTAACCTACAACTAGTTGTCCACAGTTAGATGTACAGAAATAAATCGATAAATATTATCATGAATCAATCCACGACCCAGTGTATATGTATCTCAGTATTGATCACAACTCAAACTATATATATTTTGGAATCAACCTCAACCCTGTATAGCTAACTCCAACATTCACATATAGAGTGTCTATGGTTGTTCCGAAATATATATAGATGTGTCGACATGATAGGTCGAAACATTGTATACATGTCTATGGTATCTCAAGATTACATAATATACAATACAACTTGATTAAGTTATGGTTGGAATAGATTTGTTACCAATTTTCACGTAGCTAAAATGAGAAAAATTATCCAATCTTGTTTTACCCATAACTTCTTCATTTTAAATCCGTTTTGAGTGAATCAAATTGCTATGGTTTCATATTGAACTCTATTTTATGAATCTAAACAGAAAAATTATAGGTTTATAGTCGGAAAAATAAGTTACAAGTCGTTTTTGTAAAGGTAGTCATTTCAGTCGAAAGAACGACGTCTAGATGACCATTTTAGAAAACATACTTCCACTTTGAGTTTAACCATAATTTTTGGATATAGTTTCATGTTCATAATAAAAATCATTTTCTCAGAATAACAACTTTTAAATCAAAGTTTATCATAGTTTTTAATTAACTAACCCAAAACAGCCCGCGGTGTTACTACGACGGCGTAAATCCGGTTTTACGGTGTTTTTCGTGTTTCCAGGTTTTAAATCATTAAGTTAGCATATCATATAGATATAGAACATGTGTTTAGTTGATTTTAAAAGTCAAGTTAGAAGGATTAACTTTTGTTTGCGAACAAGTTTAGAATTAACTAAACTATGTTCTAGTGATTACAAGTTTAAACCTTCGAATAAGATAGCTTTATATGTATGAATCGAATAATGTTATGAACATCATTACTACCTTAAGTTCCTTGGATAAACCTACTGGAAAAGAGAAAAATGGATCTAGCTTCAACGGATCCTTGGATGGCTCGAAGTTCTTGAAGCAGAATCATGACACGAAAACAAGTTCAAGTAAGATCATCACTTGAAATAAGATTGTTATAGTTATAGAAATTGAACCAAAGTTTGAATATGATTATTACCTTGTATTAGAATGATAACCTACTGTAATAAACAAAGATTTCTTGAGGTTGGATGATCACCTTACAAGATTGGAAGTGAGCTAGCAAACTTGAAAGTATTCTTGATTTTATGTAACTAGAACTTGTAGAATTTATGAAGAACACTTAGAACTTGAAGATAGAACTTGAGAGAGATCAATTAGATGAAGAAAATTGAAGAATGAAAGTGTTTGTAGGTGTTTTTGGTCGTTGGTGTATGGATTAGATATAAAGGATATGTAATTTTGTTTTCATGTAAATAAGTCATGAATGATTACTCATATTTTTGTAATTTTATGAGATATTTCATGCTAGTTGCCAAATGATGGTTCCCACATGTGTTAGGTTACTCACATGGGCTGCTAAGAGCTGATCATTAGAGTGTATATACCAATAGTACATACATCTAAAAGCTGTGTATTGTACGAGTACGAATACGGGTGCATACGAGTAGAATTGTTGATGAAACTGAACGAGGATGTAATTGTAAGAATTTTTGTTAAGTAGAAGTATTTTGATAAGTGTATTGAAGTCTTTCAAAAGTGTATAAATACATATTAAAACACTACATGTATATACATTTTAACTGAGTCGTTAAGTCATCGTTAGTCGTTACATGTAAGTGTTGTTTTGAAACCTTTAGGTTAACGATCTTGTTAAATGTTGTTAACCCAATGTTTATAATATCAAATGAGATTTTAAATTATTATATTATCATGATATTATCATGTATGAATATCTCTTAATATGATATATATACATTAAATGTCTTTACAACGATAATCGTTACATATATGTCTCGTTTAAAAATCATTAAGTTAGTAGTCTTGTTTTTACATATGTAGTTCATTGTTAATATACTTAATGATATGTTTACTTATAATAGTATCATGTTAACTATATATATCCATATATATGTCATCATATAGTTTTTACAAGTTTTAACGTTCGTGAATCACCGGTCAACTTGGGTGGTCAATTGTCTATATGAAACATATTTCAATTAATCAAGTCTTAAAAAGTTTGATTGCTTAACATGTTGGAAACATTTAATCATGTAAATATCAATCTCAATTAATATATATATACATGAAAAAGTTCGGGTCACTACAGTACCTACCCGTTAAATAAATTTCGTCCCGAAATTTTAAGCTGTTGAAGGTGTTGACGAATCTTCTGGAAATAGATGCGGGTATTTCTTCTTCATCTGATCTTCATGCTCCCAGGTGAACTCGGGTCCTCTACGAGCATTCCATCGAACCTTAACAATTGGTATCTTGTTTTGCTTAAGTCTTTTAACCTCACGATCCATTATTTCTACGGGTTCTTCGATGAATTGAAGTTTTTCGTTGATTTGGATTTCATCTAACGGAATAGTGAGATCTTCTCTAGCAAAACATTTCTTCAAATTCGAGACGTGGAAAGTGTTATGTACAGCCGCGAGTTGTTGAGGTAACTCAAGTCGGTAAGCTACTGGTCCGACACGATCAATAATCTTGAATGGTCCAATATACCTTGGATTTAATTTCTCTCGTTTACCAAATCGAACAACGCCTTTCCAAGGTGCAACTTTAAGCATGACCATCTCTCCAATTTCAAATTCTATATCTTTTCTTTTAATGTCAGCGTAGCTCTTTTGTCGACTTTGGGCAGTTTTCAGCCGTTGTTGAATTTGGATGATCTTCTCGGTAGTTTCTTGTATAATCTCCGGACCCGTAATATGTCTATCCCCCACTTCACTCCAACAAATCGGAGACCTGCACTTTCTACCATAAAGTGCTTCAAACGGCACCATCTCAATGCTTGAATGGTAGCTGTTGTTGTAGGAAAATTCTGCTAACGGTAGATGTCGATCCCAACTGTTTCCGAAATCAATAACACATGCTCGTAGCATGTCTTCAAGCGTTTGTATCGTCCTTTCGCTCTGCCCATCAGTTTATGGATGATAGGCAGTACTCATGTCTAGACGACTTCCTAATGCTTGCTGTAATGTCTGCCAGAATCTTGAAATAAATCTGCCATCCCTATCAGAGATAATAGAGATTGGTATTCCATGTCTGGAGACGACTTCCTTCAAATACAGTCGTGCTAACTGATGCGAAGCGAGGTGTATATAAAATAGTTATTATTTTACTAGGAAAACACTATTAAATACGATACAATTTTACACAAGATATTTATTTATTTATAGAATGGATATACTTAAACCTTGCTACAACACTTATAGGCAGTGTACCTAATCGTACAGTAGTGTAGTTTTTAGTAAGTCCGGTTCGTTCCACAGGGAAATCTTTAAACAAAGCTCAACGCTATATTAGTTTACTTTTATAAAAATACAAATATATATATAAGTAATATTATTATTATAAAGGGGGGGTTTTTACCGTTTAATGACCGGTTTGTCAATTTTAAAACTTTAGTCGCAGTTAAAACCTAATGTAAAATATAAATACAAGACTAAAATTAAAGCGTAAAGTAAATAACGATAATGAAATTGCGAATAATAAACTTGCGATAATTAAAAAGTACGATAATTAAAAGTGCGATTAAATAACAATAAATAAAAGTGCGATAATTAGAAGTGCAATTAAATATAAAATAAAGGAAATTAAATATGAAATAAAAGAATTATGCTTATTTAAACTTCCGTAATCATGATGTTTGACGTGTTGATTTTAGTTTTATGCCCATGGGTTAATTGTCCTTTGTCCTGGATTATTCAATATGTCCGTCTGGTTTTTGTCCATAACAGTCCATCAGTCATAAATATAAATTGCAAGTGTCCTTGTCAAATTATTATTATACCCGAAGTTAAATATTCCAACTAATTGGGGATTCGAATTGTAACAAGGTTTTAATACTTTGTTTAATGAATACACCAGGTTATCGACTGCGTGTAAACCAAGGTTTTACTACTTTGTTAACAATTACACCAATTACCCTTGAATGTAATTTCACCCCTGTTTTAATTATTCTAGTGGCTATTAATCCATTCCCGTGTCCGGTTAAATGAACGATTATTCGTACATATAAATACCCCGCCCATCGTGTCCGATCGAGTGTATATGGTAATTTATAGGGACGCCCAATTGTAAATCTTTATATTAACATTAACAAACTTTCATTTAGTTAAACAAATATAAAGCCCATTAATAGCCCATAGCCTAGTTTCCACAAGTGTCGTTCTTTTATCCAAACCCCAATTATGGTACAAAGCCCAATTACCCAATTTTAGTAATTAGCCCAACATCATGATTACTTCGTTTTAAATAAGCATAATAATAACTTAGCTACGAGACATTAATATAAAAAGGTTGAACATAACTTACAATGATTAAAAATAGCGTAGCGTTACACGGACAGAATTTCGACTTACACCCTTACAACATTCGCTAACATACCCTTATTATTAGAATTAAAATTAAAATTAAAATTAAAATATAAATTATATATATATATTACTCGTATGAATGAGAAGAAAAAAAGATATGAAATTTGATCAGAATTCGGTTGGCTTTATAGCCAGAGTTGAAAATTGGGGCTCCGCGACTCGCGGCAAAATGCCCCTCAAACTCCGCGAGTCGCGGAGATATATTTACAGCTCACACCCTTGGAGTTTCTTGCTGCCGACGGTTTTAATAATATATATATAATATATATATAATTAATATAATTAATTATATATTATATTATATTTATATACATAGTTAACTTGTAAACTTTAGTCGGTTGCGTCGAGCGTTAAGAGTTGACTCTGGTCCCGGTTCCGGATTTTCGAACGTCCTCGCGTACAATTTAATATCTTGTACTTTGCGTTTTGAATCTTGTACTTCTGTAATTTCGAGACGTTTCTTATCAATAATTGGAACCTTTTTGATTGTCTTTTGTTCTTTTGAGCTTTTTGGTCGTTTGCGTCTTCAATTCGTCGAATCTGTCTTTTGTCTTCACTTTTTATTATTTAAACGAATATCACTTGTAAATAGAACAATTGCAACTAAAAGCTTGTCTTTCTTGAGGAATAATGCTATGAAATATATGTTCGTTTTTAGCATTATCAAATATTCCCACACTTGAGCGTTGCTTGTCCTCAAGCAATATTGTCTTGAAATACTAGAATCACTTCTTTATTCTTCACACTTTGTACATCAGTGATTTCTATACGGCGGTATAAACAATGGTAGTAACGATATGGTTTACAGTCCCACATGACTATAAAAATTTAGATCCATTAAGGAGATTGGATCTTTATGAAAACATTTGATCTTTTGAAAATTAAATTTAGTTTTTACCCTAGATAAGTTTTCCGGAATAACCCTTTACCGGTGTTTGCAAAATATTTTTGTGGGTTTGGTGGGTTTCAGATTTGAAAATTTTAGCTCAAAACTTGCGGTTTTGTGTCACCCACTTGCTAACCTTGTATTTGGAAAGCAACACGTCCAGTTTACTTGTTCCGTATATTACCTTTCGGCAAACTACCGTCCGGTTGTAAAGGAAAGCGTTGAACAAGCAACTGTTTAAGGCAATGTCCCGTGACATGCTTTTGATTATGGTCTATAACGTGTCGGATGCTAGAACTATCCTTGGTAGGAGCGATAGTAAAGATCATCCTATGATTTTTTGGTCTGGCACAAGGTCCTGTCTCCGACCATGCTATGCAACCACCGTTCTTACGGTTGACACCCGATTTGGTTCAGGTGACCTAATGAATTCCAGGTGAATTCCTAGGATTTTACGTTCAATGGTAATGAACGCATTGAAAATGGATTTTCAGAAAACAAATCGGTTTTAATTTTGATCAAAATATTTTCTCGTTCAAGCTCGAGTTTAGATATCATCGAATTCCATGAGTTTGAATTCTCAATCTTTAAGGTCAATCTCTAGGATTGAGTATTATCAGTCTTAAAAGCTGATTTTTAATCTTTAAGGAGATTATCCTTTTCTGGGGATCTGATTCATTAGTCTTATCAAGCTAATTTGCACGGTGCCTCCCCATTGTACGAGATAAATCCTTCTCATGGTTAGGATAAATCTGACCACTTGGCGACCCTGTTTGATGCTGAGGTCCGTGGATTTCCTGCTGATTTTAGTGATGACTTTTCTAGATTTTTCGTCAACCTACAGCTGGTCTGGACGACAACTTCATGACCTAAATCAAGAAGCGCGTGTCTTTTTCGGAAGACTTTACTTCCTTTTAATGATGGAATTGATTCATCGTGTAGATCCATCTTTTCTTTTCTTTCATTGGGTAAAACAGTTTAGTTTAGTCCAAAGCAAAAGTATTTTCAGTTATTTGTTACAAATATATGTGACATATGTTTAAAATAACTTGGTAAATTTTCCCACACTTGGCTTTTTATTTTTCTTTTTATCGTCCTCTATTCCATTTTAAATGAATTTTAACATTTTAGTTTGTTTCTCAATTTATGTCCTTTCCGAGGTAACAATAATTTCGGTGTTAAAACCTAGTTTTATCGTTCATAAATATGTATAAACATGATTTTGAATTCATTTAATTGAAAATTTTGAAAATTTTTACTAGAATTGGGTAGTTAGTATATAAGACTAGGGCTGTTCTTTTTTATCAGAGAGCACTAGATTCTAATACAACTACTGCTTTACTAGTATTTTTAATGGTAACCAAGTGTATAAAGTAAAAAATTTTTAAAATCCGAAAGAATTTAATCCCTTCCCACACTTAAGATCTTGCAATGCCCTCATTTGCAAGAAATCAGTAACAATTTAAATTATTGAGGGTGATTTGTGTGAAAATGATTAAATTTTTACCAAAGTTTCCAAATATATTGGCGTTTGTTTGCTGAATGATAAATGGTGCACATCATTTGTTCATTCCGTCTTGTTGTTATTTCACATATATTTTGCATCTTGTCGTCAAAATTAGTTGCTTTTGCTGAACTTAATGCCAGTCTTTGAAAATGCGTTGTTTTACCCTGTTGTGTACATAAGATAAACTGCAAACATATATACATATTTTTGAAGTTTGGTTTATTACCCCACATTCAAAAATTATTAAAATCTAAGAATAAAAGTTAGATAATTATAAAAATGATTACAATATTAACAAAAATATTAAATGTATCAATAATTACAAATTACAAAATAAAATAAAAAATAAAAAATAAACTAAGGATGATATTGGTACCAATAGGGGTTCCACGCATAACCATAAGTGCTATAGAATGCTTCGGCAGGGTCATACGTAGGATATGGTGGCTGCATCTCTATCGACCAAGGAGGGAAGACGGGTTTCGGTGTAGGAATATAGTTTCTACCTATATGTTGGCAATGCGCTATGATCTGGTTCTGATGAACTTGCCAATCTTCAAATGCTCTCTGTCTAGCATTTTCGTATTCCTGAGAAGCTATAAACCTATGCATTTCTTGCATCTCATTCCCCCCTCCTACATTACCTTGTTCCTGGTTTCTCTCTACCTGTGGATGTCTACCATTGTATCGTACTGCGGCGTTATTTCGCCGCTTCAAAACTTTCGCACCATGGTATACATTTAAACCTATAGTGTCGCGGGGTTCCGGCTCTTCTACTAATAATCCCCCCCCGACTTATATCCACACCGAGATATTCACCAATCAAAGTAATAAAAATACCACCTCCTATTATGCTATGTGGACGCATCCCCCGAACCATAGCTGATAAATAATAACCCACACAATATGGTATACTTACAGCGCTGTGTGGGTCTCGAATACACATATGGTAAAACAAATCTTGTTCATTTACCTTTTCTTTGTTTTTACCCCTTTGTGTAATCGAATTAGCTAAAAACCTATGTATTACTCTTAATTCGGCTCTATCTATATCCAAATAAGAGTAGTTTCCCCCTTTGAAACGGTGATGGCTTGTCATTTGACTCCACACACCGTGTGTATCAAAATTCTCATCTATCTTTCTACCGTTTAGTATCAATCCTCTACAATCGGCAGACGCTAACTCCTCAGGCGTATATATACGTAAAGCCTGAGCCATGTCCAGTAAAGACATGTGGCGCATCGAACCGCCTAACAAAAATCTAATAAAAGAACGATCGGTTAAACTAGCTACCCGATCATTCAACTCTATACTACATAACAACTCTTCACACCATACTTTATATACAGGTCTGCGTATGGTGAATAAACATATCCAGTCATTAAAAGAAGAATTACCATACCTCTGTACAAGTAATTCCCTAATTGGCCCGGCCAATTCTACAGCTTCCAAGGGTCCCCATTCTATGACCCTCGGTACCTCAACAACCTTGGAATGAAGAGTATGCAAACCCCGTTGATATTTTGGATAATCTATCCAAAGTCTGTCAAATCGCAGGTTCGGGTGCAACTGTTCCAAGTGCATATCTGAAAAGGTCATGACTGGATGAGGTACATCCTGCTTGTAGTAGTTATCTACCTCCTGTTGTTCCAAGTTCTCAGCAGGAGCATGGCGGGCTTGGGATGAAGATTCACCCCTTTCATTCGTTTTTCTTGAGTAGTTCTTAGATATCATCCTTCTCAACATGATTTTAGCAAAAAATTTGGTGATTAACGGTTAAAATTTGAGAATTTTGGAGGTGATTTTCGGTGGTTTTCGTGGGTTTTTCGCAGTATTTTTCGGGTTGTTTTTGTGTTGTTGAGTGTACTGATCGTTTCAGCTGTTTTTATTTTTTTCTGGGTTTTGGTCCCTCCGCGAGTCGCGGAGGTTTTGCCCTGCAAACTCCGCGAGTCGCGGAGTTTACCCTTTTTTTTTTTTTTTTTTTTTATTTTTTTTTTTTTTTTTTTGTAATCTTTAACTTAATAAACAATTAAGAAATTAATTTTAAAATTTTGTTTCCCTTGTTATTTAGGACGAGGTCGTTTCGGATCGATGTCCTAGTCCGTCCCTCGACAAAATTTTAAAATTTGTCTTTTTGTAGCGATTGTTTTAAAAGCTAAGATTTTTTTTTGGGTTTTTTAATGTTTTTGGCATACTTTAAATCAATAAGATTAAAAATAATGATAATAAAAGTTCTCGTCCCTCCCTCGGGTAAAGCAATTTCGGTTCAAAGACCTAGTCTTCAACTTACGACGAATTTTAAAAATCATATTCTTAACTTAATGAGATAAAGTAAATTTTTGTTTTTAAATTCACACAACTTAAATATAAAATTCAAAATTAATAAAAAAAATCACACCAAACTTAAAATTTGAAATGCATAAAATTAAAAATTCATATTTTAAAAATTAAAAATTCACACCAAACTTAATTTAAAAATTTATAAATTCATATCAAACTTATATTAATTTTTCAAATATTTACAATTTTAAAAATATTGTTTTTACAAAGTTTACAATATTAATTTAAGATTTAAATATTAATTTTAAAAACATGGTAAAAATAAAATTAAAAATCTTTTTGTCTTTTTATCCCACTTTAATCAATCAAATATTATCAAAAATATGCGCCCCTCTTTTCGGTAAAGTAATTTCGGTTCCAAGACCTAATTTAACTCATGACGAATTTTTGAAATATTTTGGGTTGATTGATTAAAGATATTTATACCTTAAGAATAAACGTTAAATTTCGCAGTGATGTAATAAATTGTTGAATGATATCAATAATTTCGGTCGCCAAACCTAATTTTATTTAATATCAATTTAATACTTTTTAGCGAACAAATTAGCGTTTATTATCAAAAGGTTAAAAATAAAAATAAAAATAAAAACTATACAGACATACCTGTGAAATAGATTTCTTAGTTATATGATCTATTATATTCATAAGATAGTCGGTTTAATTGATTTTCCATGGCTGCATAGGCGTAACCTCGAGCATTCATTGTCTTTTCTTCTAAACATATGAACGGTCCGTCTCTGCATAAAGTAACAAATTCGGTATTTGAATAGGTTTGATTATTTGAACATTTACCTCCATGTGACCATTTTCCGCATTTGTGACATCGTTCTAGGTGTCGTGCTCTTCTTTTCGCTGCGGATTTTGATTTTCCTTTACCAAATTGTAACTTATTATCTTCGCATCTGGATCTTTTTCTAACTCCGTCCATTCTTTCTCTGATTACTGATACTAATTCACTCGGTAGTATGTCATTATTTCTTTTAGTGATCAAAGCGTGTAGCATTAGACCATGGTTTAATTCACAGGCAGTCTTCATTTCGTAAAAACCTAAAAAAAATAAAAATTCAGAATGGGGGGAGAAGACTAGTTCTTTAGGGTCTGCTAGGGAAAGACCATATGTGTTCCATTTTCGAGAACTACACGAAAACAGACAATCTAACTCTAACAGAAATACATATTATCCTTTAAAGACTTGATTCTCCCCACACTTAGTTAGCTGTGGTGTCGAAATTGTGATTAACTTCGTTGTCGACTTCCATCGGACCATGTATGTAATGTTTAACTCTGTGACCATTAACTTTAAATTCAATCCCATTTGAATTCATCAATTCTATCGTTCCGTATGGGAAAACTCTTTTGACTATGAATGGTCCAGACCATCTTGATTTCAATTTTCCAGGAAATAGCTTGAATCGTGAATTGAAAAGAAGAACTCTGTCTCCTTCTTTGAATTCTTTTGAACTTCTGATTCTTTTATCATGCCATTTCTTCGTTCTTTCTTTATAGATTAACGAATTTTCGTATGCTTCATGTCTTAATTCTTCTAATTCGTTTAGTTGACTTAATCGTAGACGTCCGGCTTCATGTAAATCAAGATTACATGTCTTCAAAGCCCAAAATGCTTTGTGTTCAATTTCTACTGGAAGATGACATGCTTTTCCATAAACAAGTCTAAAAGGTGTGGTTCCAATTGGAGTTTTGTAGGCTGTTCTAAAAGCCCAGAGTGCATCCTCCAATTTAATGGACCATTCCTTCGGATTTGATCCTACGGTTTTCTCTAGAATACGTTTTAAAGCTCGGTTGGTATTTTCAACTTGTCCACTTGTTTGTGGATGATATGCGGTGGAGATTTTATGAGTTAGTCCATATCTTTTAAGAACTTTTTCAAGTTGATTATTACAGAAATGAGTACCCCGATCACTTATTAAAGCTTTCGGTGTTCCAAACCTTGCAAAAAGACGTTTTAAAAAGTTGACTACAACTCGTGCATCGTTAGTTGGGAGAGCTTGTGCTTCCGCCCATTTAGATACATAATCAATGGCTACGAGTATATATAGATTATTATGAGATTTTGGAAATGGACCCATAAAGTCAATACCCCAAATGTCAAATACTTCACATACTTGGATGACATTTTGTGGCATTTCATCACGTTGACTTATTTTTCCGGTCCTTTGACATGCATCACAGGATTTGCAAAGAAGGTGTGCGTCTTTGTAAATTGTAGGCCAATAGAATCCAGCTTCATAAACTTTTCTTGCTGTTAGTTGAGGCCCATAATGCCCTCCTGTTGGTCCTGTGTGACAATGGTTTAAAATTTTACTAGCTTCATCTCCAAATACACATCGGCGTATTATTCCATCGGGACAACTTTTAAACAGATGTGGATCTTCCCAGAAATAGTGTTTTATATCACTGAAGAATTTCTTTCGTCTTTGGTACGATAATCCTTTTTCAAGGAATCCACAAACTAAGTAGTTTGCATAGTCTGCAAACCATGGAATTTCTTTATAATCTATCTTCAATAGATATTCATCAGGAAAGTTGTCTTGTATGGCCGATTCATTCAAAACTTCTAATTCGGGATTTTCAAGACGAGAAAGATGATCAGCGGCGAGATTTTCTGCTCCTCTTTTATCTCGGATTTCAATATCAAACTCTTGTAAGAGTAAGATCCAACGGATTAATCTTGGTTTAGCATCTTGTTTTGAAAATAGGTATCTAAGAGCAGAATGGTCGGTATAGACCACCGTTTTTGCTAGAACTAGATATGATCGAAATTTGTCAAAAGCAAAGACAATAGCAAGGAGTTCTTTTTCAGTAGTTGTATAGTTCGTTTGTGCTCCTTGTAACGTCTTACTAGCATAATATATAGGTTGAAATCGTTTTTCAATCCTTTGTCCTAAAACGGCTCCCATTGCAAAATCACTTGCATCGCACATTAGTTCAAATGGTAGATTCCAATTTGGTGTTATCATGATCGGTGCATTAGTGAGTTTTTCTTTAAGAATATTAAAAGATTTAATACATTCATCTGAAAAGATGAATGGCGCATCCTTTTCTAGGAGTTTATTCATAGGAGTGGCAATTTTAGAAAAATCTTTTATGAAACGTCGGTAAAAACCGGCATGCCCTAGAAAACTCCTAACTCCTTTAACATTGGTGGGATGTGGAAGTTTAGCAATTACATCTACTTTAGCTCTATCCACTTCAATTCCTTCTTTTGAAATTTTATGTCCAAGAACGATGCCTTCTTTAACCATGAAATGGCATTTCTCCCAATTAAGTACTAGATTTGATTTTTCGCATCTAATTAGCATTCGTTCCAGATTAACTAGACATGATTTAAATGTATCACCGAAGACTGAAAAGTCATCCATGAATACTTCCATGCATTCTTCTATCATGTCGTGAAAAATCGCCATCATACACCTTTGAAAGGTTGCAGGGGCGTTACAAAGTCCAAATGGCATGCGTTTGTAAGCAAAAGTACCATAAGGGCACGTGAATGTGGTTTTCTCTTGATCTTCGGGTGCTATTGGAATTTGAAAATATCCGGAAAATCCATCTAGAAAACAATAGTAACTATTTCCGGCTAATCTTTCCAACATTTGATCTATGAAAGGTAAGGGAAAGTGATCTTTTCTGGTGGCGTCATTTAATTTTCTATAATCAATACATACACGTCATCCTGTTACAGTCCTAGTAGGAATAAGCTCATTTTTCTCATTTGTGATGACAGTCATGCCACCCTTCTTAGGCACGCATTGAACTGGGCTTACCCATGGACTATCAGAGATTGGATATATTAAACCTGCATCTAGCAGTTTAATAATCTCTTTCTTAACTACATCTTGCATATTAGGATTTAGTCTTCGTTGGCGTTGCACATACGTTTTATGACCTTCTTCCATAAGGATTTTATGTGTGCAATACGAAGGACTTATTCCTTTAATATCATGAATCTTCCATGCAATGGCTGGTTTATGAGCTTTCAACACAGAAATGAGTTGTGATTTTTCATTTTCAGTAAGAGAAGACGATATTATTACAGGTAATTCAGATTCACCATGTAAATAAGCATATTCCAAATGGTTTGGAAGTGGCTTTAACTCTAATTTCGGAGGTTCTTCTATCGATGATTTATATCGATATCTGTCTTCTTCTTTTAGCATTTGAATTTCTTCTGTTGTTGGTTCATATCCATTAGCTATAAGTGTAGCTAACATTTCAGCTTCATCAATTGGTTCATTACCTTCTCCTAAAGAACATTCTCCTGTTCCTTGTAATTCTGGAAATTCTTTTAATAATTCTGCATGTGCATCTATAGTTTGAATATAATAACATGTATCATCTGCAGATTGTGGTTGTTGCATTGCTCTATCAACTGAAAAGGTAACACTCTCATCCTCTATACTTAGGGTCAGTTTCTTACCGAACACGTCTATCATTGCTTTAGCCGTGTTTAAGAATGGTCTTCCTAATATGAGAGGAACTTGAGAATCTTCTTCCATGTCCAAAACAACAAAATCTACTGGAAATACTAAAGTACCAACTTTAACTAGCATGTTCTCCATTATCCCTCTAGGATATTTTATTGATCTATCGGCTAGTTGTATGCTTATTCTGGTTGGTTTTAATTCTCCAAGGTCTAGTTTAGCGTATAGTGAATACGGCATTAGATTTATACTAGCACCTAAGTCTGCCAATGCTTCTATTGAACTAAGACTACCCAGAAAACATGGAATTGTGAAACTTCCTGGATCAGATAGTTTTTCTGGTATCTTATTCAACAGCACTGCTGAACAATTAGCATTCATAGTAACAGCCGAGAGTTCTTCCATTTTCTTTCTATTCGTGATTAGATCTTTCAAGAATTTAGCATATCTTGGCATTCCTGAAATCACATCAATGAAAGGAAGATTTACATTTATCTGTTTAAACATATCCAAGAATTTGGATTGCTCGGCTTCAAGTTTCTCTTTCTTCATTTTACTCGGGTAAGGAAGTGGTGGTTGGTATGGTTTAACATAAGGTTTAGCCTTAACTGTGTTATCTTCATTAACCTTTTCAACTACCGGTTCTTTTTCCTTATCTTGATCAGGTTGTGGTTCTTGTGGAGTAGGAATAGTTTTATCAGAAGTTACAGGTATTTCAGGTGGTTTAAGTGTTGTACCACTTCTTGTGGTAATAGCTTTAGCTGTTTCATTCCGGGGGTTAGCATTTGTATCGCTAGGTAGACTTCCCGGTTTTCTTTCACCTATTAACCTTGCTAGGTTACTTACTTCTTGTTCCAGATTTTGAATAGAAGCTTGTTGATTTCTAAATGCTTGAGCATTTTGTTCATTGGTTTGTTTTTGAGATGTGAAAAACTGTGTTTGAGTTTCAACTAGCTTCGTCATCATATCTTCTAAATTCGGCTTTTTATCATCGGTTTGTTGTGGTGGTTTGTTTTGAAAATTAGGTCTTTGCTGATTGTAAGTATTATTGGATACTTGTTGATTGCTAGGACCTTGTTGGTTGTTGTATGGAATATTTCGGTTATAATTCTGGTTTTGATTGTAAATCGGTCTTGGCGGTTGATAATTATTCTGATAATTATTTCCAGGCCTTTGGTTTATGTATGAAATATTCTCTCTTTGTTCCATTGTTAATTCAATACTGAGACAATCTTTTGTCAAATGTGGTCCTCCACACTGCTCACAACTAATTCGTATTGCATGAATATCTTTAGTCATCTTTTCCATTCGTCTCTCGAAAGCATCTATCTTTGCGGAAATGGAATCTAAGTCATGGCTAGAATCGGCTCTAGCTGCTTTAGATGATCTAATGATATCTTTTTCTTGGTGCCACTCATGTGAGTGGGAAGCAGTGTTATCAATAATTTTGTAAGCATCAGTTTCGGTTTTCTTCATAATAGAACCACCAGCTGCTATATCTATGTCTTTCCTTGTAGTGATGTCGCATCCTTGGTAGAATATTTGTACTATTTGACAGGTGTCTAAACCATGTTGCGGACATCCTCTTAACAACTTTCCATATCTTGTCCACGCCTCATATAGAGTTTCATTTGGCTTTTGTGTGAACGTAACAATTTCTGCTTGAAGTCTTACGGCTTTAGATGCAGGAAAGAATTGTTTAAGAAATTTGTCAATTAAAACATCCCATGTATCAATCGCTCCTTCAGGTAACGATTCCAACCAATCTTTGGCTTCTCCCTTTAAAGTCCAGGGAAATAACATGAGATATATCTGTTCATCCTCCACTTCTCGTATTTTAAATAGTGTGCAGATCCTATTAAAGGTACGTAGATGTTCATTTGGATCTTCCTTCGGCGCACCACTAAATTGGCATTGATTAGTCACCATGTGTAGAATTTGTCCTTTGATTTCATAATCTGGCGCATTAATGTCTGGATGAGTAATTGCGTGACCTTGGCCAGTGCGTTTAGCTCTCATTCGGTCTTCCATACTTAAAGGTTCCAGATTCTCCATAATTGAATTTGTTGAATCGGTATCACTAGATGCTTCAGATTTAATGGTTCGTTCCTCAACAATCTCTGTTTAAATGATTGGTGGTTCCGGAGGAAAGTTTAATGGTTCAGGATCTACGAACCGTTCCTGAATATTCTCTGGATTCTCAATTGTGAGGTTGGGTTCAAAAAATGGATTATCGGAAATTTGAACTGAAGTACTTGGTCGACTGGATGACGATTCTAAAGAAAAATCAACGGCGGTTATATTTGTTAAACGATGTCTTGATCGAGTTACAGGTGGTGAACGTACAAAAGGTGATGAACGTCTTGCTCGGTGCATTCACAGAATATCCTATTAGTTTTTAAAAGGAAAGAAAAATTATAATAAGTTATCCAATCAATAGACTTTTCTGATTTTGCCCACGTTTCGAATAGCCAAAAGATGCAGCAGAGGGGCAGGATTCGTTTGGTCTCAATATAATTGAGGACTGTTTGGCTCCAATAACCCGGTCCACGTACAAATCCAACTATTACTACGAACCAGAAAATTTTGATGTCTATCAATTTAACTACTCAAAATAAATTTTCGTAATTTTAAGAAATTTAGATAAGAAGTAGAATAAAATTCTAAGTCCTAAAAACTAGAATGGCGAGAAATAAGAAAGACAAAGAGTTCGTCGCAAAAGGTCGAAAAAGAAAAATGGTTGGAAAATAAAAGGTGACGGAAAATTAAAAGAAACTTATAAAAACTTAAAAATACTTAACTAATTTAACCTTATTACTACAACTAACTTAAAATTATAATCGCAAATTGATATTACTAATTGGAATGATAATTGATACATAATAAAAGGTCTAAAAATATTAAAGCTTACAGGAAAAACTAAATCCCAAATGGAAATAACTTAAAAAGAAACTAAAACTTAAAAAGGGCGTCGCAAAATTCTAAAGCACCTAAATCTTAGTCTAAAGAAAAAGCACTTAAGGAATTCTACGGCAAAGCCTAAAAATCTAGGAGTAAAAATAACTATAGCTAAAACTAAGTTTAAAATTAAATATGAGCTAAAAAATACAAATATTACGCTACAACGATTAAAAAGGGACAAAATATAAAAATATACAAAAAGTTGTAAAAAGTACAATTTTTATAAAAATATTATTTTTATATTATTTATTTAATAAAACTATTAATTTTATAATTTTATAAAAACTTAATTAATACTAAATACATAAATAAATAAAAAGTAAAAATAAAACTAAAACTAAAAATAATAATAATAATAATTATAATTAGGTTTAATAATTAATAATAATTAAAAATAACCCGTAATCAATGCTTGATTAGGGTTTTGTCCGTGTGTCAGAAGGTCTCCGCGAGTTGCGGCAAATAAAGAAGAACACCCCGCGACTCGCGGGGTTCTGGAATTCAGTTGACAGCTTTGTGTTTTTACGCGTTTTTTTTTTATTTTTTTTTTTTTATTTTCTGTTTTCTGTTTTTTAAATAATTAAAAGATTTTAAAATAAAACTTATATTTTTTTAAACTAAAATAGAAATAAAGAAACTTTATAAAACTTAAATATTTAACAAAATCTTAAAAATACTAATATTTTTGTTTTTCTTTTTATATTTTCGAATATTTAAAACGTATTTTTACAAAAACGACTTTTAATAAAAGTAACTAAAAATCTTTTTTTTTTTTTTTATATTAGCGTTGCGCTTCCGGCTTTTAAGATAGTTCCCCGGCAGCGGCGCCAAAAATAACTTGATGCGAAGCGAGGTGTATATAAAATAGTTATTATTTTACTAGGAAAACACTATTAAATACGATACAATTTTACACAAGATATTTATTTATTTATAGAATGGATATACTTAAACCTTGCTACAACACTTATAGGCAGTGTACCTAATCGTACAGTAGTGTAGTTTTTAGTAAGTCCGGTTCGTTCCACAGGGAAATCTTTAAACAAAGCTCAACGCTATATTAGTTTACTTTTATAAAAATACAAATATATATATAAGTAATATTATTATTATAAAGGGGGGGTTTTTACCGTTTAATGACCGGTTTGTCGATTTTAAAACTTTAGTCGCAGTTAAAACCTAATGTAAAATATAAATACAAGACTAAAATTAAAGCGTAAAGTAAATAACGATAATGAAATTGCGAATAATAAACTTGCGATAATTAAAAAGTACGATAATTAAAAGTGCGATTAAATAACAATAAATAAAAGTGCGATAATTAGAAGTGCAATTAAATATAAAATAAAGGAAATTAAATATGAAATAAAAGAATTATGCTTATTTAAACTTCCGTAATCATGATGTTTGACGTGTTGATTTTAGTTTTATGCCCATGGGTTAATTGTCCTTTGTCCTGGATTATTCAATATGTCCGTCTGGTTTTTGTCCATAACAGTCCATCAGTCATAAATATAAATTGCAAGTGTCCTTGTCAAATTATTATTATACCCGAAGTTAAATATTCCAACTAATTGGGGATTCGAATTGTAACAAGGTTTTAATACTTTGTTTAATGAATACACCAGGTTATCGACTGCGTGTAAACCAAGGTTTTACTACTTTGTTAACAATTACACCAATTACCCTTGAATGTAATTTCACCCCTGTTTTAATTATTCTAGTGGCTATTAATCCATTCCCGTGTCCGGTTAAATGAACGATTATTCGTACATATAAATACCCCGCCCATCGTGTCCGATCGAGTGTATATGGTAATTTATAGGGACGCCCAATTGTAAATCTTTATATTAACATTAACAAACTTTCATTTAGTTAAACAAATATAAAGCCCATTAATAGCCCATAGCCTAGTTTCCACAAGTGTCGTTCTTTTATCCAAACCCCAATTATGGTACAAAGCCCAATTACCCAATTTTAGTAATTAGCCCAACATCATGATTACTTCGTTTTAAATAAGCATAATAATAACTTAGCTACGAGACATTAATATAAAAAGGTTGAACATAACTTACAATGATTAAAAATAGCGTAGCGTTACACGGACAGAATTTCGACTTACACCCTTACAACATTCGCTAACATACCCTTATTATTAGAATTAAAATTAAAATTAAAATTAAAATATAAATTATATATATATATTACTCGTATGAATGAGAAGAAAAAAAGATATGAAATTTGATCAGAATTCGGTTGGCTTTATAGCCAGAGTTGAAAATTGGGGCTCCGCGACTCGCGGCAAAATGCCCCTCAAACTCCGCGAGTCGCGGAGATATATTTACAGCTCACACCCTTGGAGTTTCTTGCTGCCGACGGTTTTAATAATATATATATAATATATATATAATTAATATAATTAATTATATATTATATTATATTTATATACATAGTTAACTTGTAAACTTTAGTCGGTTGCGTCGAGCGTTAAGAGTTGACTCTGGTCCCGGTTCCGGATTTTCGAACGTCCTCGCGTACAATTTAATATCTTGTACTTTGCGTTTTGAATCTTGTACTTCTGTAATTTCGAGACGTTTCTTATCAATAATTGGAACCTTTTTGATTGTCTTTTGTTCTTTTGAGCTTTTTGGTCGTTTGCGTCTTCAATTCGTCGAATCTGTCTTTTGTCTTCACTTTTTATTATTTAAACGAATATCACTTGTAAATAGAACAATTGCAACTAAAAGCTTGTCTTTCTTGAGGAATAATGCTATGAAATATATGTTCGTTTTTAGCATTATCACTAACTTCTCCATCTTGTCATCTTCTCTTATTGGCAGGAAGTGTGCTGATTTGGTGAGACGATCAACTATTACCCAAATAGTATCAAAACCACTTGCAGTCCTTGGCAATTTAGTGATGAAATCCATGGTAATGTTTTCCCATTTTCATTCCGGGATTTCGGGTTGTTGAAGTAGACCTGATGGTTTCTGATGCTCAGCTTTGACCTTAGAACACGTCAAACATTCTCCTACGTATTTAGCAACATCGGCTTTCATACCCGGCCATCAAAAATGTTTCTTGAGATCCTTGTACATCTTCCCCGTTCCAGGATGTATTGAGTATCTGGTTTTATGAGCTTCTCTAAGTACCATTTCTCTCATATCTCCAAATTTTGGTACCCAAATCCTTTCAGCCCTATACCGGGTTCCGTCTTCCCGAATATTAAGATGCTTCTCCGATCCTTTGGGTATTTCATCCTTTAAATTTCCCTCTTTTAAAACTTCTTGTTGCACCTCCTTTATTTGAGTAGTAAGGTTATTATGAATCATTATATTCATAGATTTTACTCGAATGGGTTCTCTATCCTTCCAGCTCAAGGCATCGGCTACCACATTTGCCTTCCCCGGGTGGTAACGAATCTCAAAGTCGTAATCATTCAACAATTCAATCCACCTACGCTGCCTCATATTCAGTTGTTTCTGATTAAATATGTGTTGAAGACTTTTGTGGTCGGTATATATAATACTTTTGACCCCATATAAATAGTGCCTCCAAGTCTTTAATGCAAAAACAACCGCGCCTAATTCCAAATCATGCGTCGTATAATTTTGTTCGTGAATCTTCAATTGTCTAGACGCATAAGCAATCACCTTCGTTCGTTGCATTAATACACAACCGAGACCTTGCTTTGATGCGTCACAATAAATCACAAGATCATCATTCCCTTCAGGCAATGACAATATAGGTGCCGTAGTTAGCTTTTTCTTCAATAACTGAAACGCTTTCTCTTGTTCATCATTCCATTCAAATTTCTTCCCTTTATGCGTTAATGCAGTCAAGGGTTTTGCTATTTTGGAAAAGTCTTGGATGAACCTTCTGTAGTAACCAGCTAGTCCTAAAAACTGGCGTATGTGTTTCGGAGTTTTCGGGGTTTCCCACTTTTCAACAGTTTCTATCTTTGCCGGATCCACCTTAATACCTTCTTTGTTCACTATGTGACCGAGGAATTGAACTTCTTCCAACCAAAATGCATACTTTGAAAACTTAGCGTACAATTCTTCCTTCCTCAATACTTCTAACACCTTTCTCAAATGTTCACCGTGTTCTTGGTCATTCTTTGAGTAAATAAGTATGTCATCAATGAAAACAATGACAAACTTGTCAAGGTATGGTCCACACACTCGGTTCATAAGGTCCATGAACACAGCTGGTGCATTAGTTAAACCAAACGGCATGACCATAAACTCGTAATGACCGTAACGTGTTCTGAAAGCAGTCTTTGGAATATCATCTTCTTTCACCCGCATTTGATGATACCCGGAACGTAAGTCAATCTTTGAATAAACAGACGAGCCTTGTAGTTGATCAAATAAGTCGTCGATTCTTGGTAGTGGGTAGCGGTTCTTGATTGTAAGTTTTTTCAACTCTCGGTAGTCGATACACAACCTGAATGTACCATCTTTCTTCTTGACAAACAAAACAGGAGCTCCCCACGGTGATGTGCTTGGTCGAATGAAACCACGCTCTAAAAGTTCTTGTAATTGGCTTTGCAGTTCTTTCATCTCGCTGGGTGCGAGTCTGTAAGGAGCACGAGCTATTGGTGCAGCTCCTGGTAGAAGATCTATTTGAAATTCAACAGATCGATGTGGAGGTAGTCCCGGTAATTCTTTCGGAAATACATCGGGAAATTCTTTTGCGACGGGAACATCATTGATGCTCTTTTCTTCAGTTTGTACTTTCTCGACGTGTGCTAGAACAACATAGCAACCTTTTCTTATTAGTTTTTGTCCCTTCAAATTACTAATAAGATGTAGCTTCATGTTGCCCTTTTCTCCGTACACCATTAAGGGTTTTCCTTTTTCTCGTATAATGCGAATTGCATTTTTGTAACAAACGATCTCTGCTTTCACTTCTTTCAACCAGTCCATACCGATTATCACATCAAAACTCCCTAACTCTACTGGTATCAAATCAATCTTAAATGTTTCGTTAACCAGTTTAATTTCTCGATTCCGACATATATTATCTGCTGAAATTAATTTACCATTTGCTAATTCGAGTAAAAATTTACTATCCAAAGGCGTCAATGGACAACTTAATTTAGCACAAAAATCTCTACTCATATAGCTTCTATCCGCACCCGAATCAAATAAAACGTAAGCAGATTTATTATCAATAAGAAACGTACCCGTAACAAGCTCCGGGTCTTCCTGTGCCTCTGCCGCATTAATATTGAAAACTCTTCCGCAGCCTTGTCCATTCGTGTTCTCCTGGTTCGGGCAATTTCTAATAATGTGGCCCGGTTTTCCACATTTATAACAAACTACATTGGCATAACTTGCTCCGACACTACTTGCTCCGCCATTACTCGTTCCGACACCATTTGTTCCTTTCGTTCTATTAACCCCTGGTCCGTAGACCTCACACTTCGCCGCGCTATGACCATTTCTTTTACACTTGTTGCAAAATTTGGTGCAGAACCCCGAGTGATACTTTTCACACCTTTGGCATAGCTGCTTCTGATTGTTGTTGTTGTTGCGGTTATTATTGTTGTTGGGATGATTGTTGTAGTTGCTGTTGTTGTTGTTGTTGTTGGGCCGTTTGTTGTAGTTGCGATTGATGTTGCGATTGTTGGGATAATTGTTGCGATTATTGTTGTAATTGCTGTTGTTGTTGTATTGGTGATTCTTATCACCGTTTTCCTCCCAATTTCTTTTGACTTGCTTCACATTGGCCTCTTCAGCAGTCTGTTCTTTAATTCTTTCTTCAATCTGGTTCACTAGTTTGTGAGCCATTCTACATGCCTGTTGTATGGAGGCGGGCTCGTGTGAACTTATATCTTCTTGGATTCTTTCCGGTAATCCTTTCACAAACGCGTCGATCTTCTCTTCCTCATCTTCGAATGCTCCCGGACACAATAGGCACAATTCTGTGAATCGTCTTTCGTACGTGGTAATATCAAATCCTTGGGTTCGTAACCCTCTAAGTTCTGTCTTGAGCTTATTGACCTCGGTTCTGGGACGGTACTTCTCGTTCATCAAGTGCTTGAATGCTGACCACGGTAGTGCGTACGCATCGTCTTGTCCCACTTGCTCTAGATAGGTATTCCACCATGTTAACGCAGAACCTGTGAAGGTATGCGTAGCGTACTTCACTTTGTCCTCTTCAGTACACTTACTTATGGCAAACACCGATTCGACCTTCTCGGTCCACCGTTTCAATCCGATCGGTCCTTCAGTTCCATCAAATTCCAAAGGTTTGCAGGCAGTGAATTCTTTGTAGGTGCATCCTACACGATTTCCTGTACTGCTAGATCCAAGGTTATTGTTGGTATGTAGCGCAGCCTGTACTGCGGCTATGTTTGAAGCTAGAAAAGTACGGAATTCCTCTTCATTCATATTCACGGTGTGTCGAGTAGTCGGTGTCATTTCCTTCAAAATAGTCAAATGGAACAAGTTAATCAAACAGAATATTAAGAGTAGTTAATAGTATTTCGTAGCATAATATGAACTCATTTATAAAAGCTTTTTCTTCATATTAGCATTTTATAAGTTTTAATTCGGGTAGTACCTACCCATTAAGTTCATACTTAGTAGCTAATATACAATTCAACTACTACAATTCTATATGAAAAACTGATTATAATAATATTTCGCGTTCAAACTTTTACACAATATTTTACAAACTTACAATACCGCTTATTTTACATATAGCATGAAATATAGCACACAATAAATTTGATACAAGATGGTTGTGAAGATAATTCTAGCTAGTATACAAGTCATTCAGCAAAGGCAATAAAGACACGTAATTCATACGTCCAGAAACAAGTCATGCATTCTGGTTTTACTAGGATTACTTCCAATCCTTGGTCTTGTGGAACATAACCTTTATGGCCGTTGATAAGACAGCGTGTTGTAACGTCATCAAAGGGACGAGGGTTACGTAATGTCCAACAGTCCCGTAACAATCTAAAAACCTCATTTCTTACCCCAATTACCGACTCCGTCACTTGTGGGAACGTTTTATTTAATAGTTGTAGCCCGAGGTTCTTGTTCTCACTTTGGTGAGAAGCGAACATTACTAATCCGTAAGCATAACATGCTTCTTTATGTTGCATGTTAGGTGCTTTTTCTAAATCACGAAGTCCAATATTCGGATATATTGAGTCAAAATAATTTCTTAACCCATTGCGTAAAATAGCATTTGGGTTCCCCGCAATATATGCGTCAAAGTAAACACATCGTAACTTATGGATTTCCCAATGTGATATCCCCCATCTTTTGAACGAAAGCCTTTTATAGACCAAGATATTCTTGGAACGTTCTTCAAATGTCTTACAAACTGATCTCGCCTTAAATAGTTGTGCCGAAGAATTCTGACCGACTCTAGACAAGATTTCATCAATCATGTCTCCGGGTAGGTCTCTTAAAATATTGGGTTGTCTATCCATTTTGTGTTTTTATACTGTAAAATAGACAAGAGTTAGATTCATAAAAAAAATACTTATTAATACAAACAATTTTTACATATATCATAAAGCATAAGCACACTATATTACATATATTACACCACACGAATACAACTATCTTATTCCGACTCGCTTGTTTCTTCTTCTCCGATTTTGGTTCGTTTTGCCAAGTTTCTAGGGATATATGATGTTCCCCTAATACGAGCCGTCGTTTTCCACATTGGTTTAGAAAAACCTAGTGGTTTAGAGGTTCCCGGGTCATTGTTACAACTTAAGGACTTCAGGGTTGACGATACATATAAAGTTCATCGGGATTGGAATTAGATTTCTCTATTTTTATGCCCTTTCCCATATTATTTTCTTTTGCCTTTTTAAATTCAGTTGGGGTAATTTCTATAACATCATCGGAATTCTCGTCAGAATCCGATTCATCGGAGAATTGGTAATCCTCCCAATATTTTGCTTCCTTGGCGGAAACACCATTGACCATAATTAACCTTGGTCGGTTGGTTGAGGATTTTCTTTTACTTAACCGTTTTATTATTTCCCCCACCGGTTCTATTTCTTCATCCGGTTCCGATTCTTCTTCCGGTTCCGATTCTTCTTCCGGTTCCGACTCTTCTTCCGGTTCCTCTTCGGGAACTTGTGAATCAGTTCACGAATCATTCCAATTTATATTTGACTCTTCATTATTATTAGGTGAGTCAATGGGACTTGTTCTAGAGGTAGACATCTATCACATAATATCAAACGCGTTAAGAGATTAATATATCACATAATATTCACATGTTAAAAATATATAGTTTCCAACAAAATTTGTTAAGCAATCATTTTTCAAGTAAACACGGTCGAAGTCCAGACTCACTAATGCATCCTAACAAACTCGATAAGACACACTAATGCAAAATTCTGATTCTCTAAGACCAACGCTCGGATACCAACTGAAATGTCCCGTTCTTATTGATTAAAAACGTTCCATATTAATTGATTTCGTTGCGAGGTTTTGACCTCTATATGAGACGTTTTTCAAAGACTGCATTCATTTTTAAAACAACCATAACCTTTATTTCATAAATAAAGGTTTAAAAAGCTTTACGTAGATTATCAAATAATGATAATCTAAAATATCCTGTTTACACACGACCATTACATAATGGTTTACAATACAAATATGTTACATCGAAATCAGTTTCTTGAATGCAGTTTTTACACAATATCATACAAACATGGACTCCAAATCTTGTCCTTATTTTAGTATGCAACAGCGGAAGCTCTTAGTATTCACCTGAGAATAAACATGCTTTAAACGTCAACAAAAATGTTGGTGAGTTATAGGTTTAACCTATATATATCAAATCGTAACAATAGACCACAAGATTTCATATTTCAATACACATCCCATACATAGAGATAAAAATCATTCATATGGTGAATACCTGGTAACCGACATTAATAAGATGCATATATATAAGAATATCCCCATCATTCCGGGACACCCTTCGGATATGATATAAATTTCGAAGTACTAAAGCATCTGGTACTTTAGATGGGGTTTGTTAGGCCCAATAGATCTATCTTTAGGATTCGCGTCAATTAGGGTGTCTGTTCCCTAATTCTTAGATTACCATACTTAATAAAAAGGGGCATATTCGATTTCGATAATTCAACCATAGAATGTAGTTTCGCGTACTTGTGTCTATTTTGTAAATCATTTATAAAACCTGCATGTATTCTCATCCCAAAAATATTAGATTTTAAAAGTGGGACTATAACTCACTTTCACAGATTTTTTTACTTCGTCGGGAAGTAAGACTTGGCCACTGGTTGATTCACGAACCTATAACAATATATACATATATATCAAAGTATGTTTAAAATATATTTACAACACTTTTAATATATTTTGATGTTTTAAGTTTATTAAGTCAGCTGTCCTCGTTAGTAACCTACAACTAGTTGTCCACAGTTAGATGTACAGAAATAAATCGATAAATATTATCTTGAATCAATCCACGACCCAGTGTATACGTATCTCAGTATTGATCACAACTCAAACTATATATATTTTGGAATCAACCTCAACCCTGTATAGCTAACTCCAACATTCACATATAGAGTGTCTATGGTTGTTCCGAAATATATATAGATGAGTCGACATGATAGGTCGAAACATTGTATACGTGTCTATGGTATCTCAAGATTACATAATATACAATACAACTTGATTAAGTTATGGTTGGAATAGATTTGTTACCAATTTTCACGTAGCTAAAATGAGAAAAATTATTCAATCTTGTTTTACCCATAACTTCTTCATTTTAAATCCGTTTTGAGTGAATCAAATTGCTATGGTTTCATATTGAACTCTATTTTATGAATCTAAACAGAAAAAGTATAGGTTTATAGTCGGAAAAATAAGTTACAAGTCGTTTTTGTAAAGGTAGTCATTTCAGTCGAAAGAACGACGTCTAGATGACCATTTTAGAAAACATACTTCCACTTTGAGTTTAACCATAATTTTTGGATATAGTTTCATGTTCATAATAAAAATCATTTTCTCAGAATAACAACTTTTAAATCAAAGTTTATCATAGTTTTTAATTAACTAACCCAAAACAGCCCGCGGTGTTACTACGACGGCGTAAATCCGGTTTTACGGTGTTTTTCGTGTTTCCAGGTTTTAAATCATTAAGTTAGCATATCATATAGATATAGAACATGTGTTTAGTTGATTTTAAAAGTCAAGTTAGAAGGATTAACTTTTGTTTGCGAACAAGTTTAGAATTAACTAAACTATGTTCTAGTGATTACAAGTTTAAACCTTCGAATAAGATAGCTTTATATGTATGAATCGAATAATGTTATGAACATAATTACTACCTTAAGTTCCTTGGATAAACCTACTGGAAAAGAGAAAAATGGATCTAGCTTCAACGAATCCTTGGATGGCTCGAAGTTCTTGAAGCAGAATCATGACACGAAAACAAGTTCAAGTAAGATCATCACTTGAAATAAGATTGTTATAGTTATAGAAATTGAACCAAAGTTTGAATATGATTATTACCTTGTATTAGAATGATAACCTACTGTAAGAAACAAAGATTTCTTGAGGTTGGATGATCACCTTACAAGATTGGAAGTGAGCTAGCAAACTTGAAAGTATTCTTGATTTTATGTAACTAGAACTTGTAGAATTTATGAAGAACACTTAGAACTTGAAGATAGAACTTGAGAGAGATCAATTAGATGAAGAAAATTGAAGAATGAAAGTGTTTGTAGGTGTTTTTGGTCGTTGGTGTATGGATTAGATATAAAGGATATGTAATTTTGTTTTCATGTAAATAAGTCATGAATGATTACTCATATTTTTGTAATTTTATGAGATATTTCATACTAGTTGCCAAATGATGGTTCCCACATGTGTTAGGTGACTCACATGGGCTGCTAAGAGCTGATCATTGGAGTGTATATACCAATAGTACATACATCTAAAAGCTGTGTATTGTACGAGTACGAATACGGGTGCATACGAGTAGAATTGTTGATGAAACTGAACGAGGATGTAATTGTAAGAATTTTGGTTAAGTAGAAGTATTTTGATAAGTGTATTGAAGTCTTTCAAAAGTGTATAAATACATATTAAAACACTACATGTATATACATTTTAACTGAGTCGTTAAGTCATCGTTAGTCGTTACATGTAAGCGTTGTTTTGAAACCTTTAGGTTAACGATCTTGTTAAATGTTGTTAATCCAATGTTTATAATATCAAATGAGATTTTAAATTATTATATTATCATGATATTATCATGTATGAATATCTCTTAATATGATATATATACATTAAATGTCTTTACAACGATAATCGTTACATATATGTCTCGTTTAAAAACCATTAAGTTAGTAGTCTTGTTTTTACATATGTAGTTCATTGTTAATATACTTAATGATATATTTACTTATCATAGTATCATGTTAACTATATATATATCCATATATATGTCATCATATAGTTTTTACAAGTTTTAACGTTCGTGAATCACCGGTCAACTTGGGTGGTCAATTGTCTATATGAAACATATTTCAATTAATCAAGTCTTAGCAAGTTTGATTGCTTAACATGTTGGAAACATTTAATCATGTAAATATCAATCTCAATTAATATATATATACATGGAAAAGTTCGGGTCACTACACAATATACTCGTTGTTGATTCATAATGATGTCCACGGTGCTTTCTTGAACTGGCGGAGCTTGTGATGTTAGAGGCGATGTTGACAGCACTGACTGTGCTGGTGAGGCTAAGGGTACTATTGATGATGTTGGTAAAACAAGTCTAGCTTGTACCTTACGTACTATTCCTGTCAGGGTTTCACTTTATTATTTCTATCCACCCACTACTAATTTACAATATATAATCTCTAAAACTTTTAGAAACTACATATTCTCTGCAGAATATTTCTTTGATGAAGTTATGAATCAATACTTCATCGTTTGTTGTTGTTGATATTCCTTGGTATCTATAGGGCGTATGACGTTGATGCTCGTGGAACAGATTGTGAAATTGAGGTATGCGATGCGGATGTTGTTGTTGGTGGTAATGGTACTGTTGGTGTTGTTGTCGATGGTACTGTTGTTGTCGGTGGTACTGTTGATGCCGGTGATGCTGCTGATGCTTGTAACCTTTGCACCATATTCTCCAAAGCCACTACCCGAGTGCGAAGCTGCTGATGCTTGTAACCTTTGCACCATATTCTTCTACTACAGCGGGATGATTGGAGGTTCGGACGAGCGGATGAATAAGATTTAGAATATTTAATATTACGTAGTTGTTGCGAGCTGTTCTAGAAATGAGGGTGAAAATGGTGTTACGAACGGGTTCGCCGGTAAGTGCTTCAGGTTCTTCGCCAAGAGGTGAATGTGGTGGATGGAAGGGATCACCTTCTTCTTGTCTCTAACGATTAAGTAGATTACGAACCCATCCCCAATTCATCCAGAATAGATGATGGCTAATTGGTTGATCCATTCCGGTTACACTGTCTTCGGAATTCAGGTGAATATCCATATCGGAATAGCTGTCAGAGTTTAAGGAATTTGAACTAAATACGGGATCCATCTTGTATAATTAGGGAGATGATTTTTGATATGAATTACATTATAAAATTTAGTTTCGTATTCGTCAATACATAATTTTCATATGTATATATATAATACCAAAATTCCATAAATCACGGAGAAATTTTCGGAAGATGTCAGGAAAAGTTTACAGTAACAGATATGCTAAGATATGAATTTTTGTCTATACACTATTTATGCAATAATGTAACATCCCGTTTTTCCCGTACGTGACTAAAGGTACATATTTAACCATTTGTACGTTATGATTCGGAAGCTTATGCGTAATTGTATAGATAAACGTATATATATAATTTATTGTGTGCTAGTTAACATGTGCGTATATAAGTGTACAAATGAGCTTGTGTAGTGTTAGGTCTCGTGAGACTTAGATGTGAGGCTTAGACGTGTATTGGGAACGAGAATGAAGGAATTAGTTGTGGAAACCTTGGAAATTTGACTAACTAGTCGAAGTGGCCAGACCCAGGCGTATGTCGCGCCGTGACAAACGGGTCCGCGCCGCGACCCATTAAGCGTTTCCAGATCAGAACAGGACTTAAGCATGGTGAATTTTACTTTGATTCGTCGCGCCGCGACGTTTAGTGCCGCGCCGCGGCAGGCCTGCTGGCCAGGTCCCGGTTTTAGGTTAAATTAAGAGATTTTGAGGGGCAAAATGGTAAATGGACATATAGATCAGATGGGTGCATTAAATCTGGTCCACTAGTTCATTTATTTCATTTTCCTTTTTCATTTTCTTTCAATTTCTCTCCCAAAACTCTAACACCCATTTGGATTCAAAGTGAGATTGAGAGAGGAAGGATTTAGGGTTGATCTTTGGAGCAAGTATTAAAGTTGTTCCTTGTGACTCTAGCTACGTGGTGATAGTCTCGGTAAGTTCTAACTCTAAGTTTCGAGTTTTAATTGATTATGGCTAGGGTTTTGGTTAATAGAAGCTTGTATGACCCATTTGGGAGTAAAATGGGTGAATTTGGGTTAGGTTGTTGTAATGAAACCCTAATGGCCATAATCTAGGGTTTTGGCCTTGTAATTGTGAGTTGAAAGTGTTAATGATATTAAAAGCATTAAACATTTGTTAAAATTAAAAGAGATGTCATTTGGGTTATGTTTGACTAGTTTGGATGTGAAAGTGTCAAAATGGGTCAAGAATGTACTAGTTGACCTAGTTTGGGTAAAATGGGTGTAAATTACCCTAGATGGATGTCAATTGAGGCTAGTAGACTTTAATGCACTAATGTTGGTAACTAAAGTCGAGTCTTGGCCATTAAGAGGGCGGTTGTGATGTAGTTGGGTCATTTAATGCGAATTGAGTCATTAAATGCCCAAGTAATTGTAATGTGGTTAATTCCACTAGTTTATGTATTGAATTGGTACTTAATGTATTAGGTACTTGGCTTTGAGTTTGGAAGCGAATATTCATCATCCTTGTGTCAAGGTGAGTGGAATAATTATGCGTGAACGTATATAATGTATTTATTTGTGTGGTATGAATGTGGAAGTGTCGCGGTGTTCAAAACACCACATTTTAGGTAACGAGTAGTATTGTCGCGGTGCTTAAGACACTACTCATTGTGTAATTGACTTGTGGAATTGTCGCGGTGTTTAAGACACCACAATGTCATGAGAGTGGAAGTGTCACGGTGATCAAGACACCACTCATTGTATTGAATGAAGTGTGGATTCGTCGCGGTGTTTAAGACACCACATTGTGTAAGGGTGAGTTAGTCGCGGTGTTTAAGACATCACCCGGGGGACTAGTGATTACGCGGTGTATAAGTAACACTAGTGGATGTTATGAACTCCAACGGACCTTCATGTACCGTTCTCTTGTATACTTGGTTAACCATGGTTGTGCGAATTGTACTTAGCATATTATATTGTGAACTATATGCTAATACTATTGCTAGCTTGATGTGGAACGTGGATAGTAGTTTATGCATGATGGATTTCATGTTGGTTGAGTTGCTAGCTTGTATGTGGTATTGTGTAAGTGTATGCAAGTAAGTAGGTTATATATGATCATGTATAATTATTGCATTCCCTAAGCGTTAGCTTACCCCTCTCGTTGTTTATCTTTTTAGTTGCAGGCGAGGATAAAGGGAAGGGGATTGTCGGACACTAGATGTCCTTGATGATGTGCTTGTAGGAGCTTTTGGAAGTTGACCACCTTTTGGGTAGTTTAGTCCCAAACCATGCTCGTTGGGTCGTTTGGTTTATAAACTATCATTGTATTCGGTCAAACTTATATTTACTTAACTAATGGCCTTTGTGCCCTTTTGTAAACATTGGTAATGGTTGTATGGTTTAATGGAACTTGTGATTTGGTCTACATATTTAATTGGCGCGTAAATGTGTATTATAAAAAAAAAAAAAAAAATATCGTACGGAGTACGGGTTGGGTTGTTTCAAGTGGTATCAGAGCATGGTCTAAGGGATTTAGGCGACTTGAGATAGGTGCCTAGACTTAGACTTTTATGTGTATGCGCTTTTAGGCGGGACTTGTACAACTTCGGGTCGAATCGGGAATGGTAGTGCGTAGGTTTATATGAACTAACCATGCACTCATTGTTTTGTGTTGTAGTTGGAATCATCAAGCGAGATAGACGTTGTACTAGCAAGTTAATGCGACGTGCTCGTGTAGTAATGACTAGCTACCCTTGCTACGGGTGCAAATCGTGTCAAACGAGCGATGTATGACGATTGTTGAGCGAGATGGGGTGGTATGGTATATATGTGTCATGTCTTTGGTTTCGTTGTTTAATCTTTCCCGTTTTATAGAATGAAGATGAGAAACGGACACGACACCGATAATGGGGGCACGAGCGAGGACCCCGAGTTCACGGCCAAGGTTGAGGCCATCTTTCAACGCCAAAGGGCGGATTTTCTTGTTGATATTAAGAAGATGTTTCTAGACACTATTGAAGAACAAGTCGTCGATATGGTTAAGGAACAAATTAAAATTGTTCTTCAAGAAGAGAATGTGGGGAGGCGAGACTTTTTCTTTAAGAACTTCAAGGATGCTCAACCTCCTACCTTTGATGGTGAACGGGACCCACTTAAGAGTGCCCGGTTTATCTCCGATATGAAGGGGGCTTTTCGTACATGTGAGTGCCCTAACGATAAAAAGACAAGGTATGGTTGTAGCATGCTAAGAGGTGATGCCAAGCTATGGTGGGATGCAAAGATTCAAGTCTATGGCGAAGAACAATGCATGGACTTTTCTTGGGATGAGTTTAAGGTGGAATTTTTCGAAGAATACCGAACTTCGGCTGATCTCACTAGGCTAAAGGACGAGTTACGTTCCTTGAGGCAAGGGTCGATGGACTTGAACACTCTCAAATCTGTGTTTTTGTCTAAAACTCAATTTTGCCCGGAGTATGTCGGGAACGACAAGATGTTAAAGGAAGATTTTTATCGGATCTTGAATGATAGTTATCAAGAGAAGATAAGTGTGAATGTGGTGAAAAGCTTTGACGAATTGTTTAACATGGCCAAGGGTTTCGAGGAGCTTGTGATGAGGAAGAATAGCCTTACCTTGGGCAAGAAAAAATTTGAAGCTACTAGTCAATCTAATTTTTCTAGCAAGAAGTTTAAGAAAGGCTCCGAGAGTGTGGGGAGTGTGAAGAAAGGTGCTTCGGGGGATTTCCCCTATTCTTGTCATAATTGTGGGCGAAGGGGACATATGGCCCGTGATTGCACCAAACCATCTTCTACTACAAAATTCACTTGTTACAATTGTGGGAAGGAAGGACACAAGAAGACCGAGTGTCCCGAGTTGGTTAATGATCATGTCAAGCGGTTAGAGAAGGCGGCTGGTACGGGCCGGGGTCGAAATTATTTGATGACTAATGATGAAGCTAAACAATCGAACGAAGTTGTCTCAGGTACTTTCTTGGTTAACTCTAAACCGGCCAAGATATTATTTGATAGCGGTGCTAATTTGTCTTTTGTGTCGCCTCGATTTGTATCTAAGTTAAATAAACCGCTAGTTAAGTTGAGCCGTCCGGTTGAAGTCGAAATAGCGGATGGCAAGACGGTGCTAGTGGTTGATGTTTGTAAGAATTGTGATGTTGTGTTTGGTACCGAAACGTTTAAAATTGACCTCATTCCGATGACTTTGGGTGAGTTCGATATTGTTGTTGGTATGGATTGGCTCGATCGTTATAGAGCCGATATTGCATGCCACGATAAGTTCATTCGTGTTAGGACCCCAAGTGGGGGAGAGTTGATTATTCATGGCGATAGACGGAGAAGACTCGTACCATTGTGCACTTATGCAAGGGCACGATGTTTTCGCAAGAGCGGTGCCTTGTTTTATCTTGCTCACTTAGTTGATACTCGTGATGAGCCACCACCTATTCGTAAGATTTCGGTGGTTAACGAATTTGAAGATGTCTTTCCGGATGAATTACCGGGTGTTCCGGAGGAAAGACAAGTCGAATTTCGCATCGAGTTGGTTCCGGGAGCTACTCCCATTGCTAAAACCCCTTATCGTTTAGCGCCGACGGAGATGCAAGAATTGCTTAATCAAACCCAAGAGTTGCTTGAGAAGGGTTTCATTCGACCAAGCTCCTCGCCGTGGGGTGCTCCGGTTTTGTTTGTGAAAAAGAAAGATGGAAGCATGCGAATGTGCATCGACTATAGGGAGTTGAATAAAGTGACGATCAAGAATCGTTATCCATTACCTCGGATCGACGATTTATTTGATCAACTCCAAGGTGCCACGTATTTTTCTAAGATCGATTTACGGTCCGGCTATCATCAAGTGCGGGTCCGTGAGGAAGACATCGAGAAAACTGCCTTTCGGACGCGTTACGGGCATTATGAGTTTGTGGTTATGCCTTTTGGTCTCACGAATGCACCGGCGGCATTCATGGATCTAATGAACCGAGTGTGCCAACCTATGTTGGACAAGTCGGTAATCGTGTTCATTGACGACATACTCGTTTATTCCAAGAGTATGAAGGAACATGAACACCATCTACGTGAAGTGTTGAAGACGTTGCGAAGGGAGAAATTGTATGCTAAGTTCTCCAAATGTGAATTTTGGCTAAGGGAAGTTCAATTCCTTGGTCATATTGTGAATCAAGAAGGTATTATGGTAGACCCGGGGAAGATCGAAACGGTGAAAAGTTGGAGTCGACCGACTACGCCTACGGAAATCCGAAGTTTTCTCGGATTGGCCGGTTATTATCGTCGGTTTATTCAAGACTTTTCTAAGATTGCTTCTCCTTTGACGAAGTTGACGAGGAAAAATGTTAAATTTAATTGGGAAAAAGAACAAGAAGTCGCCTTTCAATTGTTGAAAGAAAAGTTATGTCAAGCTCCGGTGTTGGTGTTACCGGAAGGGATTGAAGACATGGTGGTTTATTGTAATGCTTCGTTGAATGGGCTCGGGTGTGTTCTGATGCAAAGAGGTAAAGTCATCGCTTATGCCTCTCGACAATTAAAAGAACACGAAACGAGATACCCGACTCATGATCTTGAGATGGCGGCGGTAGTGCACGCGTTGAAAATTTGGCGCCATTACTTGTATGGTGTCAAGTGTACGATATATTTGGATCACAAAAATTTGAAACATCTTTTCACTCAACGAGATTTGAATTATCGTCAACGTAGATGGATGGACGTGGTGAAAGATTATGATTGCGTGATACTTTATCATCCGGGTAAGGCGAACGTTGTTGCGGACGCCTTGAGTCGAAAGAGTACACATCCGGCGATAAAGGTGGGATCGTTACGTTTGATTATCACTAATGACTTTCTTGAAAAGATGGGTGAAGATCAAATAGAGGCTTATGTTCACAATAAGCACACGGAACGAATCGTTGGCCAATCGGAGTTCATTACAATGGGCTCGCGTGGCTTGTTGTCCTTTCAAGGAAGGGTATGGGTACCTAAGATGGGGGATTACCGGCGAGTGCTACTTGATGAAGCACATAAGTCCAAATATTCCATTCATCCGGGTGCAACAAAAATGTACTATGATTTGAAGAAAGATTATTGGTGGCCCGACATGAAGCATGACGTGGTTAAGTATGTTGAACAATGCGTCACATGTTTACAAGTCAAAGCCGAACACCAAAAGCCTTACGGTAAGTTACAACCATTGGAAGTCCCGAAATGGAAATGGGAGCACATTACCATGGACTTTATTACCAAGTTACCGAAGACGGCGCGAACCCAATACGATACGATTTGGGTGATTGTTGATAGATTGACGAAGAGTGCCTTGTTTCTTCCCATTCGGGAAACGATATCATCGGAGACTTTAGCTAAGTTGTTTATAAAGGAGGTGATATCAAGACATGGGGTTCCGGTATCTATTGTTTCGGATCGAGATACTCGCTTTACATCTCGGTTTTGGAACAAGTTTCATGAAGATATGGGTACTCAATTAAAAATGAGCACGGCGTATCATCCTCAAACGGACGGTCAAACCGAGCGTACTAACCAAACGCTAGAGGATATGTTGAGGGCGTGTATTATTGATTTTGGTGGAAGTTGGGACGAGCACTTACCCTTGGTGGAATTCTCATACAATAATAGTTACCACGCTAGTATTGGGATGCCACCATACGAGATGCTCTATGGGCGTAGATGTCGAACTCCCATTTGTTGGGGAGAAGTGGGTCAACGAGAAATCGGAAGTTCCGATTTGGTTTTGGAGACGAATAGTAAAATTGAAATGATTCGGGCTCGACTTAAAGCGGCGCAAGATAGACAAAAGTCTTATGCCGATAAAGGTAGAAGAACGATTGAGTTTCAAGAAGGTGATATGGTGATGCTTAAGGTTTCTCCATGGAAGGGTGTGATTCGGTTTAGAAAGCGAGGAAAGTTAGCTCCTCGGTTTATTGGTCCTTTCAAGGTATTGGCACGTGTTGGTGAGGTTGCTTATCGATTAGAGTTACCCGAAGAACTTGCGGGAATTCATAATACGTTCCACGTTTCCCATCTTCGCAAGTGTCTTGTGGATGACTCGACTTGGGTGCCATTGGATGAGATTACTTTGAATAACAAGTTAGAGTATGCGGAAGAACCGGTTGCAATCCTTGATGAAAAGGTTAAGATGTTGCGGAACAAGGAAGTTAGAACCTTCAAAGTGCAATGGCGACATCGAAAGGGTTCCGAGTTTACATGGGAATCCGAAGAGTTTGCTTTGGTTTATCTTCCGGCTTGTCATGCGGCTTGGATCGCGAGGACGCGCTCCGATCTAAGTGGGGGAGAGTTGTAACATCCCGTTTTTCCCGTACGTGACTAAAGGTACATATTTAACCATTTGTACGTTATGATTCGGAAGCTTATGCGTAATTGTATAGATAAACGTATATATATAATTTATTGTGTGCTAGTTAACATGTGCGTATATAAGTGTACAAATGAGCTTGTGTAGTGTTACGTCTCGTGAGACTTAGATGTGAGGCTTAGACGTGTATTGGGAACGAGAATGAAGGAATTAGTTGTGGAAACCTTGGAAATTTGACTAACTAGTCGAAGTGGCCAGACCCAGGCGTATGTCGCGCCGCGACAAACGGGTCCGCGCCGCGACCCATCAAGCGTTTCCAGATCAGAACAGGACTTAAGCATGGTGAATTTTACTTTGATTCGTCGCGCCACGACGTTTAGTGCCGCGCCGCGGCAGGCCTGCTGGCCAGGTCCCGGTTTTAGGTTAAATTAAGAGATTTTGAGGGGCAAAATGGTAAATGGACGTATAGATCAGATGGGTGCATTAAATCTGGTCCACTAGTTCATTTATTTCATTTTCCTTTTTCATTTTCTTTCAATTTCTCTCCCAAAACTCTAACACCCATTTGGATTCAAAGTGAGATTGAGAGAGGAAGGATTTAGGGTTGATCTTTGGAGCAAGTATTAAAGTTGTTCCTTGTGACTCTAGCTACGTGGTGATAGTCTCGGTAAGTTATAACTCTAAGTTTCGAGTTTTAATTGATTACGGCTAGGGTTTTGGTTAATAGAAGCTTGTATGACCCATTTGGGAGTAAAATGGGTGAATTTGGGTTAGGTTGTTGTAATGAAACCCTAATGGCCATAATCTAGGGTTTTGGCCTTGTAATTGTGAGTTGAAAGTGTTAATGATATTAAAAGCATTAAACATTTGTTAAAATTAAAAGAGATGTCATTTGGGTTATGTTTGACTAGTTTGGATGTGAAAGTGTCAAAATGGGTCAAGAATGTACTAGTTGACCTAGTTTGGGTAAAATGGGTGTAAATTACCCTAGGTGGATGTCAATTGAGGCTAGTAGACTTTAATGCACTAATGTTGGTAACTAAAGTCGAGTCTTGGCCATTAAGAGGGCGGTTGTGATGTAGTTGGGTCATTTAATGCGAATTGAGTCATTAAATGCCCAAGTAATTGTAATGTGGTTAATTCCACTAGTTTATGTATTGAATTGGTACTTAATGTATTAGGTACTTGGCTTTGAGTTTGGAAGCGAATATTCATCATCCTTGTGTCAAGGTGAGTTCAATAATTATGCGTGAACGTATATAATGTATTTATTTGTGTGGTATGAATGTGGAAGTGTCGCGGTGTTCAAGACACCACATTTTAGGTAACGAGTAGTATTGTCGCGGTGCTTAAGACACTACTCATTGTGTAATTGACTTGTGGAATTGTCGCGGTGTTTAAGACACCACAATGTCATGAGAGTGGAAGTGTCGCGGTGATCAAGACACCACTCATTGTATTGAATGAAGTGTGGATTCGTCGCGGTGTTTAAGACGCCACATTGTGTAAGGGTGAGTTAGTCGCGGTGTTTAAGACATCACCCGGGGGACTAGTGATTACGCGGTGTATAAGTAACACTAGTGGATGTTATGAACTCCAACGGACCTGCATGTATCGTTCTCTTGTATACTTGGTTAACCATGGTTGTGCGAATTGTACTTAGCATATTATATTGTGAACTATATGCTAATACTATTGCTAGCTTGATGTGGAACGTGGATAGTAGTTTATGCATGATGGATTTCATGTTGGTTGAGTTGCTAGCTTGTATGTGGTATTGTGTAAGTGTATGCAAGTAAGTAGGTTATATATGATCATGTATAATTATTGCATTCACTAAGCGTTAGCTTACCCCTCTCGTTGTTTATCTTTTTAGTTGCAGGCGAGGATAAAGGGAAGGGGATTGTCGAACACTAGATGTCCTTGATGATGTGCTTGTAGGAGCTTTTGGAAGTTGACCACCTTTTGGGTAGTTTAGTCCCAAACCATGCTCGTTGGGTCGTTCGGTTTATAAACTATCATTGTATTCGGTCAAACTTATATTTACTTAACTAATGGCCTTTGTGCCCTTTTGTAAACATTGGTAATGGTTGTATGGTTTAATGGAACTTGTGATTTGATCTACATATTTAATTGGCGCGTAAATGTGTATTATAAAAAAAAAAAAAAAATTATCGTACGGAGTACGGGTTGGGTTGTTTCAAATAAATGCAGGAAAACGTGTCTAGACTTAAGAATGATAAGCATGTAATTTTCGACAAGAAATGATAAGCAAAACTTTTAACATGCAGACACGGTCGAATTCCAGACTTACTAATGCATCTTAACAACTATCAGTTAGACACACTCATGCAAGACCTAGTTCGCTAGGACCAACGCTCTGATACCAACTGTGACGATCGCTCCAAATCCATATGGATGAACACGTCATTCATCAATTTCATTGCGAGGTATTTGACCTCTATATGATACGTTTTGTAAACATTGCATTATTTTGAAAAGGCACACCATAAATGAATATTTAAATCAAAGGTTTTCGACATCTGATGATTTCTACATATAGATAATCACCGTAAATAATAGTTTACAATAGTACTTCCGTTGACAATTGCAGTCAAAATAAGATACATGGTGATGATTTGGTGAATGCAACGTTTTCTTGAAAAATATGCCATGTAAGACTCCATGCACATAGCTTGTTTAACATATAAGAAAACAGCGGAAGACTTCTAGGGAACCTGAGAATAAACATGCTAACAAGTGTCAACACAAATGTTGGTGAGTTCATAGTTTTAATGTTGCGCATAATCTGTATATAAAGGTGAATCACAAGTTTTCAGTTGTTTCATCCAGAAACGTTTATCGAAATATTCTACGAAATTGAGCACCCTGGTAACTAAACTTAACGTATATATAATTTATACCCTTTGTATAATCATCTTAATAATACACGCAAACCAACGTGTACGCTTCTCAAATAGCATACGTTCGTTAAAAGGCTAGTGCTCTAGCTCGGACGGGGATATCAAGCCCTATGGATCCATATACTACTACTCGCGCCCACCAGTTCTTATAACTGGCAGTTACTAGTTACCAAAGCTAAGGGATTTTCGGTTTAAACTCAGTGTAGAATTTAGTATGTACTTGTATCCATTGCGTTTAAAATAAAGTGCATGTATTCTCAGCCCAAAATATAGATTGCAAAAGCAATTAAAAAGGGAGCAAATGAAACTCACCTTAGCAGCATATAAAGTCGTTCACCAAAATGTGACCGAAACTCGGATTACCAAATAACCGTAGATCTCAACCTAGAGAACATATGTTGGTCAATAAATGTCTATCAAGCTAGGTCAGGTCATAGTGTATCCCAATCCTAATGCTCGATATCGACATACAAAAGTTATCCAAAGTCGTTTCAAAAAGTCAATTTTGACAATAGTTCAACACAACGAGATGTGCCTTATATAAGGATTCATTTACTCGGCTGGTAATATTCAAAAATCCAATTTATCAATCTTACAAATAAGTTGTTTAAATATTAATTGTAGATTCAAAAGCAATTCCAATTAACGTCAATCATAATTCAGTTGACCATATCTTTTAATTCGTTCATCGAAATTACGCGATTCCTAAATGAAAAGTTATTGATTTTTCGCCAGCTTTCCAAAAACATGTATATCATATACCTTTTACCAGTAATATATGTATTTAATTCGTGATTCATTATAAACTGTTTAACGTCGAAATTTAGCATACAAGCATGCATGAATATATATATTCGAGCACTAGACATGGATACATAATTAATATATAAAAGATAAGATATGAATGCTCACGTATCAATATTGTGATTCAATATTGCAGGAAAGTACGTAGACGTAACCGAGGTGATAAACACTAGGTTTGACTTGCAAACAATACCCACGAACATTACCCGTAACCTCCATAGCTATAACCCATAGTTTCCTTAGCTTTATCCCGCTTGAAAACCATTTTTGAAATCGTTTGGACATAACCTCGTCGTAGTATTTTATGTATAATAATAATAATAATAATAATAATAATAATAATAATAATAATAATAATAATAATAATAATAATAATATAAATATATATATATACATATATATATATATATATATATATATATATATATATAGATACGAGAGATATAGAGATAGAAGAATAAAATGAATCAGAAATCAGAAAAACGTCGAACTTTATAGCATTTGGCCTGTCCTCCATAGCCATGCGATCGCATGGCTGGGAAGGCATAAACCCATGCGATCGCATGGGCTCAGTGTCCAACTCACATCTGTTTTTGTTTCGTAGTTCATCGACATCAAATAGTGTTTTACTGTAGCAAATAGTGTGTACTGTAGCAATAGTGTTTACTGTAGCACAATAGTGTTTTACTGTAGCAAAGTCGTTTTTACTGTAGCAAATAGTGTTTTACTGTAAGAAAGTCGTTTTTTACTTGTACATCTTATAATATATATATACATACATATAATTGTTCGCGAATCGTTGAGAACAATCGAAGAATAATTGATTACATGAATATAGTTCCAAAACTTTAGACTCAACATTACAGACTTTGCTTATCGTGTCAAAAACATTAAATCATTTAAAGATAAAGTTTAAATTTGGTCAGAAATTTTCGGGTCGTCACAAGAAGGTTGGGTAAGCATCATCTATATCCGTTTGAGATATCCATTTGTTAGTGTTTATGTGAGAAGTTGTTTTGTGTTGCTACCTGAATTTTTGTGTAGTTGATTAGTGTTCTAAGATTTTCATGTCTTCATACAATATTAGTATTCTCAAGATGTTATTTTTGGTGATGTTATGAATTCAAAGAAGTCTATTAGGTTTTTTTAGTTGTTAGTCATTTGTCTGTTGATATAATTGTCCACAATCTACATTTGTGTGCACCATTGTGTTGATTTAATTGTCCATAGTTTGAATATGTACCATTTAATCCAGGATACTGAAAGCATATGTGCATCACTTTGAATATGTACCTTTTTTGTTATACCTATTTAGATATATAGATATACATTCCACATTTAAGACCTTTGTATTTATGGAAATTATTTTGTTACACAGTTGTTGTTAATGGTGGATTCAATAATTTGAAAGAAAAATCTATCTTAAAATAAATTGTAACATAAATTCAATAATAAGGAATCTCAAATCAATGACTTTTTTGCTCAGTTGGTCCCTATATTATACCCCAAATCGCTAGTTTGGTCCCTCGGTTTTTAATTTGGCAATCAGCGTCCCTTAATTATTTTGATTTGGCAATCCGAGTCCCTTCGTCAACTTGCCATCCAAATCGAACGTTAAGTCCCATCATGTGAGTTGCATGTGAGGGTAAAATAGTCTTTTTACTTTGTTGTTCACTAAAAACGAAGGACCACCGGCGCAAAAAATCAAAAAAATCTTATAATTTATATATTTTTATTCATATGTTTATATGATTACTAATAATATAAATAATAATTATGATTACTAATAATATAAATAATAATAATAATGGAATTCGTCACGACCCTCATTAATCGTCACTAACTGATTCAGCATCTCTCAGATCAAATTGATGATTGATTGAAGTTCATGCCTACTTGTTTTCACTTCGTGATGCTTCAGATCAGCTGGAGATTCATCATTACAATTGCAGATTCGAAGTCAACGTTAATGTTCATACGGTCAAACATTTAATTTGATCGATTTATGTTGTTTCTGGTTACGTTGATGAATTTCGAAGATTATATGACTGATTTAAAGAGGTATTTGTGAAGAAATTAATTGATAAAACTCATTAAATCACGATTTTGATTTTTGAGTTCATCCTCATTATTCTTCACTGTTCAACATCAATTCATGGTCTAGAGGTTGTTATGGATCGAAATTCTTCAAAGGAACACAAATTCGTTGCCTTAGAAATCGATAATAAGTGATATGCAGTCGTAATTTATCAATTGATGATTTTTGTTCTTCATGTTCATGGCTGTTCATCAGCGAATTTTAAAATTTGATGATGTTATGGAACTACTTCCTTCACAAAAATTGATTTTCGCTAGTACAGGAAGATTTTTCAAGTGATATTATGAATGAATTCACTCGATTTGAGTTTTATGATGAATTCTCATGTTTCAGTACACTTCATGAAGTTATATAAATAAATTATTAGAAATATATAAATTAAATTAAAAATATATATAGAAATATATAAATTATTCTAATGTTTCAGTACACTTCTAATAATTTATATATATAAATTAAAAATATATAAATTATTAGAAATATATAAATTAAAAATATAACTATAAATTTTTTTTGCGTCTTTAGTCCCTCGTTTTTAGTGAAAGAGTAAAATGACGAATTTACCCTCACATGTATAGCACATGACAAGAGTTAACGCTCAATTTGGATGGCAAGTTGACGGAGGGACTCGGATTGCCAAATCAAAATAATTAAGGGACGCTGATTGCCAAATTAAAAACCTAGGGACCAAACTAGCGATTTGGGGTATAATAGAGGGACCAATAGAGCAAAAAAGTCCAAATCAATCAACATATTGATTGATTAATTAATGATAATGTCATATCAATCCTCATTACTATTTCCATAATTATGGTCAACCCTAGTGATTATATATAGGTGAGTCATTACTCATTTGTATTCACAATCATAATACAAACTCAACAATAACATTAACAAAAAAACTCACCAATGGTAACCATGAATACAAGGTGATAGTTAAAGTTCATTTTGTGGGAAGAAGTTCTTCAAAAACATATCTCGCCATTTATCAAGTCGGTTGATTTACTATACGTTTTCGATTTTTACTATTTTGAAATTCTGTTTGGTGGAATTTTAAATTAGTATTGAAGTTGTTGATATGTATTTTTTTATATGCAAGTGTTTGATGAAATTACCTTTATGAATGTTTTGACGGAATGTTATTTAGATAATCAAAATAAATTAAATGTGTCTTTGGATATTTCTATATCTTTTGCGTTGTCAAATGTAGGTATGAGCAATAATAATCTTAGGATCTAGAGATTAATAAGGTATGCACAAGATTTTAAGTTGCAAAGTTCTATTGCAAGTATTTAGTTAGTTTTCATTCATATGAGTAAACTGAAAAACATTTCTAATTGCTGTGAATTTTAGAAGTTGAACATATGTAAAAAAAAAAAAAAAAAAAAAAAGATGTGACAAAAAGATGCCGGTAAATTAGATGTGACAAAATGGGTGGGTAGTGGGTCGAACTCGAAACTAATTTGGGTTGATGGGTCATTTTTATACGGGCAAAATGAGGTGGGTCACTGGGTCAGGTTAGGTTGATGGGTCATTTTTATGCAGTAGGTTTCATTTAAAACTAATCCTTATTTGATCCATTTAACCAAGTACAGATAAAACCTAAATTGTATGGGTCAATATTGACACCTTCAACTGAATCAATACAATTCTTGAGAATAAGGTCTCCAGTTATGTGATTAACATTTGTGTTCTACAGAATTTTATTTTCAGAGGCCAGCAATTATTAGTCTTTTGACGCACCATGACTTCATGCCTGAGCACATATTGGGTCTTTATTGAATTGATATGGTTTACTATTGGATTGATATTTATATTTTACTTTTATAAAGCATATAATAAGTATCATAATCATAATGAGGATTTCATGAAAACAATTATATTTTTGCAGATTTCGACCAGGAAAATGAGGTGTCAAAGTATCTCTACAGGACCTGCAAATGGTTCTTGAATTGCTCATTGGTATTTTTATAATCTTTGAAGAACATAGGAACAGAAGGATGTTAAAATTTGATATATTCGAAACATTAAATATATGTTGGTATGTCTATCGTTTTATGTTTAACTTTTATATTGTTCCGTTTATCCCTTTTAATGTTGGTAGGCTTCTAATGCCCTGTTTAAGGCACTATGTTATTTGCATTTATGTTTTACAGTATTTGTTTTGATTTTATCAACAAGTATACATCATTATTCTATGATTTGGTCTCATTGTTGTCAACCATTCAAATAATATAAAATATAAGTTTATGAAGTTTTAAATTTATTTTTGATTTTTCGCATAAAAAAGCCCCGCGAAATCGCGGGCATTAAAGATGCAAAATCATAGTCTTTTGGGGATTCAAGGATACAAAAACACGTGTATTTTGTCTCGGTGAGTGTTTGTTAAAAGCTGATATTTATCTTATAAATATTAATAATTATTTGATAATATAAAATAATTCAAAAAGAAAGTAAAATTATAGAAGGAGGAGTGTCTTTATTGGGAGTGTGTAGTCTTGGGTTTAGTCCTGACAAGAAAGTGAGATAGAGGTGCTGATGTGACGCTGAATAGTTGGTTAGTCATGGAAGACATCCTGTCACCGTTGGGAGCACTCCAAAATAAAGAAAATTCTACAAAATCAGAGCTCATAATCTACGATCCGCGTCAACTACACTCATCCAATCACAACACACCTTGACTGTATATAACAAACCGTATCTAGTACTTTTTCTTATCAAACACAAAATTCTAATGTTTTTCTCAAACTAAACACAGAGTAACCAGCGGCAGAGAAGAAGCCGGAAGCTCAGGTGGAGAAGAAGCCACGCGCCGAGGAGAAGCTACCGAAAGATGCATCATCAACCGATAAGAAGAAAAAGAGAAACAAAAAATCAGTTGAAACGTACAAAATATACATATTCAAAGTATTGAAACAAGTTCATCTAGATATTGGTATATCTAGCAAAGCCATGGGGATTATGAACTCGTTTATCAATGATATCTTTGAGTAACTTGCTCAGCAATCTTCTAGGCTTGCTAGGTATAATAAGAAGCCGACCATTACGTCACGTGAGATTCAGACTGCTGTTAGGCTTGTTCTACCTGGTGAATTGGCTAAGCATGCTGTTACTGAAGATACTAAATCAGTTACGAAGTTTACTACTTCTTAGATGTTGATGTTATATTTTCATAATTTTTCTTATTTTGGAGGGTTTAGTTTTAATTTGGGGCTTTATTGTATAAAGTTTATGTGAAAGTGCTCCAGTTTTGTTATGTTTATTTTGCTTTTTATTTCTAAATTTTAGCTTATTTTTTCCGGTTTTGATATGTTTGTTGAAATTGAAGTTAAATTAAATCTGAAATTGATGTTAATTAATTTTTAATTAGGTTTTAGCAATTGTGTTTCAACTTAAATCTAAGTTTGGGGTTTTCAACTGATTTAGGTTTCATGTTTTTATTGTGGGTTGAAATTTTGATAATTTGGTGATTTTGCCCCAATTGTATCTGGATCTGAAATTTTATGTGCTTCTTGTTTGTATTGCTTATTTGCTCTTTAGTTTTGATTCAGAGATTATGCCCTAATTTCGTTGCTCTTACTGTATATAGGACATGTGACAATATTGAAATGTGTTTATTGTTATTTTTTCCCGTTTGTTTATAAACTGTTTATTAGTAGTGGTTTTGATAACAAGTAATTGTGATGGTTAGATTCATGGTTGATATAATGGTTAGACAAGATTACGCTAAAGCCAATTGAATAACTATCAATTATCTGATACCTAACGAATCAAAGTTACAATAACTATGGAGTTTTTATAGTTACTATAACAAATTTGTGATTAACACTATTTGATGCTTTATGACAGGCATTCATCTTCTATCTTTCAGAAAGAAGCAGCGTAAAAGGTATGAATTGAGATCTCTTCTTAAAACATATTTTTCTACCATTTGACTTATCACTGTTCATTTTCTCCTATTCTCATTTAATGAGTTATGTTGATGTTGATCAATCATATTCAAGCTTATAACTCATCACATATAACACATCTACTAAACTTTTTGAATTTTTCAATCTATCCATGCAAGTATTTCGGGTATGTTTGGTTAAACTAGTTGGTAAGCTTTTTGATGTATTTAAGTGTTTGGTAGAATAACTTGAGCTGTTTAAAAAATGATAAAGATAGAAATAGACACGAGTAAACACAATGTTAAATACTACGTATAATTGTTTTAATGACGTCCATGCAAGTATATCGTCATCAACAAACATCGAAAAACATAGTATAATGACTAATTATTAATGACGTGCATTACAAATTAAAGTAACAATATCGTTACAAAATACAATTATACAAACGTATTCCGTTTCATTCATGGTTAAAGAGAAAATGCATGGATTAATATATATTGTGTTGGAAGTAAAGAAAATGGTTTTCTTGGATGTATCTCTAATCTCTAATCTGTATTATATTCAGGGCCGGTCCCGAGAATTCGAGGGCCCTGAGCAAGACCGAAAAAAAGGCCCTTACGCTCTTAACGAATAATATTACTCATTTACGCGTTAGAAATTTAGCGGACAATTGCAGTAATTTGCAAGAATTTAGTCACGATTACGCAACGTAAATGACTCAATCTTCATTCTAAGCAAAAAATAAAAATTACTTAAAAATTGCAAATTACAGATGATTTTTCTATAGTAACTTTGTTTTGTATTATATCTAAGATAAGATAAGACAATTTTTCATTGTATGAAATATTTGATTTTATAAACCTCGTGAACATATATTATTAAAACATTTGACAAATTTACTTTACAAGGTTGTATAAAATTGAAAATCAAACTAAAAATAATTGTGTCTGTGTAGTAGCTAATTTTCATTGTAGTAGCTGAATGGCCTTTATTGTCTTCCCACATCGGTAAGATAGTAAGCAAAAAGAGACTATAAAAGCAATAGCATTATACTCTATTTCAAGTTGGGCTTCTACATAAAATTTATTGGGCCTTTGTATAATTTGTGCCATTGTCTATAATGAATTGTGTTGTGACAGGCAATTTTTGGGCCCCCAATAAAATTGGGCCCTGTGCAATTGAACTACTTGCACTCCCATTGAGCCGGCCCTGATTATATTGCATGTATATATACGTACACATGTAAATTGTTTTAGATATCTCTCTTTTTCTAAGTTATGTTGGAGTTCTACGTGGAAGCTTTATATTGGAAGGGCATATTAGATATTTTTACATCAAACCCTATTGTTTTTTGAAACGTTACATGCCATAGTGTTTTCATCTAGAGCTTTTAGGAGTTTTTCCATCCCACTAAAAGCTTCAAGCTCTTTTTAATCAAACATAGCTTTTTATTATATGATTTCTTTTTTATAAAACCTAAAAGCTCCCATCGCCTTCCTAAGAAAAAAGTGTAGAGAGCTGTTTACTAAATAATTTATCCAAATTCATTTTCCATTAAAAAAATCTACATATTATTATTATGGATTTATCTAATGACAGCCCTATTAGTTAATGTGCTTTAAATTGGTATCATCTCGATAACTTAATTGTCATTTTGAGAATGACTCAACTACTGTTTACAATAATTCAAAGCATGTAAACGACCAATCTTAGATTTTGTTACTTGTCCAATACTCTGTATTGTACAGTGGACAATAAGATGATTGTCCAATATTCCGTATTGTATAGTGGACAATTGAGTGGAGTAACATTTAACATATACAAAACACTTCATTATTATTCCATTGCAGGTAACCCTAATAATTCCTTTATACAGAACACTTATTCCATTGCAGGAAACCCTAATAATTCCTTCGTTGATTAATGGCTTTTTCACTACTTCGAAATCATCATGTGATTTCACGAACACCGTCACTACTTAGGGCATTTCTTTCTAGATCCAAATTTCGGTACTCTTTTGTTATTACGTCATTCTCATGATAAATGTTGTACGTTGTATATATACCATATATATTAGTTAACTTTATGGATATATATTATGATAATCGGTGCATTTTAGCTGAATTTGTTGAACATTACAATTGTAGTACGTTAGGGTTTCAGTGTCTTCATCGTGCCTCAATATACTTCAAATACATTATAGGAATCAATTTTATAATATTATGATTATGTGTATATATATATATATATATATATATATATATATATATATATATATATATATATATATATATATATATATATATATATATATATATATCCTTGTTTGGGTAATATTGTTTTGTAGTTTGATTGTAGGTTCTTTTAGATGATGTGCTTGTTGAGAGCTATATATATGGGTTATTTGATGAGTTTTGGCAGTAGTAAATTTTATGATTCAATTTTATACTATGATATGTGCTTTTTCGGGTAATGTTTGCTTTGTCGTTTGATTGAAGGTTTCTTCTTTAGTGTTACTATTGTTTGTACGTTTTATTTAGAGGATGTGTTTAAATGATTTATTTAGATAATATGGTTATATGATGAGTTTAGGTAATTTTTGAAATTATCCTTGGCGTATTTAATTATATTGGGTATAACTCATTTTGCACACTAATCTATTGTGTTGATTATGTAACAACACCCTATTGCAAAATCCTATTGTGATATTGGCGCCCTGTTAAGGATATTGGCGCCCTGTTAAGGTCTAGACTATTCTTTCTTTTGTTACTTCTGTCATTGTTAATTATGTGTGTCATGTGTTTGTTGGTAGGATATCATCTTGTTTTTATGTAGGTTTGTTGCGATTATAACTCGTGAGTAATGTGCGATGAATAGGTAGTTTGCTATTGTTCTATTGGTATAGATTGCTTTGTCACTCACTGATTTTGATGAATGTAATGTCGTTTATGAAATGATTTACCACTTTTCATGTGTTGCTTTGATTGATTTTGACAAACGTCCTTATGTCGATGATTGAATACCAATTATATAACTTAATTTGTAATATTGTATTTTGTATGAGTAATATAGGAACTCTAAAAATTACTTAGCCGTTTGTAGTCGTTTAATTGGTAACACATTATTCTGAAATTTACGTTTCACATAAATTTAAGTTTTTTTACCTCGGTTGTAGTATTCAAACTCCATATTGTAGGGCTCCAAGTATAAAGCCGAGTCATACACTTTATTCAACTAATCTTCATTTGATGTATGTGTAAGTGTTGGAATTTGAAGCCAATTTATACACTTTATTCATGGATTATTTGAAGCCAATTCATACACTAGATGATGTTGTTTAAATTGTTTATCCATGAATAAAGTTTATGATTTGGTTTCAAATTCTAACACTTATACATACATCAAATGAAGATTAGTCGAATAAATTGTATGACTCGGCTTCATAGTTGGGGTGCTGCAATATGTAGTCTGAATACTACAACCTAAGTAGAAAAACTTATATTTATGTGAAACGTAAATTTCAGAACAATGTGTTCCCAATTAATTGACTACAAACGGCTAAGTAATTTTTAGAGTACCTATATTACTCATACAAAATACAATATTACAAATCAAGTTATATAATTAGTATTCAATCATCGACATAAGGACACTTGTCAAAATCAATCAAAGCAACACGTGAAAAGTGGTAAATCATTTCATAAACGACATTACATTAATCAAAACCAGTGAGTGACAAAGCTATCTATACCAATAGAAAAACACAGTCGTTAACTAACAATAGCAAACTACCTATTCATTATACATTACACATAACCTGTTATAATCGCAACAAACCTACATAAAAACAAGATGATATCTTACCAACAAACACATGGCACACATAATTAATAATTACAGAGGTAACAAAAGCAAGTATATATTTTAGACCTTAACAGGTCGCCAACATCATCAACCGCAATAGGATTTTTCAATAGGGTGTTGCTGCACAATCAACACATCAGATTAATGTACAAAATGAGAAATGTATAGCCCACCCAATATAATTAAATACGCCAAGGATAAATTCAAAAAACCATCACTTATTATTTGTTAACACATACCTACATTTTACCTAAATTCATCATATAACCATATTATCTAAATAGATCATTTAAACACATCCCATACTTCACTCCGTGATCCACTGTACAATACGGCGTATTGGACAATCATCCTATTGTCCACTGCACAATATGGAGTATTAGACAAGTAACAAAATCTTCTCATCCTAGCCATCCATTTCAAAAAGAAAATTGATCAAGATGCCCCATATACAATACAAATATGTTCAATAATAGTCTCTTTAATATGAAAATAGTAAAAATGACACCTAATTACGCATCACATACAACAACGTGTGTAAGTTGGTGCATCGTCACCGAGCATATATGCAAGAAAATGAATGTAAACCCAACACGCACTAACCAACCAGTAACACGTATGGTGTGTGGTGATTGTTTACAAATGCAAGTAGTTCAGTTTCATAACTCTCACACACTAAGCGGTGATTTACCAAATTTCTTCGATTCATAAGTTTTTTGCTTGTTACTCACTCTGAAGCTAGCAAGTCAAGTTGACTGAAACACATCGAACTACATAAAGATTATCTTTCAACTTAAAATTTGTTCAACAAAAAAACAACAAAATAATGACGTGAAGCTCAATATTCCTAGATCATTTTTAAGATAATTTCTACATAGCTAGCACTCGATACAGTTTGAACCATAATGTAACCATTTTGGCTCGCAAATAAAACGTACGTGAGAAACAAAATTATGCTCCGTATATATGTGGTTCTAAATGAAAGAAAATTCTACAAAATCAAAGGTGATAATCGACGATCCGCGTCAACTACACTCATCCAATCACAACACACCTTGACTGTATATAACAAACCCTATATAGTATTTTTTCTTATCAAACACACAATTCTCGTTTTTTCACAAACTAAACACAGAGTAACCAACGGCAAAGAAGAAGTCGGTGGTGGAGAAGAAGCTACCGAAAGATGCATCATCAACTGATAAGAACATAAAGAGAAATAACAAATTAGTTGAGACGTACAAAATTTATATATTCAAAGTGTTGAAGCAAGTTCATCCAGATATTGGTATATCTAGCAAAGCTAGGCATAATAAGAAGCCGACGATAACGTCACGTGAGATTCAGACTGCTGTTAGGCTTGTGCTACCTGGTGAATTGGCTAAGCATGCTGTTACTGAAGGTACTAAAGCAGTTACAAACTTCACTATTTCTTAGATGTTGATGTTATGTTTTTGTAATTGTTAAATTCGTAGGGTTTAGTTTTAGTTTGGGCGTTTAATGTATAAAGTTCACCAGAAAGTGCACAATTTTTTGTTATGTTTATTTTGGTTTTTATTTCTTTGTTTTAGCTTAATTTTGTCCAGTTTCGTTATGTTTGTTGAATTTGAAGTTAAATTAAATCTGAATTTGATGTTGATTGAGTTTTGTGACGTTCTAATTATTGCTTTTCCACTTAAATCTAAGTTTTGTATTTTTGACTGATTTAGGGCCTACCTTTTTGTAGTTCGAATTTTGATTTTGACGTAATTTGGTGTTTTTGCCTCCAATTGTATCTTGATCTGAAAATTTATGGGCTTCTTATTTGTATTGCTTATTTTCTCTTTTGTTTTGATTTAAAGATTATGCCCTAATCTTGTTGTTCTTACTGTATATAGGACAGATGACTAGTTGTTGGTCTTGCAGTCTGCTTCTAGGGTCCGACTTTCAGTGCGCTGCTGGTATACTTTGTGGTGTTTGAGGTATGTTTTTTTTTTTTTTTTTTGGTTTGTTATTGTTGTTGTTGTTTAATTCTTGTTTAAATTTACTAACTTAAAAGACATAGTGGGTTAGTCATAGTTACCAATTTGACTTTTGAAGGCATAGTAGATAGTTGGATTAGTTACATATAGAAATCAAATGAGTTCTTTTTATAGGTTGCAAAATGGATGGGTAGAGCGATTGACCCTTCAATATATTTATATTTGTATCCACTTCTTACATATTTAGTTTTTAAATATGATTATAATATAATAATTGTAACAATATTGATAAGTTTTTCTCAACTTCCTATTCATAAACATGTCATTGGTAATATCTGCTAAAAATAAACATAGCAGCATCCTCAGTAAAAAAATGATCATGTACACAAGGGTGTATAGAGTATTGATTACGATTATTATGGAGCTATTCTTGGTGTTTTGCTATGTAATTTTGCTAAGTTGAAAGGAATTTAAAGAGCGTTGCTTTATAACTCTTGTCCTTTTTATTTATTTATTTATTTATTTATTTTTTTTTTTTTGAAAGGCAAGCTTGCATCAGTCCGGACCGAAGCCTAGTCATCATTTGCACACACACACACACACGCGCTTTCGGGCAGGAAACCCGAACCACACTCTGAGGATCCGACCCTTTAACCATCCTGAGGGGCACGCGGGCCGGATCTTAGTCCCGGAGCGGGTCGGTAAAACCTTCCCTTTGGGCCACCTTCAAGGAATATATTTCAATTCCTAGAGCGGGTGACGAGGCTCGAACCCGAGACCTCTAGCCTTGCGAGTACACAAGTATAACTCTTGTCCTTGCAAACACATGATGCTAGCGGATGGAGCAGAACCTAGTTTGTTTTTTTTTTTTTGTTTTTTTTTTTTTTCCCGATGTACTAATCATCTGTTTCAAGCTGGACAGTCAGGGTCACCTGCAAAAGAATGATAGGCCAGATAATATAATTCATGTACAGAATGATGCAAAATCTTAATAGGTGTGCCCTCAACATTCGAATGCGTTGATCACGGGTAGGGATGACAATGGATCGGATATGGATCAGGTGATGCCGTATCCATATCCATATCCATTTAGTTTTTGTTCATCCATACCATATACATATCCGTTTAAATTCAGTTCACCCATCCATATTCATATCCAATGAATTAAGCGGATTAATGGATATCCATTGGATATTAAAATTTTTGATAATTTTTCTTAATATATGTGATTAATACAAAAACGTAATATAATAAAATTTTATATAATATGGCAAAATTAAATCTATCCATAAAAGTGTAATTTTTGTCGAAGATATAACACTATTTGTTAAATTTACTAGTAAACATAGACCATGACAAATATAACGTGTAATTTATATTTTTATTTGACTATATATACGTGTTTTATTGTAATATATCATGGTTAATTCATTATATGATTTCAAGAAAACATAGGTGTAATTGTAAATTCATTTGTAATAATAAATGTGTTAGCATATATCTATATTTATGTATTTATAAATGTATTTCGGGGTGTATATGGATATATCCATGGATATAACTTTTTCATCCATATCCGTATCCGTATCCATATCCATTTATATCATCCATATCCAGTATGAATCGGGTGGATCAGATGGATATCCACTGGACCGGGTGGCGATTGCCATCCCTAATCACGGGCCACAAATAACCTAAAACCTCAGGTTAGTAAGCGTCGTTACCTACTGATTATTATGACCAACCATATACTATTTTTTTCTCATTTAAAGCAGCACGTACAACTCGGGAACATAATTGGATGGTCATTGGTCAACGCAAAAGAATATATCGTAAGATGCTCTACTTAGATTCATTTAGAAAAAAACACCATCTGGCTATGGGTGCACACATTGTGGGTAATGTCTTGGTTGATGAAACTACCTAGATTGGTGAAGGATGTTTGATTATGCTTGATGTTGCAATTGGGTTCGGATGTGTGGTGGAGTCTGGTGTCCTACGGTCCAGGTGCATCGTGATGAGGTATCCTACGTATCAAGAAACGTACTTGCATTTGACTGTTGGTCAGTGGGTCCGGTTTGAGAATTTGATGATTCTTTGAGAAGACGTGCATGTATGTGATGAGGTGTACAACAATGTGGTGTGGTTCTGCCTCATAAGACTAAAACTAACACATCGTCACTTTTGATCCTTCATCCCACTTGGCAACGTATTTGACGCCCTTGACGCCCCTAACGCGGCGTCAAAATTTGACGCCCGGGGCGTCAGTCGGATATTTGACAGAAGTGTTAAATTTGTTTCAACCAATCAGATTTCGCCACATATTTTTATATATTATTAATTAATATATTTATACCCAACTACCAATAATATTTTACCACATCACTCATTCACAAATTTAACTCTTAAATTTGACACTCCCCTTTATTTAACTTCATCTCTTGACCTTGCCACATTACCAAAAAGTACATCACATGCCTTTAATGTCACCGCCACGGTTATAAACAGCCTAAGGAGATCAAAGCTAGCATCTTAAAGCCAGAGATAGTGATATGAAGATTGTGTCAATATATATACTATCACGGTTTTCGAAGGGTTAGTTTCTGCATCCCTTTTTACTTATATTTTTTTTTGTCTTGCATAGATACATTAGGGGTATATATGAAAGTATGAACTTTACCTCTTTATATTTATCTATTTATTATTTATTTATGAAAGTGAAAACTAATTTGGAATATTTACAAAGGAATTGTAGAGATATGGGACGAGGATTATTACGTTCTCCAGTTTAAATAAATTTATTACTTCTAAGACATGAGTTTTGGTAGTATATCATCAACAACAACGATACCCAATCCCACGCTCGCGAGGTATGTGAAGGTGTTATGTAGACAATCTTTCCTCTACCCCAGAATATAAGAGAAGTCATATCTCCACCCATGTGTAGAGAAAAGCAATTCTCCACCCACATGAATAGAAAGTCATCCCGTTTCTACTCCAGAGTAGATAGATTGCTTCCGTGAGGACCTCTGACCAAAAAAAAAATTTTAATAAATAAAAAAATAATAAAATAATAAAATAATAAAAAACAAAGATAAAAAAAATGAATACGTACCTGAGTATGCTGTACGGTGCTCAAGAAAAACATGCATGGACAACTACACTAAATGTAAACAATAAGCATATATAAACACCTATATAAACATACGTACACCCATACATAGACATACATAAATGTTTATACATATATAGCACATAGACATGTATATATACATACATACATACATATATACAGACACATATACATTCATACATATGTGCTTACGTACATGCATACGTACACACATACATACGAACGTACCTACATACATAAACCTCCATACAACGATACATACATATGCAAACATGCACAACCATACCCACACACAAACATGAATACATATCTACATAAGCATACACACACACATAAACTTACATACATACTTACATACACACACATACATATGACCCTAACTATACTACATACATTCAAAAAACATACATACTTGATAGTGCATACAATACTCACCTACATAGATACATTACATACTGTGACGATCGCTCCAAATCCATATGGACGAACACGTCATTCATTGATTTCATTGCGAGGTATTTGACCTCTATATGATACGTTTTGTAAACATTGCATTCTTTTGAAAAGGCACACCATAAATGAATATTTAAATCAAAGGTTTTCGACATCTGATGATTTCTACATATAGACAATCACCGTAAATAATAGTTTACAATAGTACTTCCGTTGACAATGCAGTCAAAATAATATACATGGTGATGATTTGGTGAATGCAACGTTTCCTTGAAAAATATGCCATGTAAGACTCCATGCACATAGCTTGTCTAACATATAAGCAAACAGCGGAAGACTTCTAGGGAACCTGAGAATAAACATGCTAACAAGTGTCAACACAAAGGTTGGTGAGTTCATAGTTTTAATGTTTTGCATAATCTGTACATAAAAGTGGATCACAAGATTTCAGTTGTTTCATCTAGAAATGTTTATTAAAATATTCTACAAGATTGAGCACCCTGGTAAGTAAGCTTTAACGTTATAATAAGTACCCCTGTTTTAACATACATGCAACCAACATGTACAATACACGTAAACCAACGTGTACTAAACTCAAATAGCATACATCTGTTTTATAGTTCAGGCTAGGGTTTCTATACCTGGAACAGACGGGGATGTCAAGCCCTATGGATCCATATACTACTACTCGCGCCCACCAGTTCTTATAACTGGCAGTTACTAGTTACCAAAGCTAAGGGATTTTCGGTTCAAACTCAGTGTAGAATTTAGTATGTACTTGTATCCATTGCGTTTAAAATAAAGTGCATGTATTCTCAGCCCAAAAATATAGATTGCAAAAGCAATTAAAAAGGGAGCAATGAAACTCACCTTAGCTGCACATAAAGTTGTTCATCATAATGTGACCGAAACTCGGATTACCAAATAATCGTAGATCTCAACTTAGAGAACATATGTTGATCAATAAATGTCTATCAAGCTAGGTCAGGTCATAGTGTATCACAATCCTAATGCTCGAGATCGACATACAAAAGTTTATCAAAAGTCATTTCAAAAAGTCAATTTTGACTATAGTTCAACAAAACGAGACGTGCCTTATATAAGGATTCATTTACTCGGTTGGTAATATTTAAAAATCCATTTTATCAATCTCGTAAACAAGTTGTTTAAATCTTAATTGTAGATTCAAAAGCAATTTCAATTAACGTCAATCATAATTCAGTTGCTTATATTTTTTAATCCGTTTATCGAAACTATTCGGTATCTAAATGAAAAGTTATTGATTTTTCGCTAGCTTTCCAAAAACATGTATATCATATACCTTTTATCAGTAATATATGTATTTAATTCGTGATTCATTATAAACTGTTTAGTGATAAAATTTAGCATACAAGCATGCATAAATATATATACTCGAGCACTAGACATGGATACACAATTAGTATGTAAAAATTTATTTACGAGTACTCACGTATCAATATTGAGATTCAATATTGCAGGAAAGGTACGTAGATGCAACGGAGACGATAAACACTAGATTGACCTTATGAGCATACCCATGAACCATACCCATCACCTCCATAGCTATAACCCATAATTTCCTTAGCCCTATCCCACTTGAAAAACTCATTTTGAAATGATTTGCTCATAATCCCGTTTAAAAACATGTGAGCAGAACCTCGTCGTAATATTTTGTGTAAATAATAATATTATTACAAATAATAATAATAATAATATTACTCTTAGTAATATTAATAATAATAATAATATGTAAATAATAAAAATAATAAGAATAGAGGGAGTAATATATCAATGATATGTGTGTGTGTGTACAAGTGAAAGACTCGTTCGTTTTATAGATTAGATCAGCTCTCTGACTCCATGCGATTGCATGGAGTCTCTATGCCTAAATCATTCGCTCGCATGATATGAAAAACCAGCTCATTCCCACTAACCGATGGCTGCCGACACTTTCTTAATTCACACAATCCTTATCAAACGTAAAACATAAAGTTATATATATTATTTAATATATAATATATTTAATCTTTAGGATTAATTAAATATTATATTATATTTATGTGCGTAGTAAAAATGTAATTTTTACTAAAATGACTCGTACGTTGTCACTCGACTTAGGTACCACTTTCGGTTTTTCGAGCGCACTTTTGTACGTGTAGAAAACTAGCCTTTTACGTTATGCGACGTGTACCCTTATCAATAATTTGACTTAATTATCAAAAAAATTACCTTATAATAAATGTAACTTATAAAATTGAGCGTTGTGGTCATTTGCTTCTATAAATCAGTGACTCGTTGTTTGTCAAAATATATTATTTTAAATCATGACGTTTTATGACTAAGTTAAAATATATATATATTTTCATTTAGAATCGTAAATTTGTACGTAATATATATGTTTGAAATATTTATCTAATGATATAAAGATAAAGTTTAAATTTGTTCGGAAATTTCCGGGTCGTCACACATACAAACAAAACATATATCACATACCCATGCATACACAAACATACCCATACATACCCCTACAAACTGATACCTAGGCATACCTACAACCAAGGTTGAAGAAATCAGAACTCGGAGAGTTCTCGGTGGTTGACATGCGTTGTCTTTTGGGATAATTTTTATGATACCTGAGATTTGACCGATTTGACCGAGATTTGACCGATTTTAGCTGAGAAACTCCAATTACCGACTGTTGATCGATTTTTTGGCCGATTCCAAAAGGAGAACTCGGCATCAACTCCAAAACGATTTCTCGGCGAAAACTCGGCCCACCTTGCCTACAACCCCAATTACGCATTGACACATAAAAATCATATAAAACAAGAAGAAAGTTCCACCTACACAAGGACTTCTTTCTAATATATATATATATATATATATATATATATATATATATATATATATATATATATATATATATATATATATATATATATATATATATATATATATATATATTAGGAAAAAACCTTGTGTAGAAAATGACATTTTCTAGTTAACTACGGGGTACGGACTACTGTAATTTTCTTCACTTCGTTTTACGTCTGGAATCTTTCTTCATTTATTGGTTAGCACATGTTTCACTCTATGATTGCTAGCAGGAAGATTTTGGGAGAAGATAGAGTCTGTATCATTATTCAATTGAATTTGTGCCCACAAGGTGTTTGTTAAAAGTCCCCGGTTTTTTCTTGGCTTCATGGTTATAATTTTATTGGTGTATGGGGATTTTGTCTCTGTTATTTTAGCTATGCACTACAACTAAAGGTTGTGTGCAGTTATGTCGCATGCCACAGTGAAGTTTCATTGTCCCTTTGTGGGTCTTAGTGGCTGTCAAAATGGGAGTGGAAATGGGCTTGTTAGAAGTTATCTTATCAAGCATCTTAGTGATCGTCATTGTGGTATCGATGCGCGGGATATCACTCGACATTCTCTTACTTCTAATTTGGGTGTTTATACTGAGGCTGATGTAATGACCCGGAATTTTCCGACCAAATTAGACTTATGAGATTAATATTTACATAAATTAAACCATACCAACATGATAAGCAATCCAAATTGTTGAGACTTGTGTTTTTGAAAAGAGTTTTACACAACGTTTGACCGTCCAATATGATCGATGATATCACGAACTATATAACGTATGATAATTATACGTTTGTGTATATATATGTATTTATATATATTTAACATGATCTAAGGATGGTTTAACATCTCATTGTGTACTAATGACAATGAGTTATAAGTATATTTTGAAACTACTAACTTAAGTTTTCAAAACGATAACTATACGTAACATTCTTTGATATATATACTTATAATATATAATGCTTATACACGTATCGTATATATAAAGTATTTAATCGCTTTTTAAGGACTTAAATACATAAAACAATATAAGTATATTCATAAAAGATAGCTATATTTGAATTCTCGTTCCGTTTCCTCAAGATTTCTATACGTATATCTAGGGTATATGTACCCGTATCATACCCAGCTTCTATACGTATTTACTATTGGTATATACACATCAAATCAACATCCTAATCAACATTATTACTGCCCTAGATATGAGGTAACTAGGATTTGTCAAGTAGTATGAATTATTAGTAAGAAAACAAAATTAGGAATCCTTTTCTTTCTTTATAAACTAAAAACGTTTTTATAAATGAACACCATTTCTTCACTCCATTTTCTCATACCTACACCCTCATTTCTCTCTCAAAATACTCCTAACTTCATACTTGATCATCTCCAAGCATTTTCCCCATCATTTAGCTTCAATTACAAGCCTTAAACACCATAAGAAAACTCTTTCAAGAACATATCAAAATAACCACCCATTTGAAGAAGTTTACTTCCAACCTTTTGATCTAACTCCACCACTCTTTGATTCCAAGATTATTTCTTATCTTTTGCAGTAACTTTGTCCAAGTAACTTGAGGTAGTAACCTTGTTCATAATCTTATTCAATTCATATTCATATAGCTATCTTATTTTGTGGTATAAAATTTTAACAACAAGAACATAGTTTGAATGATTTCAAACTTGTTCGCAAACTAAATAGATCCTTCTAACTTGACTTTTAAAACACTTCAAGACCTATAATATATCATAATGATATGCTAACCTAACAAGATATAACTTGGTTTTACAAAGAACATCTTAAAAACTGAATCGACGTCGTCGGAGTGCAACCGGGGGCTGTTTTGGGTTGGATAATTAAAAACCATCTTGAACTTTGAATTGGAAGTTCATGTTCTGGAAAAATGATATTTCTTATGAATATGTTAACACATAAAAATTTCATGGTTTAACTCAAAGTGTAAGTATTTTTAGAAAAATGATCATTAAATGTTGTTTTTATGATGGAAAATGATCACTTTCATAAGTTTCATCAAAGTTTGACCTATAACCTATGATTTCGAATGCAAACTAAGGTATTTTCAGTTCATATTCTTAAAATTTGACTCGATCCAAGGAAGTGGCAAGTTGAACCAACAAAAACGGAGTTGTAATGAAGAAACTACGACTAAAACAAGATTGGGTATCCGAAGCTAGTTTAGCTACGAAAATATTTGGAGAAAAAAGTATATTAATCATATCTTTTCTAATTAATATGATATTTTATATATAATTACTTATGATTTGATTTTATATATTTCAGGACCACCCGTAAACAACACTAGAAGATTAATCATAAGACCTCATGATTGTACGCAACACGTCATTTGACAACACGGTACTTTATGTACGCAACACGTCATTTGACAACATGGTACCATGGGTCGAGATTAATTCTGATCAATACGAATACGATGGAGTCTTTATTTATTTTATTTAAGCAACTAATTGTGGACCACTAACATCGGACTGCTAACTACGGACTAAGAAAATATTAAAAGTATTAATAGTATATATATATATATGTAACGATTACTTAAAAAAGAAAATATGTTGATATATTATATATATGGTTAGGTTCGTGATATCTATCGGAGACCAAGTCGAGTTAAATACCTTCAAGGCAAAAGTGAGTTTCATTTGCTCCCTTTTATATATATTTTTGGGACTGAGAATACATGCGCTGTTTTTATAAATGTTTTACGAAATAGGCAAAAGTACTAAAACTAATTCTACGTGGGTTTAAACCAGAAATATACCCTTAGCTTGGTAACATTAAACTACTTGTCTATGTACGGTAGGCGCGAATCCTAAAGATAGATCTATTGGGCCTGACAAACCCCATCCTGACTATGGGATGCTTTAGTACTTCGAGGTTATTTTAAACACACCTGATCTGGTGTACTTCAGAGGGTAAAACATGAACGTTAAGGCTTGTTACCGGGTGCCTACAACTTATAGAATACTTTTATACACTTGCGAGTGTACATATATTTATAAACGGAAATCTTGTGGTCTATTAATATATTGAAATGATTGTTATGATAAACCTATGAACTCACCAACCTTTTGGTTGACACTTTAAAGCATGTTTATTCTCAGGTATTAAAGAAATCTTCCACTGTGCATTAGCTCATTTTAAGGATATTACTTGAAGTCATTCATGGCATATTTTGAAAGACGTTGCATTCGAGTCATTGAGTTCATCAAGATTATTATTAAGTCAATTATAGTTGGATATATTATGAAATGGTGTGCATACCGTCAATTTTCGTCGTAAAGAAAGTTTGTCTTTTAAAAACGAATGCAATGTTTGTAAAATGTACTCGATGTAATCAACTATTGTGAATCGTTTATAATGTATATGAACGGGTCCTTTCAGTTGGTATCAGAGCGGTGGTCGTAGCGAACCAGGTCTTGCATTAGTGTGTCTAACTAGTAGTTGTTAGGATGCATTAATGAGTCTGGACTTCGACCGTGTCTACATGTCAAAAGTTTTGCTTATCATTTCTAGTCGGAAATCATCTGCTTATCATCCTTAGGAAATTACCTGCTTATCATTCATAAGTCTAGACACGTTTTACTGCATTTACTGCATTGATAGTGTATAGATGAATTCTTATCTTAGCATATATGTTATTGCGAACTTTGACTGATAACTTTTCAAAGATTCTTCGTAATTTACGGGATTTTGGTATTATATATACATATGTAAATTATGTATTGAAGAGTACCAAATCTAACTCCTATAATCTATTCCATACCAGAAATTCATTTTCCCCATTATACAAGATGGATTCCGCATCTACTTCGAATTCTTCAGATTCCGACAGTTATGCTGATATGGATTTCCATTCGGGCTCCGAAAGCAGCGTCACCGGAATGGATCAACCAATTTTCCATCATCTATTCTGGATGAATTGGGGATGGGTTCGTAATATACTAAATCACTGGAGACAAGAAGAAGGTGATCCATTCCATCCACCAAATTGCCCTCTTGGCGATGAACCTGAAGCACTTACCGGCGAACCTATTCGAAACACCATTTTCTCTCTCATTTCTAGAGTATCTCGTCACGATTATATACTATCCCATATTACAAATCTTTTTCATTCGCTCGCTCCAACCCCCAATCATCCCGGTGTACTAGCAGAAGTTAACGAACTTCGCGCTCGCGTGACGGCTTTGGAGAACATGGTGCGAAGGTTGCAAACACCAGCAGCAGCACCAGCAGCATAATCAGCACCACCATCAATAACATCAACAATACCATCATCACCACTAACAAACAACATCCGCATCACACGTCTCGACATCATAATCTGTCCCACAAACATCAACATCATACGCACCATAGATACCAAGGAGTACCAACAATAATGAACGATGAAGTATTGATCCATAACTTCATTGATGTTCTGTGAAGAATATGTGGTTTCAAAAAGTTTTAGAGATTTCTTATTCTAGCTCAAACCGAAAAGCAAATGAGATTAATATCATATTAACTCATTAAATTCATGATTTCATCTGAAGAAAATATATATGTATATATGTTTTCATAAAGATTGTAATTAAAAGTTCTTTTGTACAAAATATTAATGGTGAAATTATTTTTTTAACGGGTAGGTAATACCCGAGGAATAATTAGATTTCATCTTAATAAGTTACATTGTACATTCGTCGAAGCTGATTACAGTTATTTACTATCCTACTTACAACCACCGATATACGTATCCGTTCACCGCAGAATAACCATTTTCATTCAATTTCATATTTGGATTTTGACTTCCCAGAATCCAACAAGTGGCATATGAAGAAAACATATGACAAAATAAAATCTGTTAGAAACAAACAAATTAACTATGAAATTTTTTGTTAAGAATCTACGCTAACTGTTCCAGCTAACTGTTCCTAGCTAACTGATTACATTTTATTTATCGCAGTTTATTTATCGCAATTTAATTATCACACTTTTATTTATCGTCATTTAATTTCTGTAATTATTTTACGCACTTTAAATATCGGGACACGTATACAATGTTTTGACATATCATATCGACGCATCTATCTATATTATTTGGAATCACCATAGACACTCTATATGCAGTAATGATCGAGTTCTCTATACAGGGTTGAGGTTGATTCTACAATAATATATATAGTTTGAGTTGTGATCGAGTCTGAGACGTATACGGGTCCCGACACGTATTAATTAATTCGTATATTATATATTAAACTATATATGAATTATTGGACTGTTACTGTGGACTATCGACTGTGGACTAATGACATTGGACAATTAAAATGAATTAAAATATTGATTATAACATATGAAACTAAACATTTCTTCAAGATTGCCACTTGATTTCATCTTAAACCTCATTGTATCTCGACGATTACAATCAGCGTTCAAATCTATCATGATTCTTAAAAACACCTCAATCGAGAGGATAAACCAACCGCACTTCATCTACGGAAGAAAAGATTGATGCATATAGTTATGCACCTGAAAAATCCTCGGAAACTGAGTAAACGTTTGACACGTATCTGTTCTAGTTCCTTTGACATTGTTATTACCGAAGATCGTTTTGCAATCCCTTTCCAAAGTAGCTAATTTTGTCACAGCTCAAGCAAGTCAACTCCGACTTTTCATCCGGAAAAACTTTATTATAACCGCCATATATATGCGTACTCTTTATTGTTACTGGGGAACCTTTTATATTCCACAATATTACCATCAGCGATTAATCATTCTAAAAACACAATTCTCCTGAAACTACCTCGGTTTGATAACCGATGACCCAGATCAGTTAACTTTGAAAATGCTGACGAAGCAGCATGTTGTAGATGATCTTAATGGCCAAAAGTTTGATGATAAAGAAAGGAGTGTTAGGAACGCTCGATAGAAAATTTAGTACCGAAAAGCGGATTATGCGAAACTATGAAGAAAGTCATGGACAAATCACAAAGAATAAGTTTGCCTTCAAAGAATCCAAATGATTCTGTGCCTGCTGAAATCATTAGCAAACATCTTATTTCTCATTCTAAACCTTCACAGACAAATCTTCTTCATCATCCATTGATATTAGAAATTTTAAGATATTCTCGTATGTTCTATTATAAATATCCTCCATATTTCTGGCGATATTTTCACAACTATTCTTATCTGAGATCATTTATCTCTCCGTAATATCTGCAACATAAAAGAAACTGTGTTAGTTTCTAAATTCTGAAACCTTCGAGTTTAAAATATGAATGTTTTGAAGTAGTGTTGGGAACTGAAGCATGGATTAGTATAATATAATGACACTTGATCAACGTCATTATATTACAGTAAGTCATGCTGAGTTTCTAATGAAGCATGATGATTCACAGTACTGTCATCATGTGCCATTTACACGACTCTTACATTCTATCTAATCTCTAAACATATCAAGAGAATATTTTTCTGGATGACTCGGTCTTCTCCAGGGTATTCTGGTAATTTAACAAATCAAAATCGTTCTATTTCCATTTTCTTCTTAGAGCATTAGCTATGTTCATTCTGAATTTCATATCTACGAATTCCGGACCATTACTCGCTTGACTCGAAGTCGGGAAGAGAAAACGAAAGCATGAAGCTCCGAAAAATAATGAAGAATATAAACTCCGATAATAACCCCGAAATTACAAACCGTGTATATCGATGCAGATAGCAATATAGAGACACGGGAGAATTAGAAACACTATAAACACAAGAGTATAGTAGAAGTAAATAGATTCTTCTGGTGGTAGATGAAAAAGAAGAATGACAAATATAAAAGTTAGGAGTATATCAAAAATCAGGACTAGATGGAGCATATTGATGAATGCTTTAAAGTAAGAATCAAGGGAGAAAGAATAGAAGGTGTGAGTCGTGGAAAATAAGGAAACGAAGGGGTGAATTTATTGTGAAATATCCGACAGAGCAATCGAAACAGATTATTGCATATAATCAAAGAAGATCCTGATTTCCTTAATCACCAAAGAACCAAATCTTGTTACGTAAGATTCTCTTTAAATCCCTTAAATCCCGGAAATCAATCATAACTACGTCATCGGTTAAGACGAATATATTTTACTCATCTCACTCTTTTACGATAGTCTCATTTATATTCTTTGCATAATCGAATCGTATTATCTACATTACTCAATGATGATAAAACTCCATTATCACCTTATATTTGTCATTAAAACCTTCTTATTGTTATCCATAACAACCTCTATCAAATTTCGGGGACGAAATTTCTTTAACGGGTAGGTACTGTAATGACCCGGAATTTTCCGACCAAATTAGACTTATGAGATTAATATTTACATAAATTAAACCATACCAACATGATAAGCGATCCAAATTGTTGAGACTTGTGTTTTTGAAAAGAGTTTTACACAACGTTTGATCGTCCAATATGACCGATGATATCACGAACTATATAACGTATGATAATTATACGTTTGTGTATATATATGTATTTATATATATTTAACATGATCTAAGGATGGTTTAACATCTCATTGTGTACTAATGACAATGAGTTATAAGTATATTTTGAAACTACTAACTTAAGTTTTCAAAACGATAACTATACGTAACATTCTTTGATATATATACTTATAATATATAATGCTTATACACGTATCGTATATATAAAGTATTTAATCGCTTTTTAAGGACTTAAATACATAAAACAATATAAGTATATTCATAAAAGATAGCTATATTTGAATTCTCGTTCCGTTTCCTCAAGATTTCTATACGTATATCTAGGGTATATGTACCCGTATCATACCCAGCTTCTATACGTATTTACTATTGGTATATACACATCAAATCAACATCCTAATCAACATTATTACTGCCCTAGGTATGAGGTAACTAGGATTTGTCAAGTAGTATGAATTATTAGTAAGAAAACAAAATTAGGAATCCTTTTCTTTCTTTATAAACTAAAAACGTTTTTATAAATGAACACCATTTCTTCACTCCATTTTCTCATACCTACACCCTCATTTCTCTCTCAAAATACTCCTAACTTCATACTTGATCATCTCCAATGTAGTGACCCGAACTTTTCCATGTTTATATATATTAATTGAGATTGATATTTACATGATTAAATGTTTCCAACATGTTAAGCAATCAAACTTGTTAAGACTTGATTAATTGAAATAGGTTTCATATAGACAATTGACCACCCAAGTTGACCGGTGATTCACGAACGTTAAAACTTGTAAAAACTATATGATGACATATATATGGATATATATATATAGTTAACATGATACTATGATAAGTAAACATATCATTAAGTATATTAACAATGAACTACATATGTAAAAACAAGACTACTAACTTAATGATTTTTAAACGAGACATATATGTAACGATTATCGTTGTAAAGACATTTAATGTATATATATCATATTAAGAGATATTCATACATGATAATATCATGATAATATAATAATTTAAAATCTCATTTGATATTATAAACATTGGGTTAACAACATTTAACAAGATCGTTAACCTAAAGGTTTCAAAACAACACTTACATGTAACGACTAACGATGACTTAACGGCTCAGTTAAAATGTATATACATGTAGTGTTTTAATATGTATTTATACACTTTTGAAAGACTTCAATACACTTATCAAAATACTTCTACTTAACAAAAATTAATAAGAAAAGGTTGCTATGCTGTTCTAGCACACGTCGAGAAAGTACAAACTGAAGAAAAGAGCATCAATGATGTTCCCGTCGCAAAAGAATTTCCCGATGTATTTCCGAAAGAATTACCGGGATTACCCCCACATCGATCCGTTGAATTTCAAATAGATCTTGTACCAGGAGCTGCACCAATAGCTCGTGCTCCTTACAGACTCGCACCCAGCGAGATGAAAGAACTGCAAAACCAATTACAAGAACTTTTAGAGCGTGGTTTCATTCGAGCAAGCACATCACCGTGGGGAGCTCCTGTTTTGTTTGTCAAGAAGAAAGATGGTACATTCAGGTTATGTATCGACTACCGAGAGTTGAACAAACTTACCATCAAGAACCGCTACCCACTACCGAGAATCGACGACTTATTTGATCAACTACAAGGCTCGTCTGTTTATTCAAAGATTGACTTACGTTCCGGGTATCATCAAATGCGGGTGAAAGAAGATGATATTCCAAAGACTGCTTTCAGAACACGTTACGGTCATTACGAATTTATGGTCATGCCGTTTGGTTTAACTAATGCACCAGCTGTGTTCATGGACCTTATGAACCGAGTGTGTGGACCATACCTTGACAAGTTTGTCATTGTTTTCATTGATGACATACTTATTTACTCAAAGAATGACCAAGAACACGGTGAACATTTGAGAAAGGTGTTAGAAGTATTGAGGAAGGAAGAATTGTATGCTAAGTTTTCAAAGTGTGCATTTTGGTTGGAAGAAGTTCAATTCCTCGGTCACATAGTGAACAAAGAAGGTATTAAGGTGGATCCGGCAAAGATAGAAACTGTTGAAAAGTGGGAAACCCCGAAAACTCCGAAACACATACGCCAGTTTTTAGGACTAGCTGGTTACTACAGAAGGTTCATCCAAGACTTTTCCAGAATAGCAAAACCCTTGACTGCATTAACGCATAAAGGGAAGAAATTTGAATGGAATGATGAACAAGAGAAAGCGTTTCAGTTATTGAAGAAAAAGCTAACTACGGCACCTATATTGTCATTGCCTGAAGGGAATGATGATTTTGTGATTTATTGTGACGCATCAAAGCAAGGTCTCGGTTGTGTGTTAATGCAACGAACGAAGGTGATTGCTTATGCGTCTAGACAATTGAAGATTCACGAACAAAATTATACGACGCATGATTTGGAATTAGGCGCGGTTGTTTTTGCATTAAAGACTTGGAGGCACTACTTATATGGGGTCAAAAGTATTATATATACCGACCACAAAAGTCTTCAACACATATTTAATCAGAAACAACTGAATATGAGGCAGCGTAGGTGGATTGAATTATTGAATGATTACGACTTTGAGATTCGTTGCCACCCAGGGAAGGCAAATGTGGTAGCCGATGCCTTGAGCAGGAAGGACAGAGAACCCATTCGAGTAAAATCTATGAATATAATGATTCATAATAACCTTACTACTCAAATAAAGGAGGCGCAACAAGGAGTTTTAAAAGAGAGAAATTTAAAAGATGAAATACCCAAAGGATCGGAGAAGCATCTTAATATTCGGGAAGACGGAACCCGGTATAGGTCTGAAAGAATTTGGGTACCAAAATTTGGAGATATGAGAGAAATGGTACTTAGAGAAGCTCATAAAACCAGATATTCAATACATCCTGGAACAGGGAAGATGTACAAGGATCTTAAGAAACATTTTTGGTGGCCAGGTATGAAAGCCGATATTGCTAAATATGTAGGAGAATGTTTGACGTGTTCTAAGGTCAAAGCTGAACATCAGAAACCATCAGGTCTACTACAACAACCTGAAATCCCGGAATGAAAATGGGAAAACATTACCATGGATTTCATTACTAAATTGCCAAGGACTGCAAGTGGTTATGATACTATTTGGGTAATAGTTGATCGTCTCACCAAGTCAGCACACTTCCTGCCAATAAGAGAAGATGACAAGATGGAGAAGTTAGCACGACTGTATTTGAAGGAAGTCGTCTCCAGACATGGAATACCAATCTCTATTATCTCTGATAGGGATGGCAGATTTATTTCAAGATTCTGGCAGACATTACAGCAAGCATTGGGAACTCGTCTAGACATGAGTACTGCCTATCATCCACAAACTGATGGGCAGAGCAAAAGGACGATACAAATGCTTGAAGACATGCTACGAGCTTGTGTTATTGATTTCGGAAACAGTTGGGATCGACATCTACCGTTAGCAGAATTTTCCTACAACAACAGCTACCATTCAAGCATTGAGATGGCGCCGTTTGAAGCACTTTATGGTAGAAAGTGCAGGTCTCCGATTTGTTGGAGTGAAGTGGGGGATAGACAGATTACGGGTCCGGAGATTATACAAGAAACTACCGAGAAGATCATCCAAATTCAACAACGGTTGAAAACCGCCCAAAGTCGACAAAAGAGCTACGCTGACATTAAAAGAAAAGATATAGAATTTGAAATTGGAGAGATGGTCATGCTTAAAGTTGCACCTTGGAAAGGCGTTGTTCGATTTGGTAGACGAGGGAAATTAAATCCAAGGTATATTGGGCCATTCAAGATTATTGATCGTGTCGGACCAGTAGCTTACCGACTTGAGTTACCTCAACAACTCGCGGCTGTACATAACACTTTCCACGTCTCGAATTTGAAGAAATGTTTTGCTAAAGAAGATCTCACTATTCCGTTAGATGAAATCCAAATCAACGAAAAACTTCAATTCATCGAAGAACTCTTCGAAATAATGGATCGTGAGGTTAAAAGACTTAAGCAAAACAAGATACCAATTGTTAAGGTTTGATGAAATGCTCGTAGAGGACCCGAGTTTACCTGGGAGCGTGAAGATCAGATGAAGAAGAAATACCCGCATCTATTTCCAGAAGATTCGTCAACACCTTCAACAGCTTAAAATTTCGGGACGAAATTTATTTAACGGGTAGGTACTGTAGTGACCCGAACTTTTCCATGTTTATATATATTAATTGAGATTGATATTTACATGATTAAATGTTTCCAACATGTTAAGCAATCAAACTTGTTAAGACTTGATTAATTGAAATAGGTTTCATATAGACAATTGACCACCCAAGTTGACCGGTGATTCACGAACGTTAAAACTTGTAAAAACTATATGATGACATATATATGGATATATATATAGTTAACATGATACTATGATAAGTAAACATATCATTAAGTATATTAACAATGAACTACATATGTAAAAACAAGACTACTAACTTAATGATTTTTAAACGAGACATATATGTAACGATTATCGTTGTAAAGACATTTAATGTATATATATCATATTAAGAGATATTCATACATGATAATATCATGATAATATAATAATTTAAAATCTCATTTGATATTATAAACATTGGGTTAACAACATTTAACAAGATCGTTAACCTAAAGGTTTCAAAACAACACTTACATGTAACGACTAACGATGACTTAACGGCTCAGTTAAAATGTATATACATGTAGTGTTTTAATATGTATTTATACACTTTTGAAAGACTTCAATACACTTATCAAAATACTTCTACTTAACAAAAATGCTTACAATTACAAAAATGCTTATCAAAAATGCTTTAAAGTGTCAACCAAAATGATGGGGTTTTGATAAATATAAAGATTTTTCAAAAAATCAAAGATCAATGAAGTTGTTAATAAGTTTACTGCAAATGTGGCGAGATATGAAAGGTTCCCCGGTAATAATGATGAAGGGGTAATCATTATAATAAGGCTTATTCGATTGAACAATTGAAGTTGGTTTGCTGGAGCTGTGACAAAACCGTCTATTTTTAGAAGGGATTGAAAAGTTATTTTAGCTAGTAAATGTCAAAAGGTCTGACATGGATACATGTTAAATTATGACTTTAGTTTCAAGAGTTTTTCAGGTACGTAACTGTGGATAACATGTGGTTGGATCATCATCTCGATTGTTCATTATTTGAAGTGTCTTCAGGTATTTCGAAGGGTTTGAACACAGATTATAATCATTAATATACATACGATGTTCTAACACAGTTTTAAAGTTAAAGTATAGCTTTGAAAGATGTAAGAATCTAAGAGTGATGATACCGGTTATAACTTGAATTGAATTCGGCGATTTCAAAATCAGAATATGTAATTAGATTTTTGAATGAGTATGGTTGTTTTGATTTTTATAAAAGAATGTATATTGTTGTGAAAGTAGGGAGTATAATGGATGATCTGCTGAATCAGATTCGAAGAATGTAACATATTAATTGTGAATTTATATATCTCTCGGGTATTATCTACCCGTTAAAAAAATGTCACAATTAACATTTTGTACAAAAGAATTTTATTACAGTCTTTATGGAAATATATGTGTATATTTCTTCAGATGTAATATAGATTTAATGAGTTAATATTAAATTAAACTCACTTGATTTATGGTTAAGACTAGGATAGATAATTTATAAACTTTAGAAATTACATAATCGTCGTAGAATGTTTTCCCAATGAAGTTATGAATCAATACTTCATCGTTGTGGTATTCCTTAGTATCTACAGGGCGTATGACGTCGATGCTCATGGGACAGATTGTGAAGTTGAGGTTTGCGATGCGGTTGTTGTTGTTGGTGGTAATGGTACTGTTGATGTTGTTGATGGTGGTACTTGTTATGTTGCTGGTGCTGCTGCTGGTGTTTGTAACCTTTGCACCATATTCTCCAAAGCCACTACCCGAGCGCGAAGCTCGTTGACTTCTTTTATTACACCTGGGTGATTGTCGGTTCGGAAGAGCGGATAAATAAGATCTAGAATTTGGTGTAGTATATAATCATGACGAGATACTCTGGAAATGAGAGAAAATGGTGTTTCGAACAGGTTCGCCGGTAAGTGCTTCAGGTTCATTGCCAAGAGGGCAATGTGGTGGATGGAAAGGATCGCCTTCTTCTTGTCTCCAATGATTAAGGAGGCTACGAACCCATCCCCAATTCATCCAGAATAGATGATGGCTGATTGGTTGATCCATTCCAGTCACACTGCTTTCGGAGTTTGAGTGGGATTCCATTTCGGAATCCGAGGAACTTGAACTGATGACGAATTCCATTTCGGACGATTTGATAAAGGATTTTTTGATACGAAATGATTTTTCGGCTATCGGGTGGTATTCTAACTACATAGAATATCTATATATATAGATCAAAAGATTTCATAGATTACGGAGGAATTTACGGAATATGTCAGGCAAAGTTTATGGTAATAGATACGATAATATATGATTTAGCAGATACGCTAAGATATGAATTTCGTCTATACACTATTCATGTAATCAATGCAGCAAGACGTGTCTAGACTAAGAATGATAAGCAGGTAATTTCCTAAGGATGGTAAGTAGATGATTTCCGACTAAAAATGATAAACAAAACTTTTGACATGCAGACACGGTCGAAGTCCAGACTCACTAATGCATCTTAACAACTATCAGTTAGACACACTAATGCAAGACCTGGTTCGCTAAGACCACCGCTCTGATACCAACTGAAAGGACCCGTTCATATACATTATAAACGATTCACAATAGTTGATTACATCGCGAGGTATTTGACCTCTATATGATACGTTTTACAAACATTGCATTCGTTTTTAAAAGACAAACTTTCTTTACATCAAAAATTGACGGCATGCATACAATTTCATATTACATCCAACTATAATTGACTTAATATTAATCTTGATGAACTCAACGACTCGAATGCAACGTCTTTCAAAGTATGTCATGAATGACTCCAGGTAATATCCTTAAAATGAGCTAATGCACAGCGGAAGATTTCTTTAATACCTGAGAATAAACATGCTTTAAAGTGTCAACCAAAAGGTTGGTGAGTTCATTAGTTTATCATAATCAATCATTTCCGTAATAGTAATAGACCACAAGATTTCAGTTTTCATAAATATCCGTACACTCGCAAGTGTTTAAAAGTATTCTATAAGTTGTAGGCACCCGGTAACAAGCCTTAACATTCATGTTTTACCCTCTGAAGTACACCAGATCAGGTGTGTTTAAAATAACCTCGAAGTACTAAAGCATCCCATAGTCAGGATAGGGTTTGTCAGGCCCAATAGATCTATCTTTAGGATTCGCGCCTACCGTACATAGACAAGTAGTTTAATGTTACCAAGCTAAGGGTATATTTCTGGTTTAAACCCACATAGAATTAGTTTTAGTACTTGTGCCTACTTCGTAAAACATTTATAAAACAGCGCATGTATTTGATGTCGAACGAGGTGTATATAAAATAGTTTATAATTTTAGCAGAAAATACTATTAAATACGATACAATTTTACACAAGATATTTATTTATTTATAGAATGGATATACTTAAACCTTGCTACAACACTTATAGGCAGTGTACCTAATCGTACAGTAGTGTAGTTTTTAGTAAGTCCGGTTCGTTCCACAGGGAAATCTTTAAACAAAGCTCAACGCTATATTAGTTTACTTTTATTAAAAATACAAATATATATATAGGTAATATTATTATTATAAAGGGGGGTTTTTACCGTTTAATGACCGGTTAGTCGATTTTAAGACTTTAGTCGCAGTTAAAACCTAATGTAAAATATAAAATAAATACAAGACTTAAATTAAAGCGTAAAGTAAATAACGATAATGAAATTGCGAATAATAAAAATGCGATAAAATTAAATTGCGATAATTAAAAAGTACGATAATTAAAAGTGCGATTAAATAAAATAACAATAATTAAAAATGCGATAATTAGAAGTGCAATTAAATATAAAATAAAGGAAATAAAATATGAAATAAAAGAATTATGCTTATTTAAACTTCCGTAATCATGATGTTTGACGTGTTGATTTTAGTTTTATGCCCATGGGTTAATTGTCCTTTGTCCTGGATTATTCAATATGTCCGTCTGGTTTTTGTCCATAACAGTCCATCAGTCATAAATATAAATTGCAAGTGTCCTTGTCAAATTATTATTATACCCGAAGATAAATATTCCAACTAATTGGGGATTCGAATTGTAACAAGGTTTTAATACTTTGTTTAATGAATACACCAGGTTATCGACTGCGTGTAAACCAAGGTTTTACTACTTTGTTAACAATTACACCAATTACCCTTGAATGTAATTTCACCCCTGTTTTAATTATTCTAGTGGCTATTAATCCATTCCCGTGTCCGGTTAAATGAACGATTATTCGTACATATAAATACCCCGCCCATCGTGTCCGATCGAGTGTATATGGTAATTTATAGGGACGCCCAATTGTAAATCTTTATATTAACATTAACCAACTTTCATTTAGTTAAACAAATATAAAGCCCATTAATAGCCCATAGCCTAGTTTCCACAAGTGTCGTTCTTTTGTCCAAACCCCAATTATGGTACAAAGCCCAATTACCCAATTTTAGTAATTAGCCCAACATCATGATTACCTCGTTTTAAATAAGCATAATAATAACTTAGCTACGAGACATTAATATAAAAAGGTTGAACATAACTTACAATGATTAAAAATAGCGTAGCGTTACACGGACAGAATTTCGACTTACACCCTTACAACATTCGCTAACATACCCTTATTATTAGAATTATAATTAAATTTAAAATATAAATTATAAATATAAATATATTACTTCGTATGAAGAGAAGAAAAAAATGATGTTTTTTTTTTGATCAGAATTCGGGTTGATTTATAGCCAGGAATGATTTTTGGGGCTCCGCGACTCGCGGCAAAAAGCCCTTCAAACTCCGCGAGTCGCGGAGAGGTATTTTCATTTCACACCCTTGGAGTTTCCTGCTGCCGACGGTTTTAAATATATATATATAATATATATATAATTAATATAATTAATTATATATTATATTATATTTATATACATAGTTAACTTGTAATTTTTAGTCCGTTGCGTCGAGCGTTAAGAGTTGACTCTGGTCCCGGTTCCGGTTTTTCGAACGTCCTTGCGTACAATTTAATATCTTGTACTTTGCGTTTTGAATCTTGTACTCTTGTGATTTCGAGACGTTTCTTATCAATAATTGGAACCTTTTTGATTGTCTTTTGTTCTTTTGAGCTTTTTGGTCGTTTGCGTCTTCAATTCGTCGAATCTGTCTTTTGTCTTCACCTTTTATTATTTAAACGAATATCACTTGTAAATAGAACAATTTCAACTAAAAGCTTGTCTTTCTTGAGGAATAATGCTATGAAATATATGTTCGTTTTTAGCATTATCAAATATTCCCACACTTGAGCGTTGCTTGTCCTCAAGCAATATTGTCTTGAAATACTAGAATCACTTCTTTATTCTTCACACTTTGTACATCAGTGATTTCTATACGGCGGTATAAACAATGGTAGTAACGATATGGTTTACAGTCCCACATGACTATAAAAATTTAGATCCATTAAGGAAATTGGATCTTTATGAAAACATTTGATCTTTTGAAAATTAAATCTAGTTTTTACCCTAGATAAGTTTTCCGGAATAACCCTTTACCGGTGTTTGCAAAATATTTTTGTGGGTTTGGTGGGTTTCAGATTTGAAAATTTTAGCTCAAAACTTGCGGTTTTGTGTCACCCACTTGCTAACCTTGTATTTGGAAAGCAACACGTCTAGTTTACTTGTCCCGTATATTACCTTTCGGCAAACTACCGTCCGGTTTTAAAGGAAAGCGTTGAACAAGCAACTGTTAAGGCAATGTCCCGTGACATGCTTTTGATTATGGTCTATAACGTGTCGGACGCAATTACTATCCTTGGTAGGAGCAATAGTAAAGCTCACCCTTATAATTTGTCGGTCTGGCACAAAGTCCTGTCTTTGACCATGTTATGCAACCACCGTTCTTACGGTTGACACCCGATTTAGTTCAGGTGACCTAATGAATTCCAGGTGAATTCCTAGGATTTTACGTTCAATGGTAATGAACGCATTGAAAATGGATTTTCAGAAAACAAATCGGTTTGTATTTTTGATCAAAATATTTTCTCGTTCAAGCTCGAGTTTAGATATCATTGAATTCCATGAGTTTGAATTCTCAATCTTTAAGGTCAATCTCAAGGATTGAGTAATATCAGGCTTAAAAGCTGATTTTTGATCTTTAAGGAGATTATCCTTTCTGGGGATCTGATTCATTAGTCTTATCAAGCTAATTTGCACGGTGCCTCCCCATTGTACGAGATAAATCCTTCTCATGGTTAGGATAAATCTGACCACATGGCGACCCTGTTTGATGCTGAGGTCCGTGGATTTCCTGCTGATTTTAGTGATGACTTTTCTAGATTTTTCGTCAACCTACAGCTGGTCTGGACGACAACTTCATGACCTAAATCAAGAAGCGCGTTTCTTTTTCGGAAGACTTTACTTCCTTTTAATGATGGAATTGATTCATCGTGTAGATCCATCTCTTCTTTTCTTTCATTGGGTAAAACAGTTTAGTTTAGTTCAAAGCAAAAGTATTTTCAGTTATTTGTTACGGATATATGTGACATATGTTTAAAATAACTTGGTAAATTTTTCCCACACTTTGCTTTTTATTTTTCTTTTTATCGTCCTCTATTCCATTTTAAATGAATTTTAACATTTTAGTTTGTTTCTCAATTTATGTCCTTTCCGAGGTAACAATAATTTCGGTGTTAAAACCTAGTTTTATCGTTCATAAATATGTATAAACATGATTTTAATTCATTTAATTTAAAATTTTGAAAAATTTTACTAGAATTGGGTAGTCAGTATATAAGACTAGGGCTGTTCTTTTTTATCAGAGAGCACTAGATTCTAATACAACTACTGCTTTACTAGTATTTTTAATGGTAACCAAGTGTTTAATATAAAAATTTTTAAAATCCGAAAGAATTTAACCCCTTCCCACACTTAAGATCTTGCAATGCCCTCATTTGCAAGAAATCAGTAACAATTTAAATTATTGAGGGTGATTTGTGTGAAAATGATTAAATTTTTTACCAAAGTTTCCAAATATATTGGCGTTTGTTTGCTGAATGATAAATGGTGCACGTCATTTGTTCATTCCGTCTTGTTGTTATTTCACATACATTTTGCATCATTGTCGTCAAAATTACTTGCTTTTGCTGAACTTAATGCCAGTCTTTGAAAATGCGTTGTTTTACCCTGTTGTGTACATAAGATAAACTGCAAACATATATACATATTTTTGAAGTTTGGTTTATTACCCCACATTCAAAAATTATTAAAATCTAAGAATAAAAGTTAGATAATTATAAAAATGATTACAATATTAACAAAAGTATTAAACATATCAATAATTACATATTACAAAATAATAAAAATAAAAAGTAAACTAAGGATGATATTGGTACCAATAAGGGTTCCACGCATAACCATAAGTGCTATAGAATGCTTCGGCAGGGTCATACGTAGGATATGGTGGCTGCATCTCTATCGACCAAGGAGGGAAGACGGGTTTCGGTGTAGGAATATAGTTTCTACCTATGTGTTGGCAATGCGCTATGATCTGGTTCTGATGAACTTGCCAATCTTCAAATGCTCTCTGTCTAGCATTTTCGTATTCCTGAGAAGCTATAAACCTATGCATTTCTTGCCCCCCTCCTACATTACCTTGTTCCTGGTTTCTCTCTACCTGTGGATGTCTACCATTGTATCGTACTGCGGCGTTGTTTCGCCGCTTCAAAACTTTCGCACCATGGTACACATTTAAACCTATAGTGTCGCGGGGTTCCGGCTCTTCTACTAATAATCCCCCCCGACTTATATCCACACCGAGATATTCACCAATCAAAGTAATAAAAATACCACCCCCTATTATGCTATGTGGACGCATCCCTCGAACCATAGCTGATAAATAATAACCCACACAATATGGTATACTTACAGCGCTGTGTGGGTCTCGAATACACATATGGTAAAACAAATCTTGTTCATTTACCTTTTCTTTGTTTTTACCCCTTTGTGTAATCGAGTTAGCTAAAAACCTATGTATTACTCTTAATTCGGCTCTATCTATATCCAAATAAGAGTAGTTTCCCCCTTTAAAACGGTGATGGCTTGTCATTTGACTCCACACACCGTGTGTATCAAAATTCTCATCTATTTTCCTACCGTTTAGTATCAATCCTCTACAATCGGCAGACGCTAATTCCTCAGGCGTATATATACGTAAAGCCTGAGCCATGTCTAGTAAAGACATGTGGCGCATCGAACCGCCTAACAAAAATCTAACAAAAGAACGATCGGTTAAACTAGCTACCCGATCATTCAACTCTATACTACATAACAACTCTTCACACCATACTTTATATACAGGTCTGCGTATGGTGAATAAACATATCCAGTCATTAAAAGAAGAATTACCATACCTCTGTACCAGTAATTCCCTAATTGGCCCGGCCAATTCTACAGCTTCCAAGGGTCCCCATTCTATGACCCTCGGTACCTCAACAACCTTAGAGTGAAGAGTATGCAAACCCCGTTGATATTTTGGATAATCTATCCAAAGTCTGTCAAATCGCAGGTTCGGGTGCAACTGTTCCAAGTGCATATCTGAAAAGGTCATGACTGGATGAGGTACATCCTGCTTGTAGTAGTTATCTACCTCCTGTTGTTCCAAGTTCTCAGCAGGAGCGTGACGGGCTTGGGATGAAGATTCACCCCTTTCAGTCTGCAAAACACATCAAACACAAATTTTGTGCATCCAAATATGCATTAGTGTCAGCAAAATCATCAATCAAAATAATTACAATGACATTATCAATTTATATCAAACTTAAGCTTATTTTCATATTTTTATCAAATCTACACTTTTTCAAATAAGCATATACGAAAATTTTTGCCAAGTTCATAAGCATTCAACTCAAATAACATGTCAAAATAATCATTACTAGCAAATAAACAAGTCTCAAATGGCATTATCTTTCAAAAATCAAGTTCATGAATTTTGGACTTGAAAAAGTCCACTTTAATTCTCAAAATCATGTTTAGGCTCAAAGTTTGGATCTTTTAACTACCTAGACATGTTACACTACTCAATTTAGCAATAATTCATGACAAAAATCGGCCATAACCTGTTTATATCAAAAAGCCCCAAATTTGCTCAAGAACACAAACCCTAGATTCTAAAGATTTTGAAGTTTTTGGCTTCAAATCATGTTAACAAGCATCAATCTAGGTTATACATGCATAATATACTAACAATTTAACACTAATTACACTAAAAATTAACAAAATTCAAATTATGAAAATATGCTCAAGAACACACTAAAATTCGGATTTAAAGGTGATTTGGGGTGTAATTGTACCTGTTTTCTTGAGTAGTTCCTAGATATCATCCTTCTCAACATGATTGTAGTGAAAAATTTGAAGATTAACGGTGAAAAATTGAGTTTTTGGGATGATTTTCGTGGGTTTTCTCGGGTCTTTTTCGCAGTATTTTGGGTGTTTTTGTGTTGGTGGGAGTGAACTGATCGTGTGCAGCTGTTTTATTTTTTTTCTGTAATTTGGTCCCTCCGCGAGTCGCGGAGGTTTTCACTTAAAACTCCGCGAGTCGCGGAGTTACTTTTTTTTTTTTTTTTTTTTTTTTTTTTTTTTTATTTTTTATAATCTTTAACTTATAAAACAATTAAGAAATTAATTTTAAAATTTTGTTTCCCTTGTTATTTAGGACGAGGTCGTTTCGGATCGATGTTCTAGTCCGTCCCTCGACAAAATTTTAAAATTTGTCTTTTTGTAGCGATTGTTTTAAAAGCTAAGATTTTTGGGTTTTTTAATGTTTTTGGCATACTTTAAATCAATAAGATTAAAAATAATGATAATAAAAGTTCTCGTCCCTCCCTCGGGTAAAGCAATTTCGGTTCAAAGACCTAGTCTTCAACTTACGACGAATTTTAAAAATCATATTCTTAACTTAATGAGATAAAGTAAATTTTTGTTTTTAAATTCACACAACTTAAAATTCAAAATTAAAATTAAAAATTCACACCAAACTCAAAATTTAAAATGCATAAAATTAAAAATTAATATTTTAAAAATTAAAAATTCACACCAAACTTAATTTAAAAATTTATAAATTCATACCAAACTTATATTAATTTTTCAAATATTTACAATTTTAAATATATTGTTTTTACAAAGTTTACAATATTAATTTAAGATTAAATATTAATTTTAAAAACATGGTAAAAATAAAATTAAAAATCTTTTTGTCTTTTTATCCCACTTTAATCAGTCAAATATTATCAAAAATATGCGCCCCTCGTTTCGGTAAAGTAATTTCGGTTCCAAGACCTAATTTAACTCATGACGAATTTTTGAAATATTTTGGGTTGATTGATTACAGATATTTATACCTTAAGAATAAACGTTAAATTTCGCAGTGATGTAATAAATTTTTGAATGATATCAATAATTTCGGTCGCCAAACCTAATTTTATTTAATACCAATTTAATACTTTTTAGCGAACAAATTAGCGTTTATTATCAAAAGGTTAAAAATAAAAATAAAAATAAAAACTGTACAGACATACCTGTGAAATAGATTTCTTAGTTATATGATCTATTATATTCATAAGATAGTCGGTTTAATTGGTTTTCCATGGCTGCATAGGCGTAACCTCGAGCATTCATTGTCTTTTCTTCTAAACATATGAACGGTCCGTCTCTGCATAAAGTAACAAATTCGGTATTTGAATAGGTTTGATTATTTGAACATTTACCTCCATGTGACCATTTTCCGCATTTGTGACATTTTTCTAGGTGTCGTGCTCTTCTTTTCGCTGCGGATTTTGATTTTCCTTTACCAAATTGTAACTTATTATCTTCGCATCTGGATCCTTTTCTAACTCCGTCCATTCTTTCTCTGATTACTGATACTATTTCACTCGGGAGTATGTCATTATTTCTTTTAGTGATCAAAGCGTGTAGCATTAGACCATGGTTTAGTTCACAGGCAGTCTTCATTTCGTAAAAACCTAAAAAAAATAAAAATTCAGAATGGGGGGAGAAGACTAGTTCTTTAGGGTCTGCTAGGGAAAGACCATACGTGTTCCATTTTCGAGAACTACACGAAAACAGACAATCTAACTCTAACAGAAATACATATTATCCTTTAAAGACTTGATTCTCCCCACACTTAGTTAGCTGTGGTGTCGAAATTGTGATTAACTTCGTTGTCGACCTCCATCGGACCATGTATGTAATGTTTAACTCTGTGACCATTAACTTTAAATTCAATCCCATTTGAATTTATTAATTCTATCGTTCCGTATGGGAAAACTCTTTTGACTATGAATGGTCCAGACCATCTTGATTTCAATTTTCCAGGAAATAGCTTGAATCGTGAATTGAAAAGAAGAACTCTGTCTCCTTCTTTAAATTCTTTTGAACTTCTGATTCTTTTATCATGCCATTTCTTCGTTCTTTCTTTATAGATTAACGAATTATCGTATGCTTCATGTCTTAATTCTTCTAATTCGTTTAGTTGACTTAATCGTAGACGTCCGGCTTCATGTAAATCAAGATTACATGTCTTCAAAGCCCAAAATGCTTTGTGTTCAATTTCTACTGGAAGATGACATGCTTTTCCATACACAAGTCTAAAAGGTGTGGTTCCAATTGGAGTTTTGTAGGCTGTTCTAAAAGCCCAGAGTGCATCCTCCAATTTAATGGACCATTCCTTCGGATTTGATCCTACGGTTTTCTCTAGAATACGTTTTAAAGCTCGGTTTGTATTTTCAACTTGTCCACTTGTTTGTGGATGATATGCGGTGGAGATTTTATGAGTTACTCCATATCTTTTAAGAACTTTCTCAAGTTGATTATTACAGAAATGAGTACCCCGATCACTTATTAAAGCTTTCGGTGTTCCAAACCTTGCAAAAAGACGTTTTAAAAAGTTGACTACAACTCGTGCATCGTTAGTTGGGAGAGCTTGTGCTTCCGCCCATTTAGATACATAATCAATGGCTACGAGTATATATAAATTATTATGAGATTTTGGAAATGGACCCATAAAGTCAATACCCCAAATGTCAAATACTTCACATACTTGGATGACATTTTGTGGCATTTCATCGCGTTGACTTATTCTTCCGGCCCTTTGACATGCATCACAGGATTTGCAAAGGAGGTGTGCGTCTTTGTAAATTGTAGGCCAATAGAATCCAGCTTCATAAACTTTTCTTGCTGTTAGTTGAGGCCCATAATGCCCTCCTGTTGGTCCTGTGTGACAATGGTTTAAAATTTTACTAGCTTCAACTCCAAATACACATCGGCGTATTATTCCATCGGGACAACTTTTAAACAGATGTGGATCTTCCCAGAAATAGTGTTTTATATCACTGAAGAATTTCTTTCGTCTTTGGTACGATAATCCTTTTTCAAGGAATCCACAAACTAAGTAGTTTGCATAGTCTGCAAACCATGGGATTTCTTTATAATCTATCTTCAATAGATATTCATCAGGAAAGTTGTCTTGTATGGCCGATTCATTCAGAACTTCTAATTCGGGATTTTCAAGACGAGAAAGATGATCAGCGGCGAGATTTTCTGCTCCCTTTTTATCTCGGATTTCAATATCAAACTCTTGTAAGAGTAAGATCCAACGGATTAATCTTGGTTTAGCATCTTGTTTTGAAAATAGGTATCTAAGAGCAGAATGGTCGGTATAGACCACCGTTTTTGCTAGAACGAGATATGATCGAAATTTGTCAAATGCAAAGACAATAGCAAGGAGTTCTTTTTCAGTAGTTGTATAGTTCGTTTGTGCTCCTTGTAATGTCTTACTAGCATAATATATAGGTTGAAATCGTTTTTCAATCCTTTGTCCTAAAACGGCTCCCATTGCAAAATCACTTGCATCGCACATTAGTTCAAATGGTAGATTCCAATTTGGTGTTATCATGATCGGTGCATTAGTGAGTTTTTCTTTAAGAATATTAAAAGATTTGATACATTCATCTGAAAAGATGAATGGCGCATCCTTTTCTAGGAGTTTATTCATAGGAGTGGCAATTTTAGAAAAATCTTTTATAAAACGTCGGTAAAAACCGGCATGCCCTAGAAAACTCCTAACTCCTCTAACATTGGTGGGATGTGGAAGTTTAGCAATTACATCTACTTTAGCTCTATCCACTTCAATTCCTTCTTTTGAAATTTTATGTCCAAGAACGATGCCTTCTTTAACCATGAAATGGCATTTCTCCCAATTAAGTACTAGATTTGATTTTTCGCATCTAATTAGCATTCGTTCCAGATTAACTAGACATGATTTAAATGTATCACCGAAGACTGAAAAGTCATCCATGAATACTTCCATGCATTCTTCTATCATGTCGTGAAAAATCGCCATCATACACCTTTGAAAGGTTGCAGGGGCGTTGCAAAGTCCAAATGGCATTCTTTTGTAAGCAAAAGTACCATAAGGGCACGTGAATGTGGTTTTCTCTTGATCTTCGGGTGCTATTGGAATTTGAAAATATCCGGAAAATCCATCAAGAAAACAATAGTAACTATTTCCGGCTAATCTTTCCAACATTTGATCTATGAAAGGTAAGGGAAAGTGATCTTTTCTGGTGGCGTCATTTAATTTTCTATAATCAATACATACACGCCATCCTGTTACAGTCCTAGTAGGAATAAGCTCATTTTTCTCATTTGTAATGACAGTCATGCCACCCTTCTTAGGCACGCATTGAACTGGGCTTACCCATGGACTATCAGAAATTGGATATATCAAACCTGCATCTAGCAGTTTAATAATCTCTTTCTTAACTACATCTTGCATATTAGGATTTAGTCTTCGTTGGCGTTGCACATACGTTTTATGACCTTCTTCCATAAGGATTTTATGTGTGCAATACGAAGGACTTATTCCTTTAATATCATGAATCTTCCATGCAATGGCTGGTTTATGAGCTTTCAACACAGAAATGAGTTGTGATTTCTCATTTTCAGTAAGAGAAGACGATATTATTACAGGTAATTCAGATTCACCATGTAAATAAGCGTATTCCAAATGGTTTGGAAGTGGCTTTAACTCTAATTTCGGAGGTTCTTCTATCGATGATTTATATCGATATCTGTCTTCTTCTTTTAGCATTTGAATTTCTTCTGTTGTTGGTTCATATCCATTAGCTATAAGTGTAGCTAACATTTCAGCTTCATCAATTGGTTCATTACCTTCTCCTAAAGAACATTCTCCTGTTCCTTGTAATTCTGGAAATTCTTCTAATAATTCTGCATGTGCATCTATAGTTTTAATATAATAACATGTATCATCTGCAGATTGTGGTTGTTGCATTGCTCTATCAACTGAAAAGGTAACACTCTCATCCTCTATACTTAGGGTCAGTTTCTTACCGAACACGTCTATCATTGCTTTAGCCGTGTTTAAGAATGGTCTTCCTAATATGAGAGGAACTTGAGAATCTTCTTCCATGTCCAAAACAACAAAATCTACTGGAAATACTAAAGTACCAACTTTAACTAGCATGTTCTCCATTATCCCTCTAGGATATTTTATTGATCTATCGGCTAGTTGTATGCTTATTCTAGTTGGTTTCAATTCTCCAAGGTCTAGTTTAGCGTATAGTGAATACGGCATTAGATTTATACTAGCACCTAAATCAGCCAATGCTTCTATTGAACTAAGACTACCCAGAAAACATGGAATTGTGAAACTTCCTGGATCAGATAGTTTTTCTGGTATTTTATTCAACAGCACTGCTGAACAATTAGCATTCATAGTAACAGCCGAGAGTTCTTCCATTTTCTTTCTATTCGTGATTAGATCTTTCAAGAATTTAGCATATCTTGGCATTCCTGAAATCACATCAATGAAAGGAAGATTTACATTTATCTGTTTAAACATATCCAAGAATTTGGATTGCTCGGCTTCAAGTTTTTCTTTCTTCATTTTACTCGGGTAAGGAAGTGGTGGTTGGTATGGTTTAACATAAGGTTTATCCTTAACTGTGTTATTTTCATTAACCTTTTCAACTACCGGTTCTTTTTCCTTATCTTGATCAGGTTGTGGTTCTTGTGGAGTAGGAATAGTTTCATCAGAAGTTACAGGTATTTCAGGTGGTTTAAGTGTTGTACCACTTCTTGTGGTAATAGCTTTAGCTGTTTCGTTCCGGGGGTTAGCGTTTGTATCACTAGGTAAACTTCCCGGTTTTCTTTCACCTATTAACCTTGCTAGGTTACTTACTTCTTGTTCCAGATTTTGAATAGAAGCTTGTTGATTTCTAAATGCTTGAGCATTTTGTTCATTGGTTTGTTTTTGAGATGTGAAAAACTGCGTTTGAGTTTCAACTAGCTTCGTCATCATATCTTCTAAATTCGGCTTTTTATCATCGGTTTGTTGTGGTGGTTTGTTTTGAAAATTCGGTCTTTGCTGATTGTAAGTATTATTGGATACTTGTTGATTGCTAGGACCTTGTTGGTTGTTGTATGGAATATTTCGGTTATAATTCTGGTTTTGATTGTAAATCGGTCTTGGCGGTTGATAATTATTCTGATAATTATTTCCAGGCCTTTGGTTTATGTATGAAATATTCTCTCTTTGTTCCATTGTTAATTCAATACTGAGACAATCTTTTGTCAAATGTGGTCCTCCACACTGCTCACAACTAATTCGTATAGCATGAATATCTTTAGTCATCTTTTCCATTCGTCTCTCGAAAGCATCTATCTTTGCTGAAATGGAATCTAAGTCATGGCTAGAATCGGCTCTAGCTGCTTTAGATGATCTAATGATGTCTTTTTCTTGGTGCCACTCATGTGAGTGGGAAGCAGTATTATCAATAATTTTGTACGCATCAGTTTCGGTTTTCTTCATAATCGAACCACCAGCTGCTATATCTATGTCTTTTCTTGTAGTGATGTCGCATCCTTGGTAGAATATTTGTACTATTTGACAGGTGTCTAAACCATGTTGCGGACATCCTCTTAATAACTTTCCATATCTTGTCCACGCCTCATATAGAGTTTCATTTGGCTTTTGTGTGAACGTAACAATTTCTGCTTGAAGTCTTACGGCTTTAGATGCAGGAAAAAATTGTTTAAGAAATTTGTCAATTAAAACGTCCCATGTATCAATCGCCCCTTCAGGTAACGATTCCAACCAATCTTTGGCTTCTCCCTTTAAAGTCCAGGGAAATAACATGAGATATATCTGTTCATCCTCCACTTCTCGTATTTTAAATAGTGTGCAGATCCTATTAAAGGTACGTAGATGTTCATTTGGATCTTCCTTCGGCGCACCACTAAATTGGCATTGATTAGTCACCATGTGTAGAATTTGTCCTTTGATTTCATAATCTGGCGCATTAATGTCTGGATGAGTAATTGCGTGACCTTGACCAGTGCGTTTAGCTCTCATTCGGTCTTCCATACTTAAAGGTTCCAGATTCTCCATAATTGAATTTGTTGAATCGGTATCACTAGATGGTTCTGATTTAATAGTTCGTTCCTCAACAATCTCTGTTTGAATGATTGGTGGTTCCGGAGGAAAGTTTAATGGTTCAGGATCTATGAACCGTTCCTGAATATTTTCTGGATTCTCAATTGTGAGGTCTGTTTCAAAAAATGGATTATCGGAAATTTGAACTGAAGTACTTGGTCGACTGGATGACGATTCTAAAGAAAAATCAACGGCGGTTATATTTGTTAAACGATGTCTTGATCGAGTTACAGGTGGTGAACGTACAAAAGGTGATGAACGTCTTGCTCGGTGCATTCACAGAATATCCTATTAGTTTTAAAAAGGAAAGAAAAATTATAATAAGTTATCCAATCAATAGACTTTTCTGATTTTGCCCACGTTTCGAATAGCCAAAAGATGCAGCAGAGGGGCAGGATTCGTTTGGTCTCAATATAATTGAGGACTGTTTGGCTCCAATAACCCGGTCCACGTACAAATCCAACTATTACTACGAACCAGAAAATTTTGATGTCTATTAATTTAACCACTTAAAATAAATTTTCGTAATTTTAAGAAATTTAGAGAAGAAGTAGAAAAAATTCTAAGTCCTAAAAACTAGAATGGCGAGAAATAAGAGAGAAAAAGAGTTCGTCGAAAAAGGTCGAAAAAGAAAAAAAATATGGTTGAAAAATAAAAGGTGACGGAAAAATAAAAGGAACTTATCAAAACTTAAAAATACTTAACTAATTTAACCTTATTACTACAACTAACTTAAAATTATAATCGCAAATTGAAATTACTAATTGGAATGATAATTGATACATAGTAAAAGGTCTAAAAATATTAAAGCTTACAGGAAAAACTAAGTCCCAAATGGAAATAACTTAAAAAGAAACTAAAACTTAAAAAGGCGTCGCAAAATTCTAAAGCACCTAAATCTTAGTCTAAAGAAAAAGCACTTAAGGAATTCTACGGCAAAGCCTAAAAATCTAGGAGTAAAAATAATTATAGCTAAAACTAAGTTTAAAATTAATTATGAGCTAAAAAATACAAATATTACGCTACAACGATTAAAAAGGTACAAAATATAAAAATATACAAAAAGTTGTAAAAAGTACAATTTTTATAAAAATATTATTTTTATATTATTTATTTAATAAAACTACAAATAATACAATTTTATTAAAACTAATTTAACTAAAATAAATAAATAAAAAGTATAAGTAAAATTAAAACTAATAATAATAATAATAGTAATTAGGTTTTAATAATAATAATAATTAAAAATAACCCGTGATTAGGGTTTTGTCCGTGTGTCAGAGGGTCTCCGCGAGTCGCGGCTAACAAAGAGTAAAACCCCGCGAGTCGCGGGGTTCAGTAATTCAGTTGACAGGTAGTACTTTTTATGCGTTTTCTTTATTTATTTTTTTTTTTTTTTTTTTCTGTTTTCTGTTTTTAATTTAAATAAACGATTTTTAATAAAATTTATATTTTTATAAATTAAAATAAAGATAAAGAAACTTATAAAACTTAAATATTTAACAAAATCCTAAAAATACTAATATTTTTGTTTTTCTTTTTATATTTTTGAATAATTAAAACGTAATTTTTACAAAAACGACTTTTAATAAAAGTAGATAAAAATCTTTTTTTTTTTTTTTTATATATATTAGCGTTGCGCTTCCGGTTTTTAAGAGTGTTCCCCGGCAGCGGCGCCAAAAATACTTGATGTCGAACGAGGTGTATATAAAATAGTTTATAATTTTAGCAGAAAATACTATTAAATACGATACAATTTTACACAAGATATTTATTTATTTATAGAATGGATATACTTAAACCTTGCTACAACACTTATAGGCAGTGTACCTAATCGTACAGTAGTGTAGTTTTTAGTAAGTCCGGTTCGTTCCACAGGGAAATCTTTAAACAAAGCTCAACGCTATATTAGTTTACTTTTATTAAAAATACAAATATATATATAGGTAATATTATTATTATAAAGGGGGGTTTTTACCGTTTAATGACCGGTTAGTCGATTTTAAGACTTTAGTCGCAGTTAAAACCTAATGTAAAATATAAAATAAATACAAGACTTAAATTAAAGCGTAAAGTAAATAACGATAATGAAATTGCGAATAATAAAAATGCGATAAAATTAAATTGCGATAATTAAAAAGTACGATAATTAAAAGTGCGATTAAATAAAATAACAATAATTAAAAATGCGATAATTAGAAGTGCAATTAAATATAAAATAAAGGAAATAAAATATGAAATAAAAGAATTATGCTTATTTAAACTTCCGTAATCATGATGTTTGACGTGTTGATTTTAGTTTTATGCCCATGGGTTAATTGTCCTTTGTCCTGGATTATTCAATATGTCCGTCTGGTTTTTGTCCATAACAGTCCATCAGTCATAAATATAAATTGCAAGTGTCCTTGTCAAATTATTATTATACCCGAAGATAAATATTCCAACTAATTGGGGATTCGAATTGTAACAAGGTTTTAATACTTTGTTTAATGAATACACCAGGTTATCGACTGCGTGTAAACCAAGGTTTTACTACTTTGTTAACAATTACACCAATTACCCTTGAATGTAATTTCACCCCTGTTTTAATTATTCTAGTGGCTATTAATCCATTCCCGTGTCCGGTTAAATGAACGATTATTCGTACATATAAATACCCCGCCCATCGTGTCCGATCGAGTGTATATGGTAATTTATAGGGACGCCCAATTGTAAATCTTTATATTAACATTAACCAACTTTCATTTAGTTAAACAAATATAAAGCCCATTAATAGCCCATAGCCTAGTTTCCACAAGTGTCGTTCTTTTGTCCAAACCCCAATTATGGTACAAAGCCCAATTACCCAATTTTAGTAATTAGCCCAACATCATGATTACCTCGTTTTAAATAAGCATAATAATAACTTAGCTACGAGACATTAATATAAAAAGGTTGAACATAACTTACAATGATTAAAAATAGCGTAGCGTTACACGGACAGAATTTCGACTTACACCCTTACAACATTCGCTAACATACCCTTATTATTAGAATTATAATTAAATTTAAAATATAAATTATAAATATAAATATATTACTTCGTATGAAGAGAAGAAAAAAATGATGTTTTTTTTTTGATCAGAATTCGGGTTGATTTATAGCCAGGAATGATTTTTGGGGCTCCGCGACTCGCGGCAAAAAGCCCTTCAAACTCCGCGAGTCGCGGAGAGGTATTTTCATTTCACACCCTTGGAGTTTCCTGCTGCCGACGGTTTTAAATATATATATATAATATATATATAATTAATATAATTAATTATATATTATATTATATTTATATACATAGTTAACTTGTAATTTTTAGTCCGTTGCGTCGAGCGTTAAGAGTTGACTCTGGTCCCGGTTCCGGTTTTTCGAACGTCCTTGCGTACAATTTAATATCTTGTACTTTGCGTTTTGAATCTTGTACTCTTGTGATTTCGAGACGTTTCTTATCAATAATTGGAACCTTTTTGATTGTCTTTTGTTCTTTTGAGCTTTTTGGTCGTTTGCGTCTTCAATTCGTCGAATCTGTCTTTTGTCTTCACCTTTTATTATTTAAACGAATATCACTTGTAAATAGAACAATTTCAACTAAAAGCTTGTCTTTCTTGAGGAATAATGCTATGAAATATATGTTCGTTTTTAGCATTATCAGTATTCTCAGCCCAAAAATATATATTGCAAAAACAATTAAAAAGGGAGCAAATGAAACTCACAATACTGTATTTCGTAGCAATTATGTATATGACGGCACTGAAAATGATAAACGTTAGGTTGACCTCACGAGCAATACCCTCGATCAATACCCATAACCTCCATAGCTATAACCCATAATTTCCTTAGCTCTATCCCGTTTGAAAACTTATTTTGAAATCGTCCGAGTATAACTCCGTCGTAGTATTTTATGTATACTAATAATATCTTGAAATAATACAAAAAAAAATATATATATATGTAATTCGATTGAGAGAGTTTAGAGAAATATATTTTCAAGTTTCTATGAAATAATGAAAACTATTTAATTCTATTTATAATAGATTTTTAATTATTAAAGTGAATTATTAAAGTATGAATTATTAAAGTGAATTATTAAAGTATAAATTATTAAAGTAAATTATTAAAATGAATTATTAAAGTATGAATTATTAAAGTGAATTATTAAAGTGAATTATTAAAGTATGAATTATTAAAGTGAATTATTAAAGTGAATTATTAAAGTATGAATTATTAAAGTGAATTATTAAAGTATGAATTATTAAAGTGAATTATTAAAATATGAATTATTAAAGTTAAAATAAAATAAAAGTAAAGTAAAGGTAAAGTTAAAGTATAGTAAAAGTATAAAACTATATACGTATAATACGCGTATAAATATATATAATACTAATTTAAATCGTTATATATATTTAATAAAATAAAATATAAATATCATTATCTTTATCATACTGGTTAAGTAATGAGTTGTCAAAAGTGGTTCTAGATATTTATAAAAGATATATACGTTTTAATAATAAAGTTCTTTTTAAACTGAAAACGTTTTTTGTACTTTTGAAACTAAATCAAATAAATATGATAATTTTGTTTTCCAAAACTAAATATATTTAAGAATCATTTTGTTAAAAGGTTAAAATAATGGAAATCGTTATACCACAAAACATTTTAAAAAAGTAGAATTACATATATTCATAATAGGTTTCAAGTTTTTAAATTACAGTCTGTTGGTGAAGCATGAGATAAAGTCCAAAGGTTAAATAAGCGTATGAAATCATCTTAATGAAAAATGTCGAGTTACTTAACTTGTCGATATCCAACATCTAAGTTATTTACATTCCACGTTCTTATTTTCATATTAAATAAAATGAAAGTTAACATAGTTATCTTATCAAGGTCACGAGGAAAATATTATAAAACATGCCTTGGAAATTAAACAGGAATTTCCACTAACCCTTGTCTAGTTCCCGTTAATTGACACATTTGTTCTTATTTATAAATCACTTTACCATTTTCCGAATGTTGTCAAAAAGAATAGATTTCTTAAATCACAGTGGACCTCATAACATAGGCCCGTAATCATATCATAATGTATCTGATAATTCAATCTTTTGATATTATCTCTTAATTCTGTCAATAAATATATCAAAAAAAATACGTTCATGTAAAGTATCATATATCTAATACTTTGTTAATGTTTTCAGTTAATATTATATATTATATATACATATCTATATACTCATAATTGTTCGTGAAAGGTCGAACACGGTCAAAGGGTAATTGATTACATGAATGTAGTTCCAAACTTTTTGAGATTCAACATTACAAATTCTGCTTATCGTGTCGGAAACATATAAAGGTTAAGTTTAAATTTGGTCAGAAATTTTCGGGTCGTCACAGTACCTACCCGTTAAAGAAATTTCGTCCCGAAATTTGATTGAGGTCGTCATGGCTAACAATAAGAATGTTATTATGACGAATATAAGTTGATTCATAGGGTTTTATCATGATTGAGAAATATGGATAAAATAATTCGATTACTCGAAACGTATGAGTGAAGCTATCGTAAAAGAGTGAAATGAGAAAATAGGGATTCGTCTTATCTTTTGACGTTATCACGGTTGATCTCCGGATTAAAGAAAATCTTTGTAATCTATATAGGATTTGATTCTTCGATGATTAAGGAAATTATGATCCTCTTCGATTTAATGCGATGATTCATCTCGATTTTTTTGTCGAATATTTCACTATAAATCCACCTCCTTCGTTTCCTTTTAATTCACACCTTCTATTCTTTCTCCCTCAATTCTTACTTTAAAATTATTCGTCAATATGCTTCATCCAGTGCTGATTCTCGATATATTCCTCACTTTCATATCTGTCGTTCTTCTTTTTCATCTACCACCGGAAGAATCTATTTACTTCTACTATACTCTTGGTTTTATAGTGTTTTTTGTTCTCCCGTATCTTTATATTGCTATATGCATCGATATATACGGTTTATAATTTCTGGGTTGTTGTTGGGTTTTATATCTTCCCTTATATTTCGATGTCCCTGCTTCTGTCTTCTATAATCATTGTCATCCCCAATTAATGCTCTCTTTTATTTGCTGCGATTTATACCCCAATTTCTATTTCGAAGTTTTGTCCTTTCGTTTCTTCTTCTTGCGATTAAGCACCGCTTGTAATGGTCCAGAATTCGCATATATGAATTTCGGAATGAACATTGTTAATGTTCTAAGAAGAAAATTGTAATGGCACGATCTTGACTTGTCAAATTACTAGAATACCTCGGATAAGGCCGAATCATCAAGAAATATTTTCTTGATATTTTAGAGGTTAAAGAGAATACAAGAGTCGTGTAACATAGAACATGATGACGTTATAATCTGTGAATCATCACGTTCCATTTAGAAACTCAGCATGACTTACTGTAATATAATCACGTTGATCAAGTGTCATTATATCATACTAGTTCATGCTTCAGTTCCCAACACTACTTCAAAAATATTCCTATTTTAAATTCGAAAGTTTCAGAATTTAGAAACTAAAATAGTTTCTTTTATGATGTAATACAGACAGCACGAAGAGGTAAATGATTTCAGATAAGAATAATTATGGAAATATCTTCAGAAATATGGAGGATATTTATAATGAAAGATACGATGATATCTTAAAATTTCTAATATCAGAGGATGATGAAGAACATTGTCCGTAAGGGTTTAGAGTCAGGAGCAAGGTATTCGATAATGACTTCAGCAGACATGGAATCATTTGGATTCTTTGAAGGTAGATTTCATCCTTGTGATTTATCCACAGCCTTCTTCATGGTTTGCTCAATCCGTATTTTTTAGTACCAAATCTTCTCTTTTTCTGAGCTTTGCTAACACACTACTCTTTATCATCAAACTTTTTGCTATTAAGGTCGTTTATAGTTTTTGCTGCTTCATCAGTATTTCGAGAACTAGTTCGCAGTTTAGGGTGTTTTTCAGAAACTTCACATTCAAAGTATATAAGTCCAGAAGATAGACACATATAATTGTTGGTGTAGACATGCTGCGAGATTTCAAAATACTGATTGCTAATTTCCGATGATTCGTATGGCAATTCTCGTTACAAGATGCAGATGAGTAAATGATGGGGTTTTGATAAATATAAAGATTTTTCAAAAAATCAAAGATCAATGAAGTTGTTAATAAGTTTACTGCAAATGTGGCGAGATATGAAAGGTTCCCCGGTAATAATGATGAAGGGGTAATCATTATAATAAGGCTTATTCGATTGAACAATTGAAGTTGGTTTGCTGGAGCTGTGACAAAACCGTCTATTTTTAGAAGGGATTGAAAAGTTATTTTAGCTAGTAAATGTCAAAAGGTCTGACATGGATACATGTTAAATTATGACTTTAGTTTCAAGAGTTTTTCAGGTACGTAACTGTGGATAACATGTGGTTGGATCATCATCTCGATTGTTCATTATTTGAAGTGTCTTCAGGTATTTCGAAGGGTTTGAACACAGATTATAATCATTAATATACATACGATGTTCTAACACAGTTTTAAAGTTAAAGTATAGCTTTGAAAGATGTAAGAATCTAAGAGTGATGATACCGGTTATAACTTGAATTGAATTCGGCGATTTCAAAATCAGAATATGTAATTAGATTTTTGAATGAGTATGGTTGTTTTGATTTTTATAAAAGAATGTATATTGTTGTGAAAGTAGGGAGTATAATGGATGATCTGCTGAATCAGATTCGAAGAATGTAACATATTAATTGTGAATTTATATATCTCTCGGGTATTATCTACCCGTTAAAAAAATGTCACAATTAACATTTTGTACAAAAGAATTTTATTACAGTCTTTATGGAAATATATGTGTATATTTCTTCAGATGTAATATAGATTTAATGAGTTAATATTAAATTAAACTCACTTGATTTATGGTTAAGACTAGGATAGATAATTTATAAACTTTAGAAATTACATAATCGTCGTAGAATGTTTTTCCAATGAAGTTATGAATCAATACTTCATCGTTGTGGTATTCCTTAGTATCTACAGGGCGTATGACGTCGATGCTCATGGGACAGATTGTGAAGTTGAGGTTTGCGATGCGGTTGTTGTTGTTGGTGGTAATGGTACTGTTGATGTTGTTGATGGTGGTACTTGTTATGTTGCTGGTGCTGCTGCTGGTGTTTGTAACCTTTGCACCATATTCTCCAAAGCCACTACCCGAGCGCGAAGCTCGTTGACTTCTTTTATTACACCTGGGTGATTGTCGGTTCGGAAGAGCGGATAAATAAGATCTAGAATTTGGTGTAGTATATAATCATGACGAGATACTCTGGAAATGAGAGAAAATGGTGTTTCGAACAGGTTCGCCGGTAAGTGCTTCAGGTTCATTGCCAAGAGGGCAATGTGGTGGATGGAAAGGATCGCCTTCTTCTTGTCTCCAATGATTAAGGAGGCTACGAACCCATCCCCAATTCATCCAGAATAGATGATGGCTGATTGGTTGATCCATTCCAGTCACACTGCTTTCGGAGTTTGAGTGGGATTCCATTTCGGAATCCGAGGAACTTGAACTGATGACGAATTCCATTTCGGACGATTTGATAAAGGATTTTTTGATACGAAATGATTTTTCGGCTATCGGGTGGTATTCTAACTACATAGAATATCTATATATATAGATCAAAAGATTTCATAGATTACGGAGGAATTTACGGAATATGTCAGGCAAAGTTTATGGTAATAGATACGATAATATATGATTTAGCAGATACGCTAAGATATGAATTTTGTCTATACACTATTCATGTAATCAATGCAGCAAGACGTGTCTAGACTAAGAATGATAAGCAGGTAATTTCCTAAGGATGGTAAGTAGATGATTTCCGACTAAAAATGATAAACAAAACTTTTGACATGCAGACACGGTCGAAGTCCAGACTCACTAATGCATCTTAACAACTATCAGTTAGACACACTAATGCAAGACCTGGTTCGCTAAGACCACCGCTCTGATACCAACTGAAAGGACCCGTTCATATACATTATAAACGATTCACAATAGTTGATTACATCGCGAGGTATTTGACCTCTATATGATACGTTTTACAAACATTGCATTCGTTTTTAAAAGACAAACTTTCTTTACATCAAAAATTGACGGCATTCATACAATTTCATATTACATCCAACTATAATTGACTTAATATTAATCTTGATGAACTCAACGACTCGAATGCAACGTCTTTCAAAGTATGTCATGAATGACTCCAGGTAATATCCTTAAAATGAGCTAATGCACAGCGGAAGATTTCTTTAATACCTGAGAATAAACATGCTTTAAAGTGTCAACCAAAAGGTTGGTGAGTTCATTAGTTTATCATAATCAATCATTTCCGTAATAGTAATAGACCACAAGATTTCAGTTTTCATAAATATCCGTACACTCGCAAGTGTTTAAAAGTATTCTATAAGTTGTAGGCACCCGGTAACAAGCCTTAACATTCATGTTTTACCCTCTGAAGTACACCAGATCAGGTGTGTTTAAAATAACCTCGAAGTACTAAAGCATCCCATAGTCAGGATAGGGTTTGTCAGGCCCAATAGATCTATCTTTAGGATTCGCGCCTACCGTACATAGACAAGTAGTTTAATGTTACCAAGCTAAGGGTATATTTCTGGTTTAAACCCACATAGAATTAGTTTTAGTACTTGTGCCTACTTCGTAAAACATTTATAAAACAGCGCATGTATTCTCAGCCCAAAAATATATATTGCAAAAACAATTAAAAAGGGAGCAAATGAAACTCACAATACTGTATTTCGTAGCAATTATGTATATGACGGCACTGAAAATGATAAACGTTAGGTTGACCTCACGAGCAATACCCTCGATCAATACCCATAACCTCCATAGCTATAACCCATAATTTCCTTAGCTCTATCCCGTTTGAAAACTTATTTTGAAATCGTCCGAGTATAACTCCGTCGTAGTATTTTATGTATACTAATAATATCTTGAAATAATACAAAAAAATATATATATATATGTAATTCGATTGAGAGAGTTTAGAGAAATATATTTTCAAGTTTCTATGAAATAATGAAAACTATTTAATTCTATTTATAATAGATTTTTAATTATTAAAGTGAATTATTAAAGTATGAATTATTAAAGTGAATTATTAAAGTATAAATTATTAAAGTAAATTATTAAAATGAATTATTAAAGTATGAATTATTAAAGTGAATTATTAAAGTGAATTATTAAAGTATGAATTATTAAAGTGAATTATTAAAGTGAATTATTAAAGTATGAATTATTAAAGTGAATTATTAAAGTATGAATTATTAAAGTGAATTATTAAAATATGAATTATTAAAGTTAAAATAAAATAAAAGTAAAGTAAAGGTAAAGTTAAAGTATAGTAAAAGTATAAAACTATATACGTATAATACGCGTATAAATATATATAATACTAATTTAAATCGTTATATATATTTAATAAAATAAAATATAAATATCATTATCTTTATCATACTGGTTAAGTAATGAGTTGTCAAAAGTGGTTCTAGATATTTATAAAAGATATATACGTTTTAATAATAAAGTTCTTTTTAAACTGAAAACGTTTTTTGTACTTTTGAAACTAAATCAAATAAATATGATAATTTTGTTTTCCAAAACTAAATATATTTAAGAATCATTTTGTTAAAAGGTTAAAATAATGGAAATCGTTATACCACAAAACATTTTAAAAAAGTAGAATTACATATATTCATAATAGGTTTCAAGTTTTTAAATTACAGTCTGTTGGTGAAGCATGAGATAAAGTCCAAAGGTTAAATAAGCGTATGAAATCATCTTAATGAAAAATGTCGAGTTACTTAACTTGTCGATATCCAACATCTAAGTTATTTACATTCCACGTTCTTATTTTCATATTAAATAAAATGAAAGTTAACATAGTTATCTTATCAAGGTCACGAGGAAAATATTATAAAACATGCCTTGGAAATTAAACAGGAATTTCCACTAACCCTTGTCTAGTTCCCGTTAATTGACACATTTGTTCTTATTTATAAATCACTTTACCATTTTCCGAATGTTGTCAAAAAGAATAGATTTCTTAAATCACAGTGGACCTTATAACATAGGCCCGTAATCATATCATAATGTATCTGATAATTCAATCTTTTGATATTATCTCTTAATTCTGTCAATAAATATATCAAAAAAAATACGTTCATGTAAAGTATCATATATCTAATACTTTGTTAAAGTTTTCAGTTAATATTATATATTATATATACATATCTATATACTCATAATTGTTCGTGAAAGGTCGAACACGGTCAAAGGGTAATTGATTACATGAATGTAGTTCCAAACTTTTTGAGATTCAACATTACAAATTCTGCTTATCGTGTCGGAAACATATAAAGGTTAAGTTTAAATTTGGTCAGAAATTTTCGGGTCGTCACATCGTACAATACACATCTTTTAGATGTATGTACTATTGGTATATACACTCCAATGATCAGCTCTTAGCAGCCCATGTGAGTCACCTAACACATGTGGGAACCATCATTTGGCAACTAGCATGAAATATCTCATAAAATTACAAAAATATGAGTAATCATTCATGACTTATTTACATGAAAACAAAATTACATATCCTTTATATCTAATCCATACACCAACGACCAAAAACACCTACAAACACTTTCATTCTTCAATTTTCTTCATCTAATTGATCTCTCTCAAGTTCTATCTTCAAGTTCTAAGTGTTCTTCATAAATTCTACAAGTTCTAGTTACATAAAATCAAGAATACTTTCAAGTTTGCTAGCTCACTTCCAATCTTGTAAGGTGATCATCCAACCTCAAGAAATCTTTGTTTCTTACAGTAGGTTATCATTCTAATACAAGGTAATAATCATATTCAAACTTTGGTTCAATTTCTATAACTATAACAATCTTATTTCAAGTGATGATCTTACTTGAACTTGTTTTCGTGTCATGATTCTGCTTCAAGAACTTCGAGCCATCCAAGGATCCGTTGAAGCTAGATCCATTTTTCTATTTTCCAGTAGGTTTATCCAAGGAACTTAAGGTAGTAATGATGTTCATAACATCATTCGATTCATACATATAAAGCTATCTTATTCGAAGGTTTAAACTTGTAATCACTAGAACATAGTTTAGTTAATTCTAAACTTGTTCGCAAACAAAAGTTAATCCTTCTAACTTGACTTTTAAAATCAACTAAACACATGTTCTATATCTATATGATATGCTAACTTAATGATTTAAAACCTGGAAACACGAAAAACACCGTAAAACCGGATTTACGCCATCGTAGTAACACCGCGGGCTGTTTTGGATTAGTTAATTAAAAACTATGATAAACTTTGATTTAAAAGTTGTTATTCTGGGAAAATGATTTTTATTATGAACATGAAACTATATCCAAAAATTATGGTTAAACTCAAAGTGGAAGTATGTTTTCTAAAATGGTCATCTAGACGTCGTTCTTTCGACTGAAATGACTACCTTTACAAAAACGACTTGTAACTTATTTTTCCGACTATAAACCTATACTTTTTCTGTTTAGATTCATAAAATAGAGTTCAATATGAAACCATAGCAATTTGATTCACTCAAAACGGATTTAAAATGAAGAAGTTATGGGTAAAACAAGATTGGATAATTTTTCTCATTTTAGCTACGTGAAAATTGGTAACAAATCTATTCCAACCATAACTTAATCAACTTGTATTGTATATTATGTAATCTTGAGATACCATAGACACGTATACAATGTTTCGACCTATCATGTCGACACATCTATATATATTTCGGAACAACCATAGACACTCTATATGTGAATGTTGGAGTTAGCTATACAGGGTTGAGGTTGATTCCAAAATATATATAGTTTGAGTTGTGATCAATACTGAGATATATATACACTGGGTCGTGGATTGATTCAAGATAATATTTATCGATTTATTTATGTACATCTAACTGTGGACAACTAGTTGTAGGTTACTAACGAGGACAGCTGACTTAATAAACTTAAAACATCAAAATATATTAAAAGTGTTGTAAATATATTTTGAACATACTTTGATATATATGTATATATTGTTATAGGTTCGTGAATCAACCAGTGGCCAAGTCTTACTTCCCGACGAAGTAAAAATCTGTGAAAGTGAGTTATAGTCCCACTTTTAAAATCTAATATTTTTGGGATGAGAATACATGCAGGTTTTATAAATGATTTACAAAATAGACACAAGTACGTGAAACTACATTCTATGGTTGAATTATCGAAATCGAATATGCCCCTTTTTATTAAGTCTGGTAATCTAAGAATTAGGGAACAGACACCCTAATTGACGCGAATCCTAAAGATAGATCTATTGGGCTTAACAAACCCCATCCAAAGTACCGGATGCTTTAGTACTTCGAAATTTATATCATATCCGAAGGGTGTCCCGGAATGATGGGGATATTCTTATATATGCATCTTGTTAATGTCGGTTACCAGGTGTTCACCATATGAATGATTTTTATCTCTATGTATGGGATGTGTATTGAAATATGAAATCTTGTGGTCTATTATTATGATTTGATATATATAGGTTAAACCTATAACTCACCAACATTTTTGTTGACGTTTTAAGCATGTTTATTCTCAGGTGATTATTAAGAGCTTCCGCTGTCGCATACTTAAATAAGGACGAGATTTGGAGTCCATGCTTGTATGATATTGTGTAAAAACTGCATTCAAGAAACTTATTTTGTTGTAACATATTTGTATTGTAAACCATTATGTAATGGTCGTGTGTAAACAGGATATTTTAGATTATCATTATTTGATAATCTACGTAAAGCTTTTTAAACCTTTATTGATGAAATAAAGGTTATGGTTTGTTTTAAAAGGAATGCAGTCTTTGAAAAACGTCTCATATAGAGGTCAAAACCTCGCAACGAAATCAATTAATATGGAACGTTTTTAATCAATAAGAACGGGACATTTCAGTTGGTATCTGAGCGTTGGTCTTAGAGAACCAGAATTTTGCATTAGTGTGTCTTATCGAGTTTGTTAGGATGCATTAGTGAGTCTGGACTTCGACCGTGTTTACTTGAAAAATGATTGCTTAACAAATTTTGTTGGAAACTATATATTTTTAACATGTGAATATTATGTGATATATTAATCTCTTAACGCGTTTGATATTATGTGATAGATGTCTACCTCTAGAATAAGTCCCATTGACTCACCTAATAATAATGAAGAGTCAAATGTAAATTGGAATGATTCATGGACTGATTCACAAGTTCCCGAAGAGGAACCGGAAGAAGAGTCGGAACCGGAAGAAGAATCGGAACCGGAAGAAGAATCGGAACCGGATGAAGAAATAGAACCGGTGGGGGAAATAATAAAACGGTTAAGTAAAAGAAAATCCTCAACCAACCGACCAAGGTTAATTATGGTCAATGGTGTTTCCGCCAAGGAAGCAAAATATTGGGAGGATTACCAATTCTCCGATGAATCGGATTCCGACGAGAATTCCGATGATGTTATAGAAATTACCCCAACTGAATTTAAAAAGGCAAAAGAAAATAATAAGGGAAAGGGCATAAAAATAGAGAAATCTAATTCCAACCCCGATGAACTTTATATGTATCGTCAACCCCCGAAGTCCTTAAGTTGTAATAATGACCCGGGAACCTCTAAACCACCAGGTTTTTCTAAACCAATGTGGATAACGACGGCTCGTATTAGGGGAACATCATATATCCCTAGAAACTTGGCTAAACGAACCAAAATCGAAGAAGAAGAAACAAGCGAGTCGGAATAAAATAGTTGTATTCGTGTGGTGTAATATATGTAATATAGTGTGCTTATGCTTTATGATATATGTAAAAATTGCTTGTATTAATAAGTATTTTTTTTTTATGAATCTAACTCTTGTCTATTTTACAGTATAAAAACACAAAATGGATAGACAACCCAATATTTTAAGAGACCTACCCGGAGACATGATTGATGAAATCTTGTCTAGAGTCGGTCAGAATTCTTCGGCACAACTATTTAAGGCGAGATCAGTTTGTAAGACATTCGAAGAACGTTCCAAGAATGCCTTGGTTTATAAAAGGCTTTCGTTCGAAAGATGGGGGATATCACATTGGGAAATCCATAAGTTACGATGTGTTTACTTTGACGCATATATTGCGGGGAACCCAAATGCTATTTTACGCAATGGGTTAAGAAATTATTTTGACTCAATATATCCGAATATTGGACTTCGTGATTTAGAAAAAGCGGCTAACATGCAACATAAAGAAGCATGTTATGCTTACGGATTAGTAATGTTCGCTTCTCACCAAAGTGAGAACAAGAACATCGGGCTACAACTATTAAACAAAACGTTCCCACAAGTGACGGAGTCGGTAATTGGGGTAAGAAATGAGGTTTTTAGATTGTTACAGGACTGTTGGACATTACGTAACCCTCGTCCCTTTGACGACGTTACAACACGCTGTCTTATCAACGGCCATAACGGTTATGTTCCACAAGACCAAGGATGGGAAGTAGTCCTAGTAAAACTAGAATGCATGACTTGTTTCTGGACGTATGAATTACGTGTCTTTATTGCCTTTGCTGAACGACTTGTGTACTAGCTAGAATTATCTTCACAACTATCTTGTATCAAAGTTATTGTGTGCTATATTTCATGCTTTATGTAAAATAAGCGGTATTGTAAGTTTGTAAAATATTGTATAAAAGTTTGAACACGAAATATTATTATAATCAGTTTTTCATATAGAATTGTAGTAGTTGAATTGTATATTAGCTACTAAGTATGAACTTAACGGGTAGGTACTACCCGAATTTAAACTTATAAAAAGCTAATATGAAGAAAAAGCTTTTATAAATGAGTTCATATTATGCTACAAAATACTATTAACTACTCTTGATATTCTGTATGATTAACTTGTTCCATTTGACTATTTTGAAGGAAATGGCACCGACTACTCGACACACCGTGAATATGAATGAAGAGGAATTCCGTACTTTTCTAGCTTCAAACATAGCCGCAGTACAGGCTGCGCTACATACCAACAATAACCTTGGATCTAGCAGTACAGGAAATCGTGTAGGATGCACCTACAAAGAATTCACTGCCTGCAAACCTTTGGAATTTGATGGGACCGAAGGACCGATCGGATTGAAACGGTGGACCGAGAAGGTCGAATCGGTGTTTGCTATAAGTAAGTGTACTGAAGAGGACAAAGTAAAGTACGCTACGCATACCTTCACAGGTTCTGCGTTAACATGGTGGAATACCTATCTAGAGCAAGTGGGACAAGACGATGCGTACGCACTACCGTGGTCAGCATTCAAGCACTTGATGAACGAGAAGTACCGTCCTAGAACCGAGGTCAATAAGCTCAATACAGAACTTAGAGGGTTACGAACCCAAGGATTTGATATTACCACGTACGAAAGACGATTCACAGAATTGTGCCTATTGTGTCCGGGAGCATTCGAAGATGAGGAAGAGAAGATCGATGCGTTTGTGAAAGGATTACCGGAAAGAATCCAAGAAGATATAAGTTCACACGAGCCCGCCTCCATACAACAGGCATGTAGAATGGCTCACAAACTAGTGAACCAGATTGAAGAAAGAATTAAAGAACAGACTGCTGAAGAGGCCAATGTGAAGCAAGTCAAAAGAAAGTGGGAGGAAAACGGTGATAAGAATCACCAATACAACAATAACAGCAATTATAACAATAATCGCAACAACTATCCTAACAATCGCAACATCAATCGCAACTACAACAAACGGCCCAACAACAACAACAACAACAACAACAACAACAACAGCAACCACAACAATCATCTTAACAACAATAATAACTGCAACAACAACAACAACAATCAGAAGCAGCTATGCCAAAGGTGTGAAAAGTATCACTCGGGGTTCTGCACCAAATTTTGCAACAAGTGTAAAAGAAATGGTCATAGCGCGGCGAAGTGTGATGTCTACGGACCAGGGGTTAACAGAACGAAAGGAACAAATGGTGTCGGAACGAGTAATGGCGGAGCAAGTAGTGTCGGAGCAAGTTATGCCAATGTAGTTTGTTATAAATGTGGAAAACCGGGCCACATTATTAGAAATTGCCCGAACCAGGAGAACACGAATGGACAAGGCCGCGGAAGAGTTTTCAATATTAATGCGGCAGAGGCACAGGAAGACCCGGAGCTTGTTACGGGTACGTTTCTTATTGACAATAAATCTTCTTACGTTTTATTTGATTCGGGTGCGGATAGAAGCTATATGAGTAGAGATTTTTGTGCTAAATTAAGTTGTCCATTGACGCCTTTGGATAGTAAATTTTTACTCGAATTAGCAAATGGTAAATTAATTTCAGCAGATAATATATGTCGGAATCGAGAAATTAAACTGGTTACCGAAACATTTAAGATTGATTTGATACCAGTAGAGTTAGGGAGTTTTGATGTGATAATCGGTATGGACTGGTTGAAAGAAGTGAAAGCAGAGATCGTTTGTTACAAAAATGCAATTCGCATTATACGAGAAAAAGGAAAACCCTTAATGGTGTACGGAGAAAAGGGCAACACGAAGCTACATCTTATTAGTAATTTGAAGGCACAAAAATTAATAAGAAAAGGTTGCTATGCTGTTCTAGCACACGTCGAGAAAGTACAAACTGAAGAAAAGAGCATCAATGATGTTCCCGTCGCAAAAGAATTTCCCGATGTATTTTCGAAAGAATTACCGGGATTACCCCCACATCGATCCGTTGAATTTCAAATAGATCTTGTACCAGGAGCTGCACCAATAGCTCGTGCTCCTTACAGACTCGCACCCAGCGAGATGAAAGAACTGCAAAACCAATTACAAGAACTTTTAGAGCGTGGTTTCATTCGAGCAAGCACATCACCGTGGGGAGCTCCTGTTTTGTTTGTCAAGAAGAAAGATGGTACATTCAGGTTATGTATCGACTACCGAGAGTTGAACAAACTTACCATCAAGAACCGCTACCCACTACCGAGAATCGACGACTTATTTGATCAACTACAAGGCTCGTCTGTTTATTCAAAGATTGACTTACGTTCCGGGTATCATCAAATGCGGGTGAAAGAAGATGATATTCCAAAGACTGCTTTCAGAACACGTTACGGTCATTACGAATTTATGGTCATGCCGTTTGGCTTAACTAATGCACCAGCTGTGTTCATGGACCTTATGAACCGAGTGTGTGGACCATACCTTGACAAGTTTGTCATTGTTTTCATTGATGACATACTTATTTACTCAAAGAATGACCAAGAACACGGTGAACATTTGAGAAAGGTGTTAGAAGTATTGAGGAAGGAAGAATTGTATGCTAAGTTTTCAAAGTGTGCATTTTGGTTGGAAGAAGTTCAATTCCTCGGTCACATAGTGAACAAAGAAGGTATTAAGGTGGATCCGGCAAAGATAGAAACTGTTGAAAAGTGGGAAACCCCGAAAACTCCGAAACACATACGCCAGTTTTTAGGACTAGCTGGTTACTACAGAAGGTTCATCCAAGACTTTTCCAGAATAGCAAAACCCTTGACTGCATTAACGCATAAAGGGAAGAAATTTGAATGGAATGATGAACAAGAGAAAGCGTTTCAGTTATTGAAGAAAAAGCTAACTACGGCACCTATATTGTCATTGCCTGAAGGGAATGATGATTTTGTGATTTATTGTGACGCATCAAAGCAAGGTCTCGGTTGTGTGTTAATGCAACGAACGAAGGTGATTGCTTATGCGTCTAGACAATTGAAGATTCACGAACAAAATTATACGACGCATGATTTGGAATTAGGCGCGGTTGTTTTTGCATTAAAGACTTGGAGGCACTACTTATATGGGGTCAAAAGTATTATATATACCGACCACAAAAGTCTTCAACACATATTTAATCAGAAACAACTGAATATGAGGCAGCGTAGGTGGATTGAATTATTGAATGATTACGACTTTGAGATTCGTTACCACCCAGGGAAGGCAAATGTGGTAGCCGATGCCTTGAGCAGGAAGGACAGAGAACCCATTCGAGTAAAATCTATGAATATAATGATTCATAATAACCTTACTACTCAAATAAAGGAGGCGCAACAAGGAGTTTTAAAAGAGGGAAATTTAAAAGATGAAATACCCAAAGGATCGGAGAAGCATCTTAATATTCGGGAAGACGGAACCCGGTATAGGTCTGAAAGAATTTGGGTACCAAAATTTGGAGATATGAGAGAAATGGTACTTAGAGAAGCTCATAAAACCAGATACTCAATACATCCTGGAACAGGGAAGATGTACAAGGATCTTAAGAAACATTTTTGGTGGCCAGGTATGAAAGCCGATATTGCTAAATATGTAGGAGAATGTTTGACGTGTTCTAAGGTCAAAGCTGAACATCAGAAACCATCAGGTCTACTACAACAACCTGAAATCCCGGAATGAAAATGGGAAAACATTACCATGGATTTCATTACTAAATTGCCAAGGACTGCAAGTGGTTATGATACTATTTGGGTAATAGTTGATCGTCTCACCAAGTCAGCACACTTCCTGCCAATAAGAGAAGATGACAAGATGGAGAAGTTAGCACGACTGTATTTGAAGGAAGTCGTCTCCAGACATGGAATACCAATCTCTATTATCTCTGATAGGGATGGCAGATTTATTTCAAGATTCTGGCAGACATTACAGCAAGCATTGGGAACTCGTCTAGACATGAGTACTGCCTATCATCCACAAAGTGATGGGCAGAGCAAAAGGACGATACAAATGCTTGAAGACATGCTACGAGCTTGTGTTATTGATTTCGGAAATAGTTGGGATCGACATCTACCGTTAGCAGAATTTTCCTACAACAACAGCTACCATTCAAGCATTGAGATGGCGCCGTTTGAAGCACTTTATGGTAGAAAGTGCAGGTCTCCGATTTGTTGGAGTGAAGTGGGGGATAGACAGATTACGGGTCCGGAGATTATACAAGAAACTACCGAGAAGATCATCCAAATTCAACAACGGTTGAAAACCGCCCAAAGTCGACAAAAGAGCTACGCTGACATTAAAAGAAAAGATATAGAATTTGAAATTGGAGAGATGGTCATGCTTAAAGTTGCACCTTGGAAAGGCGTTGTTCGATTTGGTAAACGAGGGAAATTAAATCCAAGGTATATTGGGCCATTCAAGATTATTGATCGTGTCGGACCAGTAGCTTACCGACTTGAGTTACCTCAACAACTCGCGGCTGTACATAACACTTTCCACGTCTCGAATTTGAAGAAATGTTTTGCTAAAGAAGATCTCACTATTCCGTTAGATGAAATCCAAATCAACGAAAAACTTCAATTCATCGAAGAACCCGTCGAAATAATGGATCGTGAGGTTAAAAGACTTAAGCAAAACAAGATACCAATTGTTAAGGTTTGATGGAATGCTCGTAGAGGACCCGAGTTTACCTGGGAGCGTGAAGATCAGATGAAGAAGAAATACCCGCATCTATTTCCAGAAGATTCGTCAACACCTTCAACAGCTTAAAATTTCGGGACGAAATTTATTTAACGGGTAGGTACTGTAGTGACCCGAACTTTTCCATGTTTATATATATTAATTGAGATTGATATTTACATGATTAAATATTTCCAACATGTTAAGCAATCAAACTTGTTAAGACTTGATTAATTGAAATAGGTTTCATATAGACAATTGACCACCCAAGTTGACCGGTGATTCACGAACGTTAAAACTTGTAAAAACTATATGATGACATATATATGGATATATATATATAGTTAACATGATACTATGATAAGTAAACATATCATTAAGTATATTAACAATGAACTACATATGTAAAAACAAGACTACTAACTTAATGATTTTTAAACGAGACATATATGTAACGATTATCGTTGTAAAGACATTTAATGTATATATATCATATTAAGAGATATTCATACATGATAATATCATGATAATATAATAATTTAAAATCTCATTTGATATTATAAACATTGGGTTAACAACATTTAACAAGATCGTTAACCTAAAGGTTCTATATCTATATGATATGCTAACTTAATGATTTAAAACCTGGAAACACGAAAAACACCGTAAAACCGGATTTACGCCGTCGTAGTAACACCGCGGGCTGTTTTGGATTAGTTAATTAAAAACTATGATAAACTTTGATTTAAAAGTTGTTATTCTGGGAAAATGATTTTTATTATGAACATGAAACTATATCCAAAAATTATGGTTAAACTCAAAGTGGAAGTATGTTTTCTAAAATGGTCATCTAGACGTCGTTCTTTCGACTGAAATGACTACCTTTACAAAAACGACTTGTAACTTATTTTTCCGACTATAAACCTATACTTTTTCTGTTTAGATTCATAAAATAGAGTTCAATATGAAACCATAGCAATTTGATTCACTCAAAACGGATTTAAAATGAAGAAGTTATGGGTAAAACAAGATTGGATAATTTTTCTCATTTTAGCTACGTGAAAATTGGTAACAAATCTATTCCAACCATAACTTAATCAACTTGTATTGTATATTATGTAATCTTGAGATACCATAGACACGTATACAATGTTTCGACCTATCATGTCGACACATCTATATATATTTCGGAACAACCATAGACACTCTATATGTGAATGTTGGAGTTAGCTATACAGGGTTGAGGTTGATTCCAAAATATATATAGTTTGAGTTGTGATCAATACTGAGATATATATACATTGGGTCGTGGATTGATTCAAGATAATATTTATCGATTTATTTCTGTACATCTAACTGTGGACAACTAGTTGTAGGTTACTAACGAGGACAGCTGACTTAATAAACTTAAAACATCAAAATATATTAAAAGTGTTGTAAATATATTTTGAACATACTTTGATATATATGTATATATTGTTATAGGTTCGTGAATCAACCAGTGGCCAAGTCTTACTTCCCGACGAAGTAAAAATCTGTGAAAGTGAGTTATAGTCCCACTTTTAAAATCTAATATTTTTGGGATGAGAATACATGCAGGTTTTATAAATGATTTACAAAATAGACACAAGTACGTGAAACTACATTCTATGGTTGAATTATCGAAATCGAATATGCCCCTTTTTATTAAGTCTGGTAATCTAAGAATTAGGGAACAGACACCCTAATTGACGCGAATCCTAAAGATAGATCTATTGGGCTTAACAAACCCCATCCAAAGTACCGGATGCTTTAGTACTTCGAAATTTATATCATATCCGAAGGGTGTCCCGGAATGATGGGGATATTCTTATATATGCATCTTGTTAATGTCGGTTACCAGGTGTTCACCATATGAATGATTTTTATCTCTATGTATGGGATGTGTATTGAAATATGAAATCTTGTGGTCTATTATTATGATTTGATATATATAGGTTAAACCTATAACTCACCAACATTTTTGTTGACGTTTTAAGCATGTTTATTCTCAGGTGATTATTAAGAGCTTCTGCTGTCGCATACTTAAATAAGGACGAGATTTGGAGTCCATGCTTGTATGATATTGTGTAAAAACTGCATTCAAGAAACTTATTTTGTTGTAACATATTTGTATTGTAAACCATTATGTAATGGTCGTGTGTAAACAGGATATTTTAGATTATCATTATTTGATAATCTACGTAAAGCTTTTTAAACCTTTATTGATGAAATAAAGGTTATGGTTTGTTTTAAAAGGAATGCAGTCTTTGAAAAACGTCTCATATAGAGGTCAAAACCTCGCAACGAAATCAATTAATATGGAACGTTTTTAATCAATAAGAACGGGACATTTCATCCAAGCATTTTCCCCATCATTTAGCTTCAATTACAAGCCTTAAACATCATAAGAAAACTCTTTCAAGAACATATCAAAATAACCACCCATTTGAAGAAGTTTACTTCCAACCTTTTGATCTAACTCCACCACTCTTTGATTCCAAGATTATTTCTTATCTTTTGCAGTAACTTTGTCCAAGTAACTTGAGGTAGTAACCTTGTTCATAATCTTATTCAATTCATATTCATATAGCTATCTTATTTTGTGGTATAAAATTTTAACAACAAGAACATAGTTTGAATGATTTCAAACTTGTTCGCAAACTAAATAGATCCTTCTAACTTGACTTTTAAAACACTTCAAGACCTGTAATATATCATAATGATATGCTAACCTAACAAGATATAACTTGGTTTTACAAAGAACATCTTAAAAACTGAATCGACGTCGTCGGAGTGCAACCGGAGGCTGTTTTGGGTTGGATAATTAAAAACCATCTTGAACTTTGAATTGGAAGTTCATGTTCTGGAAAAATGATATTTCTTATGAATATGTTAACACATAAAAATTTCATGGTTTAACTCAAAGTGTAAGTATTTTTAGAAAAATGATCATTAAATGTTGTTTTTATGATGAAAAATGATCACTTTCATAAGTTTCACCAAAGTTTAACCTATAACCTATGATTTCGAATGCAAACTAAGGTATTTTCAGTTCATATTCTTAAAATTTGACTCGATCCAAGGAAGTGGCAAGTTGAACCAACAAAAACGGAGTTGTAATGAAGAAACTACGACTAAAACAAGATTGGGTATCCGAAGCTAGTTTAGCTACGAAAATATTTGGAGAAAAAGTATATTAATCATATCTTTTCTAATTAATATGATATTTTATATATAATTACTTATGATTTGATTTTATATATTTCAGGACCACCCGTAAACAACACTAGAAGATTAATCATAAGACCTCATGATTGTACGCAACACGTCATTTGACAACACGGTACTTTATGTACGCAACACGTCATTTGACAACATGGTACCATGGGTCGAGATTAATTCTGATCAATACGAATACGATGGAGTCTTTATTTATTTTATTTAAGCAACTAATTGTGGACCACTAACATCGGACTGCTAACTACGGACTAAGAAAATATTAAAAGTATTAATAGTATATATATATGTAACGATTACTTAAAAAAGAAAATATGTTGATATATTATATATATGGTTAGGTTCGTGATATCTATCGGAGACCAAGTCGAATTAAATACCTTCAAGGCAAAAGTGAGTTTCATTTGCTCCCTTTTATATATATTTTTGGGACTGAGAATACATGCGCTGTTTTTATAAATGTTTTACGAAATAGGCATAAGTACTAAAACTAATTCTACGTGGGTTTAAACCAGAAATATACCCTTAGCTTGGTAACATAAAACTACTTGTCTATGTACGGTAGGCGCGAATCCTAAAGATAGATCTATTGGGCCTGACAAACCCCATCCTGACTATGGGATGCTTTAGTACTTCGAGGTTATTTTAAACACACCTGATCTGGTGTACTTCAGAGGGTAAAACATGAACGTTAAGGCTTGTTACCGGGTGCCTACAACTTATAGAATACTTTTATACACTTGCGAGTGTACATATATTTATAAACGGAAATCTTGTGGTCTATTAATATATTGAAATGATTGTTATGATAAACCTATGAACTCACCAACCTTTTGGTTGACACTTTAAAGCATGTTTATTCTCAGGTATTAAAGAAATCTTCCACTGTGCATTAGCTCATTTTAAGGATATTACTTGGAGTCATTCATGGCATATTTTGAAAGACGTTGCATTCGAGTCATTGAGTTCATCAAGATTATTATTAAGTCAATTATAGTTGGATATATTATGAAATGGTGTGCATACCGTCAATTTTCGTCGTAAAGAAAGTTTGTCTTTTAAAAACGAATGCAATGTTTGTAAAATGTACTCGATGTAATCAACTATTGTGAATCGTTTATAATGTATATGAACGGGTCCTTTCAGCTGATGTTACTTTTAGGCGTATGGGGATTTGGTTATGTGGTGTTTGCTTCAAAACACACACGGTACGTGCTAAGTGCCGTCATGGTAGGGGCCCGGATGTGCCGCCCCCCGATGAGGGAAATGGTGTTGTTCGTTTTGTGCTTCATAATTTTTCCAAGCCACTAGCTCCCTCTTCTCCTGCTCGACTTTGTATTGAGGATGGTTCGGTGCGTGATCATAATGATGGTTTTGACGTGGCTCTCCTGGATCAGTTGTTCTCTAAGGGGTTTCGCACGGTTAAGTCTATCCCTCCCAAGTGTCGTTTGGGGTTTTCTCGGGTTTTGAAAGGTGCTCTTGATAAGGTGATCTCTAAGCCTGATGACATTTCTAGTTGGGTCTCTTTGTTGGTGTTACCCCTTTGTACCCTTAAAACCTTTCGGCCACGGAGTAGTCGTGAGTCTAGGTCTTCGATAAAGCGTCGGCATCAGGAAGAGAATATTTCCCGTGCTATTTGCTCTTGGGGGACAGCGGGTGGGAGTTTACAGCTTGTGAGGGAGTATTTGGTAGAGGATTCTCCTATGTTCTCAGTGGTTGATGATGAGGTCCTTGATTTGGAAGAGCGTAATATTAAGCAGTGTCGTAGGAAGATTTGTGATGGCCATTACACCGCTGCAGCTCGTGTTCTTTCTTCATCAGGCGTTGCTCCTTATAATGACGCCACACTGGCGGACTTGCTGTCTAAGCACCCTTCTTCTATCGCTCCTTCCTTGCCTGATATGACGGTTGATCACCTTCACCTTGTTAAGACTTCTGCTGTTGTTTTGGGCCAGATTAAAAGTTTTCCTCAGGGCACTTCATGTGGTAGGGATGGTTTACGTGCACAACACCTTATGGATTGCTTGAGTGGTGCTGCTGTGGCAGTCTCGGATGAGTTGGTTGGCTCTATTACCGGAGTCGTTAATCTCTTTCTAGCTGGAAGGTGCCCTATGGAATTAGGAGAGTATATTGCTAGTGCTCCCCTCACACCGCTTGCCAAGCCCGGAGGTGGTCTTCGTCCTATAGCTGTGGGTACTGTTTGGCGACGTCTTGTTTCGAAGGTTGGCGCTGCTATGGTTGGCCAGTCTTTGGGAAGTTACTTCGATGGTCTTCAGTTTGGTGTTGGTGTTTCTTCAGGTGGTGAGACTATTCTTCATGCTGTGAATTGGCTGATTGAGGATCGTGGCTCTGATGTTGGCCTCTCTATGTTATTAGTTGATTTTCAAAATGCCTTCAATCTAGTTGATCGTACGGTCATGTTACGTGAAGTTCGCCGCCTTTGTCCGAGCATTTCTCGGTGGGTTGAATTTTGCTACTCTAATCCAGCCAGATTGTATTATGGGAACCACACATTATGGTCTTCTCAGGGGGTGCAACAGGGTGATCCCCTTGGTCCGCTGCTTTTTGCTTTGGTCCTACAACCCTTGGTTTCTAAAATCAGAGATAATTTTGAGGTTTGTCTTCAGGCGTGGTATTTGGATGATGGTACTATTATTGGGGACACTTTGGTGGTGGGGAAGGTTTTGCATTTGATTATGGAGGATGGGCCTCGTTTTGGGCTGCATCTCAACGTTGAAAAAACATAAATTTTCTGGCCTACGGAGGACCCTCGCAGCAGGCAAGTAGGTGTCTTTCCTCCTAATATTGCTCGGCCTTTAAATGGTGTTAAGTTGCTTGGGGCCCCCGCAAGTTCCGATCCTGGTTTTACTAGTGAACTGGTGATGCAAAGGGTGACCAAGTCCATTGCGCTTATGGATAAGGTTGCTAAGCTTGATGATCCTCAGTGTGAGTTGTTGTTGCTTAGGGCATGTACGGGAGTTTCTAAACTCTACTTTTCCTTGCGTACTTGTCCTCCTAGTATATTTGAGGCGGCTCAACGCGCTTTCGATGGAGCCCTTCGATCTTCCTTGGAGCGTATTGTTACTGCTTCAGGGCCTGGGTTTGGTGATTGGCAGTGGCGGCTTGCCACCTTGCCATTTTCATTTGGAGGGCTTGGTGTTTATTCTGCGGGAGATGTTCGTCATTATGCTTTTCTGGCTTCTCGATTACAGTCTGCTGGATTGCAGACCAAGCTCCTACGTCATGCGAGTATTGTTGGTCTTGGTCGTGCTTTTGAAGATGCATTGGGTCTGTTTAATAAAACGGTTGGGTTTGATATTTTAGGTAATCCGAGTGAGGTCGCTGCCCCAATACTCATGAAGAAATTGGCAGATGTTTATTTCACAAAGGTTACCGCTTCTGCAGAATCCACTTTTTCGTTATCTCCCCGACAATCAGCCTTATGGAAATCACAGCAGAGTGATCACACCTCTGCTTGGCTAAGGGCAGTCCCTATTTTGGGGTTGGGTCAGACGATGAACGCAAAGACTTACCGATGTGTGTTGTGCTACCGGTTAGGTGTTCCATTGTTCTCTATCTCGACGGCATGTTCTGCCTGTTCAAGGGTTTTTACTGGGGATATTTTCGGGGATCACGCGGTGTCTTGTGCTGGTATGGTGGGTATTAAGCATCGACATAATATTGTCCGGGATTCCCTTGTTGATGTTTGTTATCGATCTGGGATTTCAGCGAGAAAGGAGGTTGACATTGGGTTGTCTGGAGGGAACGACAGGGCCCTCAGACCTGCAGATGTGTTACTTTATTCCTGGGATTGTGGTCGCGATGTTTGTGTTGACTTGACAGGGTCTTCTCCTTTGACACAGTCTGGGCTTTCTGACTTTGTCCCTGGACGTGCTGTGATTAATGCGGCTCGTCGGAAGCGGGTCAAGTACGAATCTAGTTGTCTGGCGATTGGTTATGGTTTCATTCCTTTCTCATTTTCTTCCCTTGGGGAATTAGAGAAGGAGGCTGTTTCTTTGCTAAAGCGGGTTCAGAAGAGTTCGATGGCGCAAGATATTGGTGCCGGTGCTGCTGCTCATATTTTTACTAGGATAGGTTTTGCTATTGCTAGAGGTGTGGGGGCCCAGATTGTCTCTAGGCTTCCCACTAATTTTTTGTAAGTTTTAAAACTTTTAAGTTTATTATTATTATAATAATAATAATAATAATAATAATAATAATAATAATAATAATAATAATAATAATAATAATAATAATAATAATTAATAATAATAATAATAATAATAATAATAATAATAATAATAATAATAATAATAATAATAATAATAATGATGATGATGATGATGATGATGATGACTATATATAATATAATATAATAATAATAATAATAAAACAAAAGGAATGTTCAAGGCAAAAAGGGAGATATCATATAATTTTAGTCAACTTTCCAATAGTAATAACAAATATAAAGTTTGGTAGTATATCAACTTTCCAATAAAACGATTTGTTAGTCATGTAACTTTTTTGAAGTACTTCGAAGAATTAATATGACTGTCTTTTAGGTTAATGTATTTTTTATATAGCAAAATAGACATGGGTTCTTTGGAAAAGCAATAGACAATCGTGATTTGAAAAAGATTTTCGATTTATTGAGTAAAGATTCGATAATAATTGCAATACATCATATATACTTGATTCTTGGAATGACTTATGAATGAAATACATGCATTTTCGTTTTTGCAAGTTGCCAATTCATATTTTGATTACAAAATTAAGATGATTAGATCCGGTGTCTATAAATATAGAGTAAGAATAAGTTGTGACAATTTTTCTTTTATCTTTTGATACGTATGAAATAAAAATGTAACATTAGTTCATTCAAATCTCCTCTCATTTATGGTACAGATTTTAAAGCGAAAATATTTGTCTAAAAACACCATAGTAGGAGTGGGACAAGACGGGGTAAAAAGTTTTAAGATGATGTAGAGGAGACGCATGTTTTAGAGTTGCCTAAAATATTGTTGATTTATGGTAGATTAATTGTAAGTTTGTCATATTAGCAGAATTTTGTACAACTCTATAGAATCTTTTTCCTCTACAACATCACAAAACTTCTTACCCCAATCCTGTCCACTTTTATTATGATGTTTTTGGATCAATATTTCTGCTTTGAAATCTGCACAACAAAGGGAAAGGAGTAAGGGACTTGAATTAACTAATGTTATATATTTATTTCATACGTATCAGAAAGTAAAAGGAAAATTGTCACAACCTATTTTTGCCCTAAATTTATAGACGCCAGGTCCAATCACCTCATTTTTGTAATCATACTATGAATTGACAACCTGCAACAACGGGAATGTTGGTATTTCATTCATCAGCCATTTCAAAAATCAAGAATATATGTTATATTGCAATCATTACCGAGTCTTCACTCAATAAATCAAGTATTTTTTTTAATCGCGGTTGTCAGTTGATTTTCCAAGCAACGCGTGTCTATTTTGTCGTATAAAAAATGCATCAATCTGCAAAGACAATTATATGAATTTTCGAGATTACATCTAAAAATTACATGACAAACAAATCATTTGATTGAAAAGTTATATAGTATCAAAACTCATGTCCTGGGAGTAATAAAGTTATCTAAACTAGAAAAATAATACTATCCGCCCCATATCTACTATTCATTTTTATATTATATATTAATTGTCAATTCTCATAAATAGATAAGAATAAATAATAAGTAAAGTTCATTTATATCTCTAATGTATTTATGTTTGACAAAAAAAAGACAAGTAAAAAGGGGTAAAACTATTAAGTACAAAAAATACAATGTTATTATAATATTCCTAAAACGGCTTGTTTTTTGTTTGGGGACCACATTACGAGGTGGAGAGAGTGTAAAATTGAATTAACGAGAACAAAAATTACGTGTGTGGTAAGGTTTACACCATATTTCATGTGACGTTCCTACCCTTTTTTTTTCATGTGGGTGGTAACAAAAATTACGTGTGTGGTAAGGTTTACACCATATTTCATGTGACGTTCCTACCCTTTTTTTTTCTTTTCATGTTGGTGGTAGAATAATGTCATATTCTCTCGGTTTAGATCACCAACGGAGTTCTTGGTGCCCAACTTGGTCAACGGTCGAGTTTCTCGACCAACTTGGAGAATCCTCGATCAAATACTCAGCAAACTAGTATAGTTTGTATTAGAACATAAATAAATATTTATATAAAAAGAATTAGAAAGTTGACGTAAATCAACATCCGAGTAGTCTTTCGATCATTATTGACCAAATCGGGTCAAATATCGAATCTCCTGTTATCATTACGACAATAAATGACGCTGCGGCAATCAATAACCCAGTACAGCCTCATCCTGCACTCCGAGCAATTGGCAAACTATCATCATGGAGTGCAAAATCGATCTTATTTTACCGATATCATCATGGAGGGCTTAGAGTTTTTCTCTTTATTTTGAATTTTTTTAAGCTTGAATAATTTTTATTTATAACATCATCATTATAGAGATTTATTAGATATTATAGATAGATGAGTTTGATGTATGCATTATTTGAGCTTAGGTAGATTGACTTTTAACTTCCTATTGATGACAATTCTTTGAATACTGATACTCTTGAATATGTTAACACAGTTAAATCTGTAACATAATGCATATTGCTTGAGCGTGGATAATAGGTTTTAACATATAAGTCAGTGTTTGATTCTACTTATGGAATGTAGAGGGTGTTTACCTGATAACTCAATGTTTAATTTTGTACTCACTTCCTTTTAACTTTTAATGAGTTTTAATAGAGATTGTTGGCTTCTGATCATGTAAGTGCAGAATAAACACTCAGGTAAAGTCCCGACTCATAATTTTGCTTATTCCAAATTTAATTGTAGATTTCAGAGGACTTTCATACTGATGTGTGATCCGTATCTTGATATATTAAATCTGTGCGATTGTTAAATGTTTTTTTATATCAACAAGCTTTATATAGCACTTAAACTATTCATATCACCGTTTCCAATGCAGCTGACACACTACAACAAATGAGCCCTTTCCAGACGACATTTTGCGACGACATGTCGTCTAGAAAGCCCTATCCCGACGACATGTCGTCGCTTATGCGTCGTCCCTAAAGCCTCGTCGCGAAAAGGTTTTCCCGACGCCTATTTTGCGTCTATCCCGACGACGGTGGGACCCACTTTGACTGACACAGTCAAAGATCAAGTGGCTCCTTTCGCGGCGACCTTTTGCGACGACATGTCGTCAGACACGAAAAAGTCAATATGTACATATGAGTATATTAGTTTAGTATTGTTGCAACCAAAATAAAATATATTATACTATTTTGGTTTTATGTAGATATTTTTTGGGTGTGACAATAGAAGAGGTTAAAAGTAAGCCAGAGCTTTCGGACGGTCCTGTTCATCATGGAAGAATCTGCCATGAACATGGCTCACTCATGGGCAAGGTTGCAAAATTCGCTATTCGGCATTAATCGGTCGGAATTTTGGAAGTATTAATCGGCAATTCGAGGATTAATCGGATTGTACTGTATACCTTTAAATATTAAATTTTAAAAATTATATGTGTAACTATAGAAAAAAACCATAAATATAAAGATAATTTCTAACATAATTGTCTAACATTGTTTATTTTGCTTCAAAACTATAAAATTCTAGTTCAAATTCATGTTAAAATGTTAACCATTTTTTACTTTGACTAAATTTGATTATCAAATTCGATTTTGATCTATCAATTGACGTTGACCGTTTGATTAAACGAATTTTTAGAAATCGGAACGGATTGCTTCTAAAAATGATTAATCGGGAATTAATCGGCGAGTAAACGGGTTTTTTACAACACTGCTCATGGGTAAAATGAAAGTTAATGAACTTGAGCAAGGACACGTGCATATTGACATGATTACGCATTTTCCATATTAAGTATATCAAACTATAGACTTCATACTAAATACAGGTCGATTACGATTCCACTAAATAGATGTTTGCTTGTTGGGGTTTTGTTGATGCCCTCGGATATGGCAGCCACTCCGCGGAGTTTGACTGCAGGTTAACTATGACGATCCATGTTCCTTTGTTTGATTTTGCATGAACATTTCAGCCCTATTTTTCATCTTTTTTTTTTTTAAATTCCCGTAGTTTAGTATTTCAACTACTTTCGAATTTAATGGTTTACGTGTGGTTGGCTGAACTATGAATAACTAAAAGTTTCGGTATTGTGAAAGTTGTGGTTTTTTGTTTGAGCAGAAATAAAAGCAAATAATAGCGCGGCGACTTTCCCGCTGCGAACCGTTTTCCTTGTTGTTAACACTTAAAACGACATCCGAGTGAGTATCTTTCGTTGTTGTGGTAAATGATTTTGTTCGATACCTTAAACATTGTTTCGGTAGTAGAGATTACATGTGCATTTGAGGTGGAAGATTGTTTGTAGTAATAAATGGTTTCATTACATAAATTTAAATTTGTTTCGTTAGTCAATAATTACAATACACACATCAAAATTGTTACCAATCTTTTATCAAGTAAAAGGTAAATAAAAAAGAAAAAGAAAATACTCTGAAAAAGAAAAAAAAATGAAAAAGATTGGTACAAGATTTTTTTTTTTTTTTTTTTTTTTTTACCTTTAACTTGATAAATTACAATACATATTTTACCTTTTACTTGATAAATAAAATATTGGTAACAAAATTATTTATTTTATATTTTTTTTACCTTTTACTTGATAAATTACATAACAAGTTTATAAATACCATACACATTTTAAAAGTTGTTATCAATCTTTTATAAAGCTCTACTCATTTAAAATTCAAAAAGCTCGAGCTTGGATCGTTAGTTACATCATTTTATTTTTTATAACATTTAATTAAATTAAATTTCGTATTTGTTTTTTGTGTAAATTATATTCACATATATTAGGATTTATGGTAACTATTTTAACTATTATTTAATTAATAGTAATTATTATTGTATATTTATTATATATTATATATTATATTATATTATATATTATATTATTACAAAAATAATATATATAGTGTAAACTCGTTTAAACTCGCGAGCTTGTTCGAGCTAGATATGAAGCTTGAGCTCGGTCTCGTTTACTAAACGAGCTTCAAATTAAGTTTAAGCTCGAGCTTGAGATTGTTTATGCTTGGCTAAAATTCAACTTTTAACGAGTCAAACTCGAGTGGCTCGGCTAAGTTATGAAATGTCCCGTTCTTATTGATTAAAAACGTTCCATATTAATTGATTTCGTTGCGAGGTTTTGACCTCTATATGAGACGTTTTTCAAAGACTGCATTCATTTTTAAAACAAACCATAACCTTTATTTCATAAATAAAGATTTAAAAAGCTTTACGTAGATTATCAAATAATGATAATCTAAAATATCCTGTTTACACACGACCATTACATAATGGTTTACAATACAAATATGTTACATCAAAATCAGTTTCTTGAATGCAGTTTTTACACAATATCATACAAACATGGACTCCAAATCTTGTCCTTATTTTAGTATGCAACAGCGGAAGCTCTTAATATTCACCTGAGAATAAACATGCTTTAAACGTCAACAAAAATGTTGGTGAGTTATAGGTTTAACCTATATATATCAAATCGTAACAATAGACCACAAGATTTCATATTTCAATACACATCCCATACATAGAGATAAAAATCATTCATATGGTGAACACCTGGTAACCGACAATAACAAGATGCATATATAAGAATATCCCCATCATTCCGGGACACCCTTCGGATATGATATAAATTTCGAAGTACTAAAGCATCCGGTACTTTGGATGGGGTTTGTTAGGCCCAATAGATCTATCTTTAGGATTCGCGTCAATTAGGGTGTCTGTTCCCTAATTCTTAGATTACCAGACTTAATAAAAAGGGGCATATTCGATTTCGATAATTCAACCGTAGAATGTAGTTTCACGTACTTGTGTCTATTTTGTAAATCATTTATAAAACCTGCATGTATTCTCATCCCAAAAATATTAGATTTTAAAAGTGGGACTATAACTCACTTTCACAGATTTTTACTTCGTCGGGAAGTAAGACTTGGCCACTGTTGATTCACGAACCTATAACAATATATACATATATATTAAAGTATGTTCAAAATATATTTACAACACTTTTAATATATTTTGATGTTTTAAGTTTATTAAGTCCGCTGTCCTCGTTAGTAACCTATAACTAGTTGTCCACAGTTAGATGTACAGAAATAAATCGATAAATATTATCTTGAATCAATCCACGACCCAGTGTATACGTATCTCAGTATTGATCACAACTCAAACTATATATATTTTGGAATCAACCTCAACCCTGTATAGCTAACTCCAACATTCACATATAGAGTGTCTATGGTTGTTCCGAAATATATATAGATGTGTCGACATGATAGGTTGAAACATTGTATACGTGTCTATGGTATCTCAAGATTACATAATATACAATACAAGTTGATTAAGTTATGGTTGGAATAGATTTGTTACCAATTTTCACGTAGCTAAAATGAGAAAAATTATCTAATCTTGTTTTACCCATAACTTCTTCATTTTAAATCCGTTTTGAGTGAATAAAATTGCTATGATTTCATATTGAACTCTATTTTATGAATCTAAACAGAAAAAGTATAGGTTTATAGTCGGAAAAATAAGTTACAAGTCGTTTTTGTAAAGGTAGTCATTTCAGTCGAAAGAACGACGTCTAGATGACCATTTTAGAAAACATACTTCCACTTTGAGTTTAACCATAATTTTTGGATATAGTTTCATGTTTATAATAAAAATCATTTTCTCAGAATAACAACTTTTAAATCAAAGTTTATCATAGTTTTTAATTAACTAACCCAAAACAGCCCGCGGTGTTACTACGACGGCGTAAATCCGGTTTTACGGTGTTTTTCGTGTTTCCAGGTTTTAAATCATTAAGTTAGCATATCATATAGATATAGAACATGTGTTTAGTTGATTTTAAAAGTCAAGTTAGAAGGATTAACTTTTGTTTGCGAACAAGTTTAGAATTAACTAAACTATGTTCTAGTGATTACAAGTTTAAACCTTCGAATAAGATAGCTTTATATGTATGAATCGAATGATGTTATGAACATCATTACTACCTTAATTTCCTTGGATAAACCTACTGGAAAAGAGAAAAATGGATCTAGCTTCAATGGATCCTTGGATGGCTCGAAGTTCTTGAAGCAGAATCATGATACGAAAACAAGTTCAAGTAAGATCATCACTTGAAATAAGATTGTTATAGTTATAGAAATTGAACCAAAGTTTGAATATGATTATTACCTTGTATTAGAATGATAACCTACTGTAAGAAACAAAGATTTCTTGAGGTTGGATGATCACCTTACAAGATTGGAAGTGAGCTAGCAAACTTGAAAGTATTCTTGATTTTATGAAACTAGAACTTTTGAAATTTATGAAGAACACTTAGAACTTGAAGATAGAACTTGAGAGAGATCAATTAGATGAATAAAATTGAAGAATGAAAGTGTTTGTAGGTGTTTTTGGTCGTTGGTGTATGGATTAGATATAAAGGATATGTAATTTTGTTTTCATGTAAATAAGTCATGAATGATTACTCATATTTTTGTAATTTTATGAGATATTTCATGCTAGTTGCCAAATGATGGTTCCCACATGTGTTAGGTGACTCACATGGGCTGCTAAGAGCTGATCATTGGAGTGTATATACCAATAGTACATACATCTAAAAGCTGTGTATTGTACGAGTACGAATACGGGTGCATACGAGTAGAATTGTTGATGAAACTGAACGAGGATGTAATTGTAAGCATTTTTGTTAAGTAGAAGTATTTTGATAAGTGTATTGAAGTCTTTCAAAAGTGTATAAATACATATTAAAACACTACATGTATATACATTTTAACTGAGTCGTTAAGTCATCGTTAGTCGTTACATGTAAGTGTTGTTTTGAAACCTTTAGGTTAACGATCTTGTTAAATGTTGTTAACCCAATGTTTATAATATCAAATGAGATTTTAAATTATTATATTATCATGATATTATCATGTATGAATATCTCTTAATATGATATATATACATTAAATGTCTTTACAACGATAATCGTTACATATATGTCTCGTTTAAAAATCATTAAGTTAGTAGTCTTGTTTTTACATATGTAGTTCATTATTAATATACTTAATGATATGTTTACTTATCATAGTATCATGTTAACTATATATATATATCCATATATATGTCATCATATAGTTTTTACAAGTTTTAACGTTCGTGAATCACCGATCAACTTGGGTGGTCAATTGTCTATATGAAACATATTTTAATTAATCAAGTCTTAACAAGTTTGATTGCTTAACATGTTGGAAACATTTAATCATGTAAATATCAATCTCAATTAATATATATAAACATGGAAAAGTTCGGGTCACTACAGTACCTACCCGTTAAATAAATTTCGTCCCGAAATTTTAAGCTGTTGAAGGTGTTGACGAATCTTCTGGAAATAGATGCGGGTATTTCTTCTTCATCTGATCTTCACGCTCCCAGGTGAACTCGGGTCCTCTACGAGCATTCCATCGAACCTTAACAATTGGTATCTTGTTTTGCTTAAGTCTTTTAACCTCACGATCCATTATTTCGACGGGTTCTTCGATGAATTGAAGTTTTTCGTTGATTTGGATTTCATCTAATGGAATAGTGAGATCTTCTTTAGCAAAACATTTCTTCAAATTTGAGACGTGGAAAGTGTTATGTACAGCCGCGAGTTGTTGAGGTAACTCAAGTCGGTAAGCTACTGGTCCGACACGATCAATAATCTTGAATGGTCCAATATACCTTGGATTTAATTTCCCTCGTTTACCAAATCGAACAACGCCTTTCCAAGGTGCAACTTTAAGCATGACCATCTCTCCAATTTCAAATTCTATATCTTTTCTTTTAATGTCAGCGTAGCTCTTTTGTCGACTTTGGGCGGTTTTCAACCGTTGTTGAATTTGGATGATCTTCTCGATAGTTTCTTGTATAATCTCCGGACCCGTAATCTGTCTATCCCCCACTTCACTCCAACAAATCGGAGACCTGCACTTTCTACCATAAAGTGCTTCAAACGGCGCCATCTCAATGCTTGAATGGTAGCTGTTGTTGTAGGAAAATTCTGCTAACGGTAGATGTCGATCCCAACTGTTTCCGAAATCAATAACACATGCTCGTAGCATGTCTTCAAGTGTTTGTATCGTCCTTTCACTCTGCCCATCAGTTTGTGGATGATAGGCAGTACTCATATCTAGACGAGTTCCTAATGCTTGCTGTAATGTCTGCCAGAATCTTGAAATAAATCTGCCATCCCTATCAGAGATAATAGAGATTGGTATTCCATGTCTGGAGACGACTTCCTTCAAATACAGTCGTGCTAACTTCTCCATCTTGTCATCTTCTCTTATTGGTAGGAAGTGTGCTGATTTGGTGAGACGATCAACTATTACCCAAATAGTATCAAAACCACTTGCAGTCCTTGGCAATTTAGTGATGAAATCCATGGTAATGTTTTCCCATTTCCATTCCGGGATTTCGGGTTGTTGAAGTAGACCTGATGGTTTCTGATGCTCAGCTTTGACCTTAGAACACGTCAAACATTCTCCTACGTATTTAGCAACATCGGCTTTCATACCCGGCCACCAAAAATGTTTCTTGAGATCCTTGTACATCTTCCCCGTTCCAGGATGTATTGAGTATCTGGTTTTATGAGCTTCTCTAAGTACCATTTCTCTCATATCTCCAAATTTTGGTACCCAAATCCTTTCAGCCCTATACCGGGTTCCGTCTTCCCGAATATTAAGATGCTTCTCCGATCCTTTGGGTATTTCATCCTTTAAATTTCCCTTTTTTAAAACTCCTTGTTGCGCCTCCTTTATTTGAGTAGTAATGTTATTATGAATCATTATATTCATAGATTTTACTCGAATGGGTTCTCTGTCCTTCCTGCTCAAGGCATCGGCTACCACATTTGCCTTCCCCGGGTGGTAACGAATCTCAAAGTCGTAATCATTCAATAATTCAATCCACCTACGCTGCCTCATATTCAGTTGTTTCTGATTAAATATGTGTTGAAGACTTTTGTGGTCGGTATATATAATACTTTTGACCCCATATAAGTAGTGCCTCCAAGTCTTTAATGCAAAAACAACCGCGCCTAATTCCAAATCATGCGTCGTATAATTTTGTTCGTGAATCTTCAATTGTCTAGACGCATAAGCAATCACCTTCGTTCGTTGCATTAATACACAACCGAGACCTTGCTTTGATGCATCACAATAAATCACAAAATCATCATTCCCTTCAGGCAATGACAATATAGGTGCCGTAGTTAGCTTTTTCTTCAATAACTGAAACGCTTTCTCTTGTTCATCATTCCATTCAAATTTCTTCCCTTTATGCGTTAATGCAGTCAAGGGTTTTGCTATTCTGGAAAAGTCTTGGATGAACCTTCTGTAGTAACCAGCTAGTCCTAAAAACTGGCGTATGTGTTTCGGAGTTTTCGGGGTTTCCCACTTTTCAACAGTTTCTATCTTTGCCGGATCCACCTTAATACCTTCTTTGTTCACTATGTGACCGAGGAATTGAACTTCTTCCAACCAAAATGCACACTTTGAAAACTTAGCGTACAATTCTTCCTTCCTCAATACTTCTAACACCTTTCTCAAATATTCACCGTGTTCTTGGTCATTCTTTGAGTAAATAAGTATGTCATCAATGAAAACAATGACAAACTTGTCAAGGTATGGTCCACACACTCGGTTCATAAGGTCCATGAACACAGCTGGTGCATTAGTTAAACCAAATGGCATGACCATAAACTCGTAATGACCGTAACGTGTTCTGAAAGCAGTCTTTGGAATATCATCTTCTTTCACCCGCATTTGATGATACCCGGAACGTAAGTCAATCTTTGAATAAACAGACGAGCCTTGTAGTTGATCAAATAAGTCGTCGATTCTCGGTAGTGGGTAGCGGTTCTTGATGGTAAGTTTGTTCAACTCTCGGTAGTCGATACACAACCTGAATGTACCATCTTTCTTCTTGACAAACAAAACAGGAGCTCCCCACGGTGATGTGCTTGGTCGAATGAAACCACGCTCTAAAAGTTCTTGTAATTGGCTTTGCAGTTCTTTCATCTCGCTGGGTGCGAGTCTGTAAGGAGCACGAGCTATTGGTGCAGCTCCTGGTACAAGATCTATTTGAAATTCAACGGATCGATGTGGGGGTAATCCCGGTAATTCTTTCGGAAATACATCGGGAAATTCTTTTGCAATGGGAACATCATTGATGCTCTTTTCTTCAGTTTGTACTTTCTCGACGTGTGCTAGAACAGCATAGCAACCTTTTCTTATTAGTTTTTGTGCCTTCAAATTACTAATAAGATGTAGCTTCGTGTTGCCCTTTTCTCCGTACACCATTAAGGGTTTTCCTTTTTCTCGTATAATGCGAATTGCATTTTGGTAACAAACGATCTCCGCTTTCACTTCTTTCAACCAGTCCATACCGATTATCACATCAAAACTCCCTAACTCTACTGGTATCAAATCAATCTTAAATGTTTCGCTAACCAGTTTAATTTCTCGATTCCGACATATATTATCTGCTGAAATTAATTTACCATTTGCTAATTCGAGTAAAAATTTACTATCCAAAGGCGTCAATGGACAACTTAATTTAGCACAAAAATCTCTACTCATATAGCTTCTATCCGCACCCTAATCAAATAAAACGTAAGCAGATTTATTGTCAATAAGAAACGTACCCGTAACAAGCTCCGGGTCTTCCTGTGCCTCTACCGCATTAATATTGAAAACTCTTCCACGGCCTTGTCCATTCGTGTTCTCCTGGTTCGGGCAATTTCTAATAATGTGGCCTGGTTTTCCACATTTATAACAAACTACATTGGCATAACTTGCTCCGACACTACTTGCTCCGCCATTACTCGTTCCGACACCATTTGTTCCTTTCGTTCTATTAACCCCTGGTCCGTAGACCTCACACTTCGCCGCGCTATGACCATTTCTTTTACACTTGTTGCAAAATTTGGTGCAGAACCCCGAGTGATTCTTTTCACACCTTTGGCATAGCTGCTTCTGATTGTTGTTGTTGTTGCGGTTATTATTGTTGTTGGGATGATTGTTGTAGTTGTTGTTGTTGTTGTTGTTGTTGTTGTTGTTGTTGTTGTTGGGCCGTTTGTTGTAGTTGCGATTGATGTTGCGATTGTTGGGATAATTATTGCGATTATTGTTGTAATTGCTGTTGTTGTTGTATTGGTGATTCTTATCACCGTTTTCCTCCCACTTTCTTTTGACTTGCTTCACATTGGCCTCTTCAGCAGTCTGTTCTTTAATTCTTTCTTCAATCTGGTTCACTAGTTTGTGAGCCATTCTACATGCCTGTTGTATGGAGGCGGGCTCGTGTGAACTTATATCTTCTTGGATTCTTTCCGGTAATCCTTTCACAAACGCGTCGATCTTCTCTTCCTCATCTTCGAATGCTCCCGGACACAATAGACACAATTCTGTGAATCGTCTTTCGTACGTGGTAATATCAAATCCTTGGGTTCGTAACCCTCTAAGTTCTGTCTTGAGCTTATTGACCTCGGTTCTGGGACGGTACTTCTCGTTCATCAAGTGCTTGAATGCTGACCACGGTAGTGCGTACGCATCATCTTGTCCCACTTGCTCTAGATAGGTATTCCACCATGTTAATGCAGAACCTGTGAAGGTATGCGTAGCGTACTTCACTTTGTCCTCTTCAGTACACTTACTTATGGCAAACACCGATTCAACCTTCTCGGTCCACCGTTTCAATCCTATCGGTCCTTCGGTTCCATCAAATTCCAAAGGTTTGCAGGCAGTGAATTCTTTGTAGGTGCATCCTACACGATTTCCTGTACTGCTAGATCCAAGGTTATTGTTGGTATGTAGCGCAGCCTGTACTGCGGCTATGTTTGAAGCTAGAAAAGTACGGAATTCCTCTTCATTCATATTCACGGTGTGTCGAGTAGTCGGTGCCATTTCCTTCAAAATAGTTAAATGGAACAAGTTAATCATACAGAATATTAAGAGTAGTTAATAGTATTTCGTAGCATAATATGAACTCATTTATAAAAGCTTTTTCTTCATATTAGCATTTTATAAGTTTAAATTCGGGTAGTACCTACCCGTTAAGTTCATACTTAGTAGCTAATATACAATTCAACTACTACAATTCTATATGAAAAACTGATTGTAATAATATTTCGCGTTCAAACTTTTATACAATATTTTACAAACTTACAATACTGCTTATTTTACATAAAGCATGAAATATAGCACACAATAACTTTGATACAAGATAGTTGTGAAGACAATTCTAGCTAGTACACAAGTCGTTCAGCAAAGGCAATAAAGACACGTAATTCATACGTCCAGAAACAAGTCATGCATTCTGGTTTTACTAGGACTACTTCCCATCCTTGGTCTTGTGCAACATAACCGTTATGGCCGTTGATAAGACAGCGTGTTGTAACGTCATCAAAGGGACGAGGGTTACGTAATGTCCAACAGTCCCGTAATAATCTAAAAACCTCATTTCTTACCCCAATTACCGACTCCGTCACTTGTGGAAACGTTTTGTTTAATAGTTGTAGCCCGATGTCCTTGTTCTCACTTTGGTGAGAAGCGAACATTACTAATCCGTAAGCATAACATGCTTCTTTATGTTGCATGTTAGCCGCTTTTTCTAAATCACGAAGTCCAATATTCGGATATATTGAGTCAAAATAATTTCTTAACCCGTTGCGTAAAATAGCATTTGGGTTCCCCGCAATATATGCGTCAAAGTAAACACATCGTAACTTATGGGTTTCCCAATGTGATATCCCCCATCTTTCAAACGAAAGTCTCTTATAAACCAAGACATTCTTGGAACGTTCTTCGAATGTCTTACAAACTGATCTCGCCTTAAATAGTTGTGCCGAAGAATTCTGGCCGACTCTAGACAAGATTTCATCAATCATGTCTCCGGGTAGGTCTCTTAAAATATTGGGTTGTCTATCCATTTTGTGTTTTTAAACTGTAAAATAGACAAGAGTTAGTTTCATAAAAAAAATACTTATTAATACAAGCAATTTTTACATATATCATAAAGCATAAGAACACTATATTACATATATTACACCACACGAATACAACTATCTTATTCCGACTCGCTCATTTCTTCTTCTTCGGTTTTGGTTCGTTTTGCCAAGTTTCTAGGGATATATGATGTTCCCCTAATACGAGCCGTCGTTGTCCACATTGGTTTAGAAAAACCTGGTGGTTTAGAGGTTCCCGGGTCATTGTTACAACTTAAGGACTTCGGGGGTTGACGATACATATAAAGTTCATCGGGGTTGGAATTAGATTTTTCTATTTTTATGCCCTTTCCCTTATTATTTTCTTTTGCCTTTTTAAATTCAGTTGGGGTAATTTCTATAACATCATCGGAATTCTCGTCGGAATCCGATTCATCGGAGAATTGGTAATCCTCCCAATATTTTGCTTCCTTGGCGGAAACACCATTGACCATAATTAACTTTGGTCGGTTGGTTGAGGATTTTCTTTTACTTAACCGTTTTATTATTTCCCCCACCGGTTCTATTTCTTCATCCGGTTCCGATTCTTCTTCCGGTTCCGATTCTTCTTCCGGTTCCGACTCTTCTTCCGGTTCCTCTTCGGGAACTTGTGAATCAGTCCACAAATCATTCCAATTTACATTTGACTCTTCATTATTATTAGGTGAGTCAATGGGACTTGTTCTAGAGGTAGACATCTATCACATAATATCAAACACGTTAAGAGATTAATATATCACATAATATTCATATGTTAAAAATATATAGTTTCCAACAAAAATGTTAAGCAATCATTTTTAAAGAAAACACGGTCGAAGTCCAGACTCACTAATGCATCCTAACAAACTCGATAAGACACACTAATGCAAATTTTCTGGTTCTCTAAGACCAACGCTCGGATACCAACTGAAATGTCCCGTTCTTATTGATTAAAAACGTTCCATATTAATTGATTTCGTTGCGAGGTTTTGACCTCTATATGAGACGTTTTTCAAAGACTACATTCATTTTTAAAACAAACCATAACCTTTATTTCATAAATAAAGATTTAAAAAGCTTTACGTAGATTATCAAATAATGATAATCTAAAATATCCTGTTTACACACGACCATTACATAATGGTTTACAATACAAATATGTTACATCAAAATCAGTTTCTTGAATGCAGTTTTTACACAATATCATACAAACATGGACTCCAAATCTTGTCCTTATTTTAGTATGCAACAGCGGAAGCTCTTAATATTCACCTGAGAATAAACATGCTTTAAACGTCAACAAAAATGTTGGTGAGTTATAGGTTTAACCTATATATATCAAATCGTAACAATAGACCACAAGATTTCATATTTCAATACACATCACATACATAGAGATAAAAATCATTCATATGGTGAACACCTGGTAACCGACAATAACAAGATGCATATATAAGAATATCCCCATCATTCCGGGACACCCTTCGGATATGATATAAATTTCGAAGTACTAAAGCATCCGGTACTTTGGATGGGGTTTGTTAGGCCCAATAGATCTATCTTTAGGATTCGCGTCAATTAGGGTGTCTGTTCCCTAATTCTTAGATTACCAGACTTAATAAAAAGGGGCATATTCGATTTCGATAATTCAACCATAGAATGTAGTTTCACGTACTTGTGTCTATTTTGTAAATCATTTATAAAACCTGCATGTATTCTCATCCCAAAAATATTAGATTTTAAAAGTGGGACTATAACTCACTTTCACAGATTTTTACTTCGTCGGGAAGTAAGACTTGGCCACTGTTGATTCACGAACCTATAACAATATATACATATATATTAAAGTATGTTCAAAATATATTTACAACACTTTTAATATATTTTGATGTTTTAAGTTTATTAAGTCCGCTGTCCTCGTTAGTAACCTATAACTAGTTGTCCACAGTTAGATGTACAGAAATAAATCGATAAATATTATCTTGAATCAATCCACGACCCAGTGTATACGTATCTCAGTATTGATCACAACTCAAACTATATATATTTTGGAATCAACCTCAACCCTGTATAGCTAACTCCAACATTCACATATAGAGTGTCTATGGTTGTTCCGAAATATATATAGATGTGTCGACATGATAGGTTGAAACATTGTATACGTGTCTATGGTATCTCAAGATTACATAATATACAATACAAGTTGATTAAGTTATGGTTGGAATAGATTTGTTACCAATTTTCACGTAGCTAAAATGAGAAAAATTATCCAATCTTGTTTTACCCATAACTTCTTCATTTTAAATCCGTTTTGAGTGAATAAAATTGCTATGATTTCATATTGAACTCTATTTTATGAATCTAAACAGAAAAAAGTATAGGTTTATAGTCGGAAAAATAAGTTACAAGTCGTTTTTGTAAAGGTAGTCATTTCAGTCGAAAGAACGACGTCTAGATGACCATTTTAGAAAACATACTTCCACTTTGAGTTTAACCATAATTTTTGGATATAGTTTCATGTTTATAATAAAAATCATTTTCTCAGAATAACAACTTTTAAATCAAAGTTTATCATAGTTTTTAATTAACTAACCCAAAACAGCCCGCGGTGTTACTACGACGGCGTAAATCCGGTTTTACGGTGTTTTTCGTGTTTCCAGGTTTTAAATCATTAAGTTAGCATATCATATAGATATAGAACATGTGTTTAGTTGATTTTAAAAGTCAAGTTAGAAGGATTAACTTTTGTTTGCGAACAAGTTTAGAATTAACTAAACTATGTTCTAGTGATTACAAGTTTAAACCTTCGAATAAGATAGCTTTATATGTATGAATCGAATGATGTTATGAACATCATTACTACCTTAATTTCCTTGGATAAACCTACTGGAAAAGAGAAAAATGGATCTAGCTTCAATGGATCTTTGGATGGCTCGAAGTTCTTGAAGCAGAATCATGATACGAAAACAAGTTCAAGTAAGATCATCACTTGAAATAAGATTGTTATAGTTATAGAAATTGAACCAAAGTTTGAATATGATTATTACCTTGTATTAGAATGATAACCTACTGTAAGAAACAAAGATTTCTTGAGGTTGGATGATCACCTTACAAGATTGGAAGTGAGCTAGCAAACTTGAAAGTATTCTTGATTTTATGAAACTAGAACTTTTGAAATTTATGAAGAACACTTAGAACTTGAAGATAGAACTTGAGAGAGATCAATTAGATGAATAAAATTGAAGAATGAAAGTGTTTGTAGGTGTTTTTGGTCGTTGGTGTATGGATTAGATATAAAGGATATGTAATTTTGTTTTCATGTAAATAAGTCATGAATGATTACTCATATTTTTGTAATTTTATGAGATATTTCATGCTAGTTGCCAAATGATGGTTCCCACATGTGTTAGGTGACTCACATGGGCTGCTAAGAGCTGATCATTGGAGTGTATATACCAATAGTACATACATCTAAAAGCTGTGTATTGTACGAGTACGAATACGGGTGCATACGAGTAGAATTGTTGATGAAACTGAACGAGGATGTAATTGTAAGCATTTTTGTTAAGTAGAAGTATTTTGATAAGTGTATTGAAGTCTTTCAAAAGTGTATAAATACATATTAAAACACTACATGTATATACATTTTAACTGAGTCGTTAAGTCATCGTTAGTCGTTACATGTAAGTGTTGTTTTGAAACCTTTAGGTTAACGATCTTGTTAAATGTTGTTAACCCAATGTTTATAATATCAAATGAGATTTTAAATTATTATATTATCATGATATTATCATGTATGAATATCTCTTAATATGATATATATACATTAAATGTCTTTACAACGATAATCGTTACATATATGTCTCGTTTAAAAATCATTAAGTTAGTAGTCTTGTTTTTACATATGTAGTTCATTATTAATATACTTAATGATATGTTTACTTATCATAGTATCATGTTAACTATATATATATATATCCATATATATGTCATCATATAGTTTTTACAAGTTTTAACGTTCGTGAATCACCGATCAACTTGGGTGGTCAATTGTCTATATGAAACATATTTTAATTAATCAAGTCTTAACAAGTTTGATTGCTTAACATGTTGGAAACATTTAATCATGTAAATATCAATCTCAATTAATATATATAAACATGGAAAAGTTCGGGTCACTACAAGTTACACCCTTACTTATAGAAAAAATAGCGTAGATTTAAATATAAAGAGAAAAGCAAACAACCCATATGACACCATTTTTAGTAAAACGACATATATTAATATGTTAAACGACCACTTTATTGTGTTTGAAGAATTTTAAGGTGTGTTCGAACAATTTTAAGGTTATTTGTGTTCTACATTCTAATTCTCTATATGTGGTGTTGTAAAAATAAATGAAGGATTAATGTATATAAATGAAAGCTTGTATAAGCGCATGGGGATGTTCTAGCTCGATAGAATAAGATCGAGCTTTGTTTACAATACAATACGTTCAAACTCGTGCTTAAATTGTTTTAAGTTCAATTAGATCGAGCTTTTAAAGCAGCGAACACGAGAAACAAGATTCATTTACACGCACAATAATAATGATGGATTTTTTTTGGGTATTACCTGAATTTCTCACCCGTTGTGCGAGCCAACTAATATAAGGGTGATTATTGCTTTGCGACAGCTCAGAGTCATCGCGGATGAACCTTCATGAATACAAGGGTTCAGTTTTATGAAATTGAACACATGGTCTCATTTAAAAAAGGTATGTCTTAATCACTTCACCATCATCCTATAGTTAATAACTGAAACTAAGAATATTATTTCAAATAATAATATGATATAATCTTGTGATTATGAAATACTACTTAAAGAAACAAATTTTGTTTATCACCCGAACGTTTTTTTTGACATCTGGGATCATCCAGGGGGACTAAATTACTCACACACTCATCTTCCTTAGTTGTATAACTCGCACTCAACTATAGTCCTAGAGGAAATTCGGATCAATCCGAAGGCATGACCGGTAGAACCCCCTCCCCGCTGCCCCGCACTAATCGAAAGGAGACATGGGTGGATAATTCATGTCAGGAATAAAACTGAGTGCAATGTTGCAGCCCAGCAAAGTCGAACTTCTGATGTTTCATTAAGAAAGGAATGCCAGTATCAGTTGAGTTACAACTCAATGTTTTTGTCACCCAAACATTAGTCTTATGTTTGTAAGATTTATCAGGTTTTGCTAAATTACGGTCAACTCTAAAATTGGAGATTCACAATTTGGTCTTTGATCTGGGAACCATGTATGGTGGACATGGTGTCATAATTACTTCTGACATTTTTCTTCCCATATTAATTGAACTCTATACTCCCCATCGCTCCAACTGTTTTTGAGGCCCATACATAATTCATCTCGTTACACAAATTAACATTCAGCCCCCACATTATGACCTAACTACATTTCGTTACCCCATATTCCTATATTGTACGTAAATACTTTTCCCATAATGTTCAATGCTTACACTTGCACCACTAAAGTTCCCAATACCGTTATTCACATGTCAAGTATTTTGGCAAGTTCCCTAATCAGTCATATATGTGATTGAATATACCGAAGATCTAATTAAGATACATAGTGATTCAGACACTAATAAGATCGAATAGATCTAAAGATCTAATTAAATTACTTAGTGATTCATACCCTAAGAACATCGACAATACATTAAACATACATTAACCTAAACATAGAAACATTAACTATTGGCGTCGTCGCACAACTCGTATCAATAGATTCACCAGAAAATTAATCGTTAGTTTACAATTGATGGCATATTACAATCTAATGAACACAGAAATCACAAAATGCCTTAAAACTCTAGTTACTAAAGACTTAAGACATTTAACATTATTTATGTCAATAATGCAAAATTTAATTACTACCAGAAAAAGGTTGTAAGAAACTCAAACATTACACCTGTTGTTCAGTTGTTACCCAACTATAAACATTAACTTCAACTCAGAACATTACTGACCGGTTACCAATTACCAAACAACCATCGAACCTTGTTTTGACACTTTCTCAAAACCATCTACTATTATTTACAAAAAATAATAATTTTAAAAACATACGCCACTAATTTTTTATACAAATGTAGTTGGCAAAGGTCCAATAACATCATATCTATTTAATTACACTCACCTGTATATTTAACAACCACCCTTTATTATAACACATTCTCACCCCAACACAATTCAATTCACTTCAATTTGACCACCACTAACAATGGCTTTTTCATACATTACTATCTCCACTACACTCACTTTCATCATCTCAATCATAATTATAATTAAAAAGTACCGTAAACCACGGTTAAATCTTCCGCCCGGCCCGCCCGGTTGGCCCATTGTTGGGAACTTATTCCAAGTTGCGGGCTCGGGCAAACAGTTTTTTCAATATGTTAGAGAGTTGTTTCCAATTTACGGCCCGATTATTACTCTTAAGATGGGGACAAGAACCATGATTATATTGGCACAAGCAGATTTAGTACACGAGGCTTTGATTGAAAAGGGTCAGGTTTTCGCGACACGGCCCGCAGAAAACCCGACCCGAGTTGTGTTTAGTTGTAATAAGTTTACGGTTAATGCGTCCTTGTACGGCCCGATTTGGAGGTCGTTGAGACGGAATATGGTGCAAAATGCGCTTAGTGCGAGTAAGTTGCGTACGTTTAAGGAGGTTCGAGTTACGGCTATGGATAAGCTAGTGGAAAGGTTGAAAGCCGAGGCCGAAGCGAACGGGGGCGCGGTTTGGGTGCTAAAAAACGCGCGGTTTGCGGTTTTTTGTATACTTTTGTCGATGTGTTTTGGTGTCGAAATGGACGCGAAAATGATCGAAGAAATGGACGAGATGATGAAAACGGTTTTGATCACGCTCGATCCGAGATTAGACGATTACTTGCCCGTTTTACGACCGTTTTTCTCGAAGCAAAGAAAGCGAGCAATGGAAGTAAGACAGCAACAAATCGATTTATTGGTTCCGTTTATCGAACAGAGGAAATTGGCGATTAAGAACCCGGGATCTGATCCAACGGCTGCAGAGTTTTCGTACCTCGACACGTTGTTTGATTTAACGGTCGAGGGACGAAAAGATCCGCCTACGAATGAAGAAATCGTAACGTTATGTTCGGAGTTTTTGAATGGTGGGACAGATACCACCGCGACCGCCATTGAGTGGGCGATCGGGCGGTTTATTGAAAATCCCACCATACAGTCTCGTCTTTACGACGAGATAAAATTTGTCGCGGGAGACAGAAAAATAGACGAGAAAGATACTGAGAAAATGCCGTATTTAAACGCGGTAGTAAAGGAGTTGTTACGAAGACACCCTCCTACTTATTTCTCCCTAACACATTCGGTTATCGAGCCCGCAAAACTCGCTGGCTACGATATACCGACGGGGACAAATGTGGAGATATATCTACCGGGAATCAGTGACGATCCAAAACTTTGGATCGACCCTGAGAGATTTGACCCGGATAGGTTTCTTACGGGTGGTGAGACGGCGGATATAACGGGTGTGACCGGGGTGAAAATGATACCGTTTGGGGTTGGGAGACGAATCTGCCCGGGGCTAGGAATGGCCACGTGTCATGTGAGTTTAATGATTGCTCGAATGGTTCAAGAGTTTGAATGGAGGTCATGGCCCGAAGATAGTAAGGTGGATTTTAGTGAGAAATTGGAGTTCACAGTTGTGATGAAAAATAGCCTTAGAGCTATGATCACTCCTAGGATTTAATCTTAATCTCACGATGTTATGTTATTTGGGTATGTTTGTGTTATTTTTATCATATACTTAGTGTTATAATTTTATATGTTTCCGTTAGACTCGTCACTATGGGGCTCGTAATGGAGCTAGCCATAGCTATGACGTTATAGGCACTGGTTAGCCATGACTTCCGCACAAGTGCTATCGTGATGTTTGTAACGAACATAGGAGCTTCGTCTTGGTTTCATTTTGTTATTTTAATTTTTTTTTTGTGTATGTTCTTATACTTGCATATGATAATAAAAGTTGAATCAGATGTTCATGAAGTGGTCGAAGTGGTCGTTTGATGTGGCAAATTAAGACCTTTGGTACAATCAGTTACTTAGTCAAACTATAATGAAATAGTGAAAAGTTTAATTTGTTTTACGTGCTCAAAGTATAAAAGAATTTATTTTATTATGAATTCGTTGAGTTATATAGTACTCCGTATGTATTACTCCCTCCGTCCCACTTAAAGTGTCCATATTTCTATTTTGGGACGTCCCATTTCAAGTGTCCACTTTGTGTTTCAACCAATCAGAAGAGGTTATTCTGGAGAGAGAAGATTTCTGATTGGTGGAGAATGAAGTTAGTGGGATTTCCTTAAACTGTGTGCAAAAAGTGGACACTTGTAGTGGGACGGAGGAAGTATTATCTATCTATCTATATCTATAGTTCTATTAAATCTCTAAAATAATGATGTTATTATTTCACAATTTAACTCTTTATTTTACTTAAACTTGCCATTTATAAAATTATAAATAATGTCATTAATCTTAATTATTTTAGAGATATAAATATAATTATTTACTAAAAATTTATATTTAATAAATCTCTATAATAATTATGTCATAAATAAATTATTCAAGCTTATACAAAATTCAAAAATAAAAAGAAAAATTCTAAGATTCACATGATGATGTCATTAAAATAATTAATTGTATTTAATAAAAATATTAACATGTCAATTTATAATATATGAAACATTATATATAACCTTACGATAAAATACCCTATAACCTATGTACAATATTTAAAGCATTATGTACTCTCTTATGGTAAATCACACATGACCATATATACAACATTTGAATCATTATGTACAACCTTATGATAATACACTCTTATGATTATATGTATTAACTTTGTAACCAATTGTACACTCTTTTACAAAACACCTTATGAACATATGTACAAATTTTGATGCATATTGTACAACCTTTATATAATAATTGTATTTTAATTTTTTAAATAAATTCAAGAGGCATTTGTTGTTTAATAATTATTATTAAAAATATAAATACTTCATTTTTAAACAAACTTTATTATTATAATTATAACTATAATTATAATTATTATATTATTATTATTCAAATACAGAAATTCTTTACGGGATTAATTACGTTCATATTTATGCGAAATACATGTCTCAATAAAAGGTTGTAATGTAGACTTTTATGACAAGAAAAATAATAATTGTAATGAAAATTGGAAGAAGGTGGTGGGAGATTGTGATGCCCCGTACAAAACCATCGTGTATGGTTCATCAACAACAGGATCATTACGAGGTCAAACACTATATGCTGTTTGAAAACCAGTTTTGCATTAATAAAAGATAGCGTTTTACAAAAGATAACGTGACACAAAGGTCGTTACAATTCATTATTTGAAAATAACATAAGTTACGAATGCAAAAGAAAAGTTTCATGATTGAGACATCTCTAAGTAATGCAGCGGAAATCTAACACAGCAGGTCCATAACAGCAAGTCTATAACACCAAGATAGCAAGTCTAATAGCGGAAGCAACATTGTCTAAGCACCTGAGAAATACACGCTTAAAAAGTCAACACGAATGTTGGTGAGCTATAGTTTGTTTGTAATCAGTAATGTAATGTAGACCACAAGATTCCAGTGCTTCAACCAGCAGTTTAAATCAGTATTTTAAATCAGTATGATAAAGTATATGCTCATCCGTGGGCACCCGGTAACTAATTTAACGTAATAGTAATACCCCCTAAAAGTACACTTGACGAGTGCGTATGTCCTCGAAGTATCAAACACCCGTTAAATGCTAGCGCGACTAGCCCGAGTGGGGATGTCAAACCCTATGGATCCATATCTAATATTCGCGTTCACCGGTTCAAAACCAATGATTAAACGTGACCGTGCTAAGGGGAATGTTTATGCCGTTATATAACCCACACATATGTAAAGTTTAAGTTCTCGTGTCAAGTAAGTAAAATATAAAAAACGCATGTATTCTCAGTCGCAAAAATGGTATAAATAAAAAGGGAAGCTATAACTCACAGTGAATAAGCAGTAAAAGTCGATACGAAACGTATGCAGGTAGTAAGTCGGTCCGAAAGGTCGTCAACCTAAGTCAAAGGTCACTAGGTCAGTATATTGTCCCAAAAGGTTAAAAGTGAATAAATTAAGTTTAAGTGTCATCATTATCATCATCATCATTCATCAATACTAAGGTAAGTTTAACAAGAATAGAGATCGAAACAAAAGGTTGAATTCGGACAGATGTTACGACCTCTATACAAATCGAAAAGACGCGTAGTCAGTGGCTATGGCTCCGTATGTGAGTCCTCTAACCGCTGACCAATTTTCAGAACCTAACTCGTCTTCGTTTGACCGTGACGACGGTTTAAGTGCGAGTAGGTAAGAAATTTCAGCACAACGTTATAAAGGCGTAGTGACTTTCGGAAGGCTATAAATCCTAAACCGTATATCGGATTAAGTCGAGACCTAAACGGAAAGTCATCTACTCGAGACGAACTATCTGAAAATCAATTTTCCAGAAGCCCAGGAGTCCGGTCAGTCCCCGATAAACAGCAAACAAGTGCTCCGGTGACGTTCTTGGTGCTTGATGCTCATCACGGTTCTCATCCTTGATGCTTGTAGCTTCAAGTGTACAACTCATTGATGGGTTAGCATCACCTTGATCAAGATTCAACCATCAACACACAATATGTTAAGACCAAGTAAGAACACAACTCATTTAAGAGTCTTAGATGGATGATGAACCAAGGTTACATCATATCCTTAGTCTTAACACAAATACAAGTTCTATTTACAACTAAAGCTACAAACTTTACTTCAATCAAACAAGTATGAAGACAATCTTAATCAAATAAAGTAATGGAACCCTAAGCTAGAGAGCTTGGATCCTTTTCACACAAGTTATGAGATTACAAAGCTAGAAAGCTTGAATATTTGGTGTTCATGAAGATCTTGAAGCATAAAGCTTGGATCTTTAAGTTACATGAAGACCACAAACACAAGTTTTGATCTTTATAACAAAATAATGAGATCATAAGTTAGAAAACTTATATCCAACAAACGAAATAAAGATTCAAAGCTAGAAAGCTTGAATCTTGGTTGTTCTTGAAGATCTTGAAGCATAAAGCTTGGATCTTTAAGTTACATGAAGATTACAAACACAAGTTTGAATCTTTATAACAAAATAACAAGATTAAAGCTAAAAGATTTAGATCTACAAAATAGGTGAAGATTTAAAACTAGAAAGCTTGAATCTTCCATGTTCTTGAAGGATTCAAATCTATGTTTGAATCTACAAGATGTAATCAAGATCAAAAGCTAAAAAGCTAGAACCTTTGATGATGATTATGATTTCGTGAAAGAGAAAGGAAGAAGAAGAAGAAAAATCAAATACTTACACTTTTTAGAGAGAGAAAGACTAGAGAAAGAATAAGAGAGTAAGTGTGTATAAAATGTAAATGAGAGCAAGTGTAAAATGGATGGAATAAGGCTTGTATTTATAGGTGGTGAGGTGAGGGGAGGGGTGAGTTGGACGTGGGATATGGTGGGGGACATCATTTTGCTTTTTGGTTAATGGTTGTCTAAAGTTGGTGCTTATATTAGGATCTCATGCAACATTAAGGATAATACTTGACAAAAATGCTAGTATGTTCCCTCTAATAAATGAGCATTTGTCTTACTTATTAATGGGTCACTAGTTATTTATAATTGGGCTAATTAAATAGTCCACTAGCTAGTGTAGGGTGGGCTAAGGTCCAACAAGGTAGAAAGTCTAACAAGACTAACTAGTGTGCTCTAGTAAATTACTAAGCGTAATTAAGCATCCAAAAGCCCAAGTAATTGTTACTATAAAATAACAATTAGTATTTCGTAGTCATAATATTCCGATTACGACAAAAGTTAAACGTGTACGTAGTACGCAGTTCGTTAAAAACGTCAAGTAACACTAACTGTCATAAAGGCTTTCGGGAATCAAGTTAAGTGATTACACACTTAATAGCACGTTGTAAGATATTAATGAGAGTAATTAATCATTAAATAAGATCCCAGAGCATAAACTAGCTCAGTACGCACATATACGCAGTTTCGGAAAGGCACAAAGCACAAAAGCAAGTCGAAAAAAGTCGGGTCGTTACAGAGATTAAATGTAGTTTATTTATCCTGACCAAATTAAGTACATCAATATGTTAGTAAAAACCACAAGAAGTTTGTTAGTCCAAATCCGTAGTTCAACGGGTCATTAAAGTTAAGACCTTTAACATTTAAATTCACTTATTACCTAAAACATATTATTAAACTGTTTAGTTTAAACAAGTCCGTGATTTCACGGGTCATTTCACTAGTATATCCTATATACTAATAGAAATGAAAAATATGGTCGTTTGTTGACCATGAAATGCCACCAAAAATTTACATAACACACTCCTGAATTATGCTCAATGTACAAACTTTATAGGGGTAAAAAATGTAAAAAACTATTTTATTAAAAACACTTGAACAAACTCCACCAAAATTTTTAACGGACCGTATCTTTCCACTCCCCACCAGTTACATTCCTCAGACATCACCGTTCAACTCGAAATAAATTCACGAACGCAACTCAAAATTTTACATAATACCCCCTGAATTATGCTCAATGTACAAACTTTATAGGGGTAAAAAATGTAAAAAAAAAAAAAACTATTTTATTAAAAACACTTAAACAAACTCCACCAAAAATTTTAACGGACCGTATCTTCCCGCTCCACACCAGTTACATTCCTCCGACATCACCGTTCAACTCGAAATAAATTCACGAACGCAACGCAACTAACTACACGCGAAACAGACGATTTTTAAAAAACGCTAAATATTCCGGGCTATCTGCCATACATATATATACACGTATGTTAAACAACTCAAACTAACTACATCATGTGGTTCTGTCCCCCTTTTTTACGCAATATTCTCGGCGTCAAAAAAGCGCACACCATTAACTATACTAGGTACTACCCACGTGTATCCAAATACACCCGCAACAACGCGTTTTTAATTATGTAAATACATAACGCTACATTAAATATGAATATGCAACCCAAAAGTCTGCGCCGCATTGCGCGGGCCGATCCAACTCTAGTTATTAATATAAGGCAATTTAAAATGAGAAAATAATTATTAGATTGAAACGAATAAAATATACACTAACAACGTAATAACAATAGAATAGAATGGATATATTATACCATCAATTTATTTAATTGCCATCATTGAGTTGTTTTGCATATAAATACAATTTATAAAATACTTAAACAGTCGTATATAGATAGGGATTCAACTTTTTTAGTTTTACCGGCATAGATGGGGATTCATTTTATTAATGTGAAGTTATATATATATATAAAAAAAAAAAAAAAACAACTATTTACGTAGGACATATACGGAGTAAAACATAATGGTTGTGTGAAAATTGAATGTGATGGCTAGGGGTGTTCAAAACCGGATATCCGAAAATTCGGATATCCGAATTTCGGATATCCGAAAATTCGGATAGTGAATTTGGCCATCCGAAATCCGAAATTTCGGATATCCGATTTTCGGATATCCGAAATTTCGGATTCGGATATCGGATTATCCGAATATCCGAAGTAACCTTACTTCCAAAGTGAGACCATATAGAAAATCAAATCAAATCCTAAATTTCTGGTTACATTTAACCTAAGTTAAAACATAAATATAAAAAATTACAAAAGATCCAAATTATCCAAATTAAATTTAACCCAATTTCATCATACTGGATGGTTACAAAGGTAAAAAAAATACAAAAAAACGATCTTCAATTCCGATGTTTATTCCAGCAACAGTCAATGACAAACATTAGCTAGTTGTGCCAATTTAACACATATATTGCCAACTTATCTAAACAATTATGAACAGTAGGTGCAAGTGTGCAACTAGCAAGAAAAAAAAGGGTAAATAAGAAACATAAAACTATTTATTTGTAGAGATGATTCACGACTTTTTATGCTCCGATGAGATGAAGGGATGGATTATGAAAAATGAAGATGAGAAGTGAAGATATGAAGAGGCTGGGTTATTGAAAACAAGATCTAGGGTTTCCTTGTTTTTATTTAAAAGTAAAATCCTCCGTATGTATAATTTCTTAAGGCCCAACACATTTAACAATATGGGCCAACAGCAAACTGACTTGATATTAATTTATTAATATTAAAAATAAAATATATATTTCGGATATTCGGATATTCGGATATCCGAATATCCGAAAAATTCGAAAAGTGATATCCGAATCCGAATCCGAAAATTCGGATATCCGAAAATCCGGATATCCGAATTTTCGGATATTTTCGGATCGAATTTTCGGATTATTCGGATTGCGGATTCGGATATTATGAACACCCCTAGTGATGGCTGCTTAGAGTCAACCACAAACAGTGAGTTAGTTGTAGAATGAATTATGTGCCGCAAACTTAATACCATATCGGCCGATAAAAGATACTCCCTAAGAGATTAAAGGATTGAGATAAAAGGAAAAAGGTTGTGTAGATCTAAGGCCACTTCCATTGCGACGTCACTGGCCTTGGGCGACGGTGATTTGTCACCGGTGATGCCGGCTAACGCCGCTAACACCGCGTCAATGATGACAATTTCCCGCCGTTAGTCAACTGCGAAACGGAGAAGGAAGAAGACGTGAGAGGCACGTGACGCACTAACGCTTTGATTGGTCAGAAATATATTCGTTTGAATTCAAACCGATATATTAGCGTTTGATTTTTTTAATTCTAAACATACTTATTTTTTCACTATAAATATTCTTTTGATTTCTAAATCACATTTCACTTCTCATTTCTAAATCATGTTTCAATTATCATTATTAAAAAATAAATTCTTATCCATAACATATTTTTTTGTTATGTAACTTCCTCATAAATTTCGCACTTTGAATGTCCTTTGAAGATTCGATCTTTTTTTTTGCAGGTAATTATGGTGTACACAGCATTTCGTTTTGTGGGAAAAAATGGAGAGAGAGAGAGAGAGAGAGAGAGTGAGGAGAGAGAGGGCATGGAGATAGAGAGAGTCAGAGGGCGGCGGCACGACAAGGGTTCGAAACCGGTACAATGGTGGGCTCCAAGATCATTTAGCTAGGTTATTCAGAATTTGATTGACGTCATTCATGTTTTTTAGCTTCCCGGATAGTTGGACGGTACCTGACCTATGGAGATCCCTTAAAGCTTATGGAGATATTAGGGACATCTATGTGGCGAGTAAAATACTAAGAAATGACAGTCGATTCGTATTTGTGAGATTTGGCAATGTCAATAATCCAGATCAACTATTATTGGCATTCGAAAAAATCAATTTCAGTGGGTTGCCAATAAGAATTTTCAAAGCTAGAGAAAGAGAGAAGAAATCGGATTTCAGACCTAATGAGAAAGATCATTCAAATGCGTTCAGAGATGAACGTAACTTCAGTGAAGTTGCTAGACAATCAAAGGAAGATCTGAGAAATAGACTTGGTGCGTTGAAGGAGGAAAAGGAAGACCTGAGGAACAAGCTTAATGTCATGAAGAAGGAAAGTGGGGGATACTCAAACTGCAGAAACGAGAACACAATGGGCAAAGAAGAGAGAACCATCAACTTCAAAGAGCATCAGTGCAACAAAAAATTAGCAGGGAAAGCAATTATGTATGAACTAAAAGGATTAGAAATATTTCACAAGTTTGTAGGTCTTTGCAAAGCTGAAGGAATGTGTAATTTCCATGTAAAATATCTAGGAGTGTTAACGGTACTCGTGATATGTCCTTCGTCGGAAAAGGTTAATGAAATAATTTCAAATGAAGGGCATGCCATTCACAAATGGTGCAATGATGTTTGGGTATTTGACAATAAACATCGAGCTCCTGGAAGGCTAGTTTGGTTAGACATTGTAGGGGTGCCAGTTGTTAGATGGAATGAAGAGACTTTTAGTAAAATCGCTGGATGGTGGGGAAGAATTCTGGAACTGAAAAACTGCAGTTTAGATGATGCTAATCAGAACCTAGTATCTGGCAAAGTTTTGATTCACATTCGAAATAACACAAATAGGATTGATAGCTGGGTTGCTTTGAGCGATGATGATGGATTGACGTATGTTAGGGTCATAGAAGATTGCAATAATGTGATCTTGTGTCCTTTTGATGATGGGATATCAGAAGAATATCATTCAAGTAAACATGATTCAGATGATGATGACAACTTCGTGGATGATACATACGACTTTACTGACGAGGAAAAAATCTAGACGATGAAAAGGAGGTTGTATCAGAAAAACAGGATGATAATAGCAAGGTCAATGAGCAAATTCCAGAAGACGGCTGATGTTATGCGAGGTGTATGCGAAATAGTTATATTTTTATTACGAAATACTATTAAATACGATACTATTTTACACAAGTTATTTATTTATTTATAGAGTGGATATACCTAAACCTTGCTACAACACTATAGGCAGTGTACCTAATCGTACAGTAGTGTAGTTTTTAGTAAGTCCGGTTCGTTCCGCAGGGAGCTAGCCAAGTTTAACGCTATATTTTTAAACTATATATGTATGTATATATATATATATATATATATATATATATATATATATATATATAAGTAAGTAATATTATTATTATTATAAAAGGGGGATTTTACCGTTTAATGACCGGTTTGTCGATTTTATGTCTTAAGTCACAATTAAAACCTAATGTAAAATATTAAATATAAATACAACTTAATTTAAAACGTAAACTAAATAACGATAATTAAAGTGCGATAAATTAAAAAGTGCGATAATTAAAATGAAGATAAATAAAATTGCGATAATTAAAAAGTGCGATAATTAAAAATGCGATAAGATATAAAATAAAGGAATTATGCTTATTTAAACTTTCGTAATCATGATGTTCGACGTGTTGATTTTTGTTTATTACCATGGGTTAATTGTCCTTTGTCCTGGATTATTCAATATGTCCATACGGTTTTTGTCCATAACAGTCCATCAGTCATAAATATAAAGTGCGAGTGTCCTTGTCAAATTATCCTTATACCCGAAGTCAAATATTCCAACTAATTGGGGACTTAAACTGTAACAAGGTCTTAATACTTTGTTAATGATTACACCAGGTTATCGACTGGGTGGAATCCAAGGTTTTAATACTTTATTATCAATTACACCAAGTGTCCTTGTATGTAATCCACCCCTGTTTTAATGAGTCCATTGACTATTAATCCATCCCCGTGTCCGGTTAAATGAACGATTATTAATATTTATAAATATCCCGCCCATCGTGTCCGATCGAGTGTATATGGTTATTTATAGATACGTCAAATTGTAAATCTCTATATTAAATTAATGAACTATCATTTAGTTAAATAAATATAAAGCCCATTAATAGTCCATAGTCCTATTTCTACAAGTGTCGATCTTTTGTCCAAACCCCAATTATGGTACAAAGCCCAATAACCACGTCTTTAATATTTAGCCCAACATCACGATTACTTCGATTTAAATAAGCATAATAATAACTTAGCTACGAGACATTAATTTAAAAAGGTTGAACATAACTTACAATGAGTATTAATCGCGTAGTGTTACACGGACATAATTTTGACTTACAAACTTAAAAAATTCGCCACTATAACCTTATTATTATTAACTTAAAATTAAAATTATAATTAAAATATATATATATATATATATATATATATATATATATATATATATATATATATATATATATATATATATATATATATATATATTGAGAGATAGAGAGTAGACAGAAAAAGATGTGTAAAATTCGTCGACCAAACGTTGCAATTTATAGGACCTGACCTGCTATAGTCTGCCATGTGATCGCATGGGATTAAGCCTTCCTGGCCATGCGATCGCATGGCCACCTTTTCCTATTCCAAAACGTGGGCTGCTCGTATTATTTTATATATATTATATAATATATATAATTTTATATAATTATATATATATATATTATATTCTTGTGCATTGTTGACTTGTAATTTTAGCTCCGTTGCGTCACGCGTTGATAGTTGGTTCATGTCCCGGTTCCGGATTTTCGAACGCCCTTTCGTACTATTTAATATCTTGTACTTTGCGTTTTGCGGCTCGTACTCTTGTAATTTTTAGACGTTTCTCATCAATAATTTGAACCACTTTGATTGTACTTTGTACTTTTTAGCGTTTTGGTCGTTTGCGTCTTCAAATCGTCGAATCTGTCTTTTGTCTTCACCTTTTAATATTTAAACGAATATCACTTGTAAATAGAACAATTGCAACTAAAAGCTTGTCTTTCTTGAAGGATAATGCTATGAAATATATGTTCGTTTTTAGCATTATCAAATATTCCCACACTTGAGCGTTGCTTGTCCTCAAGCAATATAGAACTTGAATATAACTTTACTAGAATAACTTCTTTATTCTTCACACTTTGTACATCAGTGATTTTAATACGGCGGTATGAATAATGGTAGTAACGATGTGCTTTACAGTCCCACATGACTATAAAAATTTAGATCCTTTAGGAAATTGGATCTTTATGAAAACATTTGATCTTTTGAAATTTCAATCTAGCTTTTACTCTAGATTAGTTTTTCGGAATAACCCTTCACCGGTGTTTGCAAAATGTTTTTGTGGGTTTCAGATTTGAAAATTTTAGCTCAAAAGTTATGGTTTTGTGTCACCCACTTGCTAACCTTGTATTGGGAAAGCAACACGTCCAGTTTACTTGCTCCGTATATTACCTTTCGGTAAACTATCGTCCAGTTGTAAAGGAAAGCGTTGAACAAGCAACTGTTGAGGCAATGTCTAATGACATGCTTTTGATTATGGTCTATATCATGTCGGATGCAATTACTATCCTTTGTAGGAGCAATAGTAAAGATCACCCTATAGTTTTTTCGGTCTGGCACAAGGTCCTGTCTTCGACCATGCTATGCAACCACCGTTCTTACGGTTGACACCCGATTTGGTTCAGGTGACCTAATGAATTCCAAGTGAATTCCTAGGATTTTACGTTCAATTGTAATGAACGCATTGAAAATAGGGTTTCAGAAAACAAATCGGTTTGTAATTTGATTAAAATATTTTCTCGTTCAAGCTCAAGTTTAGATATCATCGAATTCCATGAGTTTGAATTCTCAATCTTTAAGGTCAATCCCAAGGATTGAGTAATATCAGTCTTAAAAGCTGATTTTTGATCTTTAAGGAGATTATCCTTTCTGGGAATCTGATTTATTAGTCTTATAAGCTAATTTGCACGGTGCTCCCCCATTGTACGAGACAGATCTTCTCATGGTTAGGATAAGTCTGACCACATGGCGACCCTGTTTGATGCTGTGGTCCGTGGATTTTCAGCTGATTTTCGAGAAAACTTTTCAAGGTTTTTCGTAGACTCTACAACTGGTCTGGACGACAACTTCCTGACCTAAATCAAGAAGCGCGTGTCTTTTTATCGGAAGACTTTACTTCCTTTTAAATTCCATTTATAATAAACTGGGTAAAATTGATTAATATCGTTCAAAACAAAAGTATCTTCAATTATTTGTACAAAAATATGTGATATATGTTCTAAATAACTTGGTAAATTTTTTCCACACTTGGCTTTTATTTTCCTTTCTTTACCTTTTTATTTTCCTTTATTTCATTTTAAATGAATTCTAATATTTTGGGTTGTTTCTCAATTTATGTCCTTTCCGAGGTAACAATAATTTCGGTGTTAACACCTAGTTTTATCGTTCATAAATATGTATATACATGATTTTGAATTCATTTATTTGAAATTTTTTAAAAATTTTACTATAATTGGGTAGTCAGTATATAAGACTAGGGCTGTTCTTTATTATCAGAGAGCACCAGATTCTAATACAACTAATGCGTTACTAGTATTTTTAATGGTAACCAAGTGTTTAAATTAAAATTTTTAAAAATCCGAAAGAATTTAACCCCTTCCCACACTTAAGATCTTGCAATGCCCTCATTTGCAAGAAATCAGTAACAATTTAAATTATTGAGGGTGATTAGGATAGAAAAATGATTAAAATTTCCCAAAGTTTTTAAACATATTGTTGTTTATGTTGAATGATAAATGGTGCACATCATTTGTTCATTCCGTCTGTTGTTACATCACACTTGTTTTTTCGTTTTGTCGTCAAAATTAATAGTTTTTGCTGAACTTAATGCCAGTCTTTGAAAATGCGCTGTTTTACCCTGTTGTGTACATGAGATACAATACATACAATACAAATATAAACATGTATGGTAATTTTAAATGCGACTTAATATCCCACTTTCAAATTACAAAAATGAAATATTAGTACAAAATAATAAAAATATTAAACATTACATTAAAGTATCAAAATGTTAAATGTTTAGCATAAATAGATAAAAATAATAAAAGAGAAGACATCATGTCACACCCCCAAATAGGGTATGGGGTATTTGTGACTAATTATATCAAATCACGGTTGTATAAACGAGAACGACTCTATATGAGACGTTTTATTGAGTTTTGCAGCGGAAGATAAATAGAATACATTGTATTTAGAACATTAAATGTCTTTAATTGATATGATATGTAATGAAGACTCCAAGCATAGCAAGCAATCATCATCAAATTAGCAAATGCAAGCCTTTCAAATTATCCATGAATGACTCGTTGAAATGTTGCTTTCAATTAGCAAATACACGACGGAAGCATTATGTAATACCTGAGAATAAACATGCTAAATAGTGTCAACCAAAAGGTTGGTGAGTTCATAGGTTTATCATAAATAATGATTTCAATAATAGTGTTAGACCACAAGATTTAATAAAGTTGATATAGAAATATCAATATAAAGTGTTGATTGATATAGAAATACCAATCTAAAAGTAATGCTGAGTTTGTAATATCGTGACTAAACAAAAGTTACCCCGTGACACTTGTTATTCGTGTCGTTGAATCATTATTATGTATTCAAAGACCAACGGTCAACTGCCTAGAGACGTCACTCTCAGTAGCGCTACTCACAATAACTAAGCTTGCATCTTATACCTCAGCAATTAACGATATTACGGTAGGGATTTAGCATGGCAAAGCATGTATATAGCATAAAAGTTTGAGTACTTGTGTCTAAACGTAAAACAGTTATAAAAATAGTGCATGTATTCTCAGCCCAAAAATATTATAAAAAGGGAGCTATGAAAACTCACCTTAAATAGCAGTTGAAGATAATCCACAAAGAAAAGAAAATGACGGGAGTAAGTAACGGAGATCTCAACCTAGAGATATAACGTTTAGTCAGTTATGTTCTAACAGACAAAAGTATGTTTATTAATATAAGGATTATATTAATAGTGACAATTTATAGTAAGAGTTTCTACTTTTGAAAAGTTTCCATTTAAAGCAGTTTTATAGTTTTAGAAAGTTTGGGTTATAATCCTCCACATTAAGACGTTGTACAACTTTTTCCAAACTTCGTTGCTATTAAGTAAATCGGGATGACCAGATGTAACCGGGGGTCAGGAACTTTCAGTTGGACTATAAGTCTACAACCTTTCGTTTAATCCAAAACCTTATTCCCATTATGGCAACCTAGACATCATCCACTTTACCGTAAATAGCGGTGAGTTTGTATAAGTCATATGTTATCTTTTGATCATAACCTTCACCCATTATGTGCGTATAGAAATACGACATGTTTATGTATTTATATGTATTTAATTAGTTTAGCCGAATTATATACATATACGATTTAATTTGTTGATTAATTCCATTAGTCACCTAAAAATTATGTTCATAATTTTTATAACTCTAATTAGGCATATGAATCAGTAGAAACATTTACAAAAATAATTTTTCCAAGTTTTTATATTTATTTCCATTTTTCTTTGCATATGTTCTCGGTTTAGATTAAATCAAAATTAATTAGGTAATAAATATCAAATTGACCTAAATAAATAATTTTATATTTTTTTACAGGTTCTATATTCTGTAAAAATGTTATAAAAATTATTAAATCAAATTTTATATCAAAATATTATTTATTTAATGTTTTCTAATTATTTAACCATTCTAATCAGCCTATAATTAAATAAATAGGAAAAATAATTTAAAATTAATTTTTATATTTTTTTACAGTATCTAGTGATGCTACTAATCATATAAATTTTTTATAAAAATATATTTAATACACGTTTGTATTTATTTTGTATTTTCTTTATTATTTCTCACAGTTTAGAATAATGCAAAAGTAAATTCTATTTAAATACTAATCAACCCATTTATTTAATTTTTATAATTTTCACTTGTTTATAAAAGTATAATAATCTCAAAAAAAAATTATAATTATTTTTATTACTGTTTAATATTTTATTACCAATTTTTCATAGTTTTTACGTTTAAATACTACATAATTCGTATTTAATTATAAATAATATTCCATAAATTATCAAAATTATTTTTATACATTATAATACTTATAATACTAATTATAACATATAAACATAATTTATATATATTAATTTCAAATTTATAAATAATATACAAAAAAATAAAAGCAATTCGATAAAAAATATAGAAAATACCTCAAGTAGTTTCCCAAGTTTGTGAGAGAGTTTTTCCAAAGATTTGATACAAGTTTTTATGAAATGGAAGTGGGTATTTATAGGAAAAAAAATGGTTGGTGAAAAGAAAAAAAATAATAAAATAAAGGTGCCAATTTTGACAAAATAATAAAAACATGTTAAAAATGTTTTTAATAAGTTTTTGTTTTTGAAAATATTTAGTCAAAATTCATGGGCTCGTTATTTAATTTATAAAAAAAATCTTATTTCTTTTTTTTTATAAGCTAAAAATGTAAATAATGATTAAAATAACTTATCATTTAATTAATAATTATGTTACATATAGTTTTAAATATAATACGCATTAATGTTAATATTAACTAAAGTTATTTTATATAATTAGTGTAAACTTTAGTTAACAAAAAGTGTCGACTAAAAATAAATATTTGATCAACGTCGAATTTAATTATATATTACGTATGGATAACAACCCTATAGGCAATTAGTCAATTCAAGTATGGAAATATGAGGGTTGTTATAGTACATACCCGTTAAAAGAAATTTCGTCCCGAAATTTAGTTGTTGCCATCAATCGGCGTTGTTCGTACATAGACGAGAATATTTACGTTTTATTTGGTTTTCACGTTCCCAGGTATGCTCGGGGCCTTGCGTGAATTCCAACGAATAGAATATTGTTCCGTTTCAAGAATTAAAATCATACCAACCATAATTTCTACCAGTTCTTCTACGAAGTGCATTTTATTATTAATGCAGAGATCATTCAAAATGATGATGTTATACAAGTCATTTAAGTAAATTGGATACATAAAATGTGTTATGAATAATATTGAGCTCATTTAAACCTTGAGCGTTTATGCCACCACGCTAGGGTAGACAAAATAGAGAGGAGTTCATGAAAATTATAGTCGTAAAATTTGATAGAGATTGTCATTCTTTACAACAAGAGTGATGAATATGAGTTGAAAATAGAGTTTTATCAACATTAGGTAATATGGATAAAACGATTCGATTATAGGAAGAGTATAAACGAAGCTATCACAAAAGAGTGAAATGAGAAAATTAAATGTTCGCCTTAACTTTTGACGTAGTCACGATTGATTTTCGGAATTTAAGGAATTTAAAGGAAATTTTTGTAATCTATAAGATTTGATTCTCCGGTAATTAAGGAATTTGTGATTTTCTTTGATTAAATTCGTAATCTGCCTCGATTACTATGTCTGGTATTTCCACTATAAATTAACCTTTTTCGTTTCATTATTTTCATCACTCCAATACTTTCTTCCTTAATTTATACTTTAAAGTCTCGTCAATATGATCCATCCAGTTCTGATTCTGGATATACTCATAACTTTCATATCTGTCATTCTTCTTTTTCATCTGCCGCCAGAAGAATCTATTCATTTCTACTATACTCTTGGTTTTATAGTGTTTTTAGTTCTCCCGTGTCTTTATCTTGCTATTCTCATAGATATACACGGTTTGTAATTTCTGTGTTGTTATTAGGTTTTATATATATATATATATATATATATATATATATATTCTTCTATTTCGGAGTTCCATGCTTTTGTTTCTTCTTCCCAACTTCAAGTCAAGCGAATAATGGTCCAGAATTCATAGGTATGAAGCTTCGAATACCTAATGTTCTAAGCAGAAAGGAATGTAATATCACGATTTGATTTGGTAAATTACCAGAATTACCGAGGATAGAACTATCAAGAATATATTTTCTTGATATGTTCAGAGGTTATGTAGAATGTAAGAGTCGTGTAACATGGCAAATGACGATTATAAAGTCTATGAATCATCATCTTCCATTAAAATTTAGCATGAATTACTGTAATATAATCACGTTGGCCTGACGTCATTATATTATACTAACTCATGCTTCAATTCCCAACACTTCTTCAAAACATTTATAATTTAAACTTGAATTTTACAGAATATAGAAACTAAAACAATTTCCTTTATGATGTGATAAAGATATCACAAAGAGATAATTAATTGCGGCCAAGAATCGTTATGAAGATATCTTCATAAATATAGAGGATATTTATAACGAAGGATACGATGATATCTTAGAATTTCTACGATCGAATGATAATGAGGAAAATTCTTCCGTAAAGATTTAGAATGCGTAAAAAGATCTTCTGTGGTTTACATCAGAAATCGAATCATCTAGATTCTTTGATTACAAGTTTAGTCCTTGTGATTTGTCCACAGCTTTCTTCATGGTTTGCTCAATCCGTTTTCCAGTTCCAAATCTGAGCTTTTTCAATGCGTCATTCTTTATCATCAAACTTTTGGCCATTAAGACCATCTATAGCTTTTGCTGCTTCGTCAGCATTCTCAAGGTTAACGAATCTAAATCATTGATTATCAATCCGAGATGGTTTCAATAAATTTTATTTTTAGATGATTAAACGCTGATTGTAATCGTCAATGGATCTAATGGTTAACGAATAGGCGTTGTTGATTTGAAAAGTAATGAATGATAATTTTGGTGATTTGATGTGATAATTCATCATAGAATACGAATGAATATAATTCATGAATGTAGTAATCTTTAGGAAGATAACATCTGCTAAAGCTTTACTTGAATTCCGATATGTCAAAATCAGAATATGTAATTGAATTTGTATCCAAATGGTTGTTCTTTAGTGAACGGATATATATCTCTTGTGAATGTAAGTAGTATAGTTACTAACTTGTTGAATTAGAATTGAAGAATGTACAATGTAACATATTAATGTGAGATATAAATATTTCTTGAGTATTACCTACCCGTTAAAATATTTTCACAATTAACTATTTGTACAAAAGGATTTTTAATTACCATCTTTATGAAGATATACGTTCATATATATATTCTTCAGATGTAATCATGGATTTAACGAGTTTATATAATATTAAGCTCATTTGATTTATGGTTGAAACGAGAATAAATAATCTCTGAAACCTTAGAGATTTCATAATTGTTGCGATATATTTCGCTAATGAAGTTATGAATCAATACTTCATCGTTCATTATTATTGATATACCTCGGTATATGATGTTGATGCTCGTGGAATCCTTGTGAAATTCACAAGACACGAATAATGTTTTCTAGAAAGTTTCGAATACATCAAAAATGGAAGTGTAAAATCAAATATGTATTTGAATAATACACTTGATTTATTATGAAATTTTATTGTGTTGAAGCAGTGATTAACGATTGTTAAGTCATTAACGAAAGATATACATCATAGCATATTAGTGATATGAATTAACCAAGTAGTAACTACCAGTTAAGACTCACACGTAATAGCTTAGTATGAAAAGATTTATTATTGTTTCAAATCATATATATATATATATATATATACATATATATATATATATATATATATATATATATATATATATATATATATATATATATATATATATATATATATATATATATATATATATATATATATATATAATTCTTCAGAAAGAATGAGTCAATACATCTTAACTCATTATTTCTAGTATTCCTTGGTATCTAAGGGCGTATGATGTTGATATCAACGGTACCGAGTATGATGTTGAGGCGTGGGATGCGGATGTTGTTGTTGGTGAAGCTGATGCTGTTGGTGGTGATGTTGATGGTACTGGTGGTGTTGGTTATGCTGCTGGTGCTGCTGATGCTTGTAGAATTCGCACCATATTCTCCAGAGCCACCACTCGAGTGCGAAGCTCATTGACTTCTTCTATGATACCGGGATGATTGGCGGTTCGGACGAGTGGATAAATAAGATCTGAAATTCTAGTTATTATATACTCGTGGTGGGATACCATGGAAATGAGGGTGAAAATAGTGTTCCGAACGGGTTCGTCGGTAAGCGCTTCAGGTTCTTCACCAATAGGGCAATGTGGTGGGTGGAAAGGATCACCTTCTTCACTTATCCATTGATTAAGTAGACTACGAACCCATCTCCAATTCATCCAAAATAGATGATGGCTAATTGGTTGGTTCATTCCGGTTACGCTGCCATTGGAGCTCGAGGAGTTCGAGGAATCAAGTGAGTAATCCATATTATGTGATTTGAATTAGGGTTTGTTATGAAATGGGTATTGGATATTGAATATTATATTCGTCTCCTTGAATATGTATATATAGCAAAAAGATTTCTGTAATTTACGGAGGAAATTTAGGAAAAGTGTTAGACAAAGTCTATTGGGATAGATATGATAAGATATGATAAGACATGATTTGTCTATACTCCAATAATGGCGGTATGACGTGTCGAGATCATAAAATGATAAGTATGTAATCTAATAATCTTTCTATTAAAGACTTTCAATTCGTATACTGTGATAACCCAATGACATTTTCCGGTTCGCAAACTGATGCATAAAGGCATAAGACATACAGGTACGTGATATATAACAGGGAGTTATATACATTTGAGTATGAATAGTAACAATTATAGGAGTTTCAAAATTCATGGATAATATTTCATGTAATACATATGTAATACACAAAACCATGATAGATGACATAGGAATGTCGAGAATTTCAAAAATCTTGGTGTCGCATTTAAATGCGATGGTGTAATTGGATAATACTTAAGACAGTGAACAGAGTTCTTAGATTGACTCGGCATTCTAAGATAAGTAAAGTTTCTAAAGTATAGTGTAGCATTTAACAGTTAAAGGCACTATAGTCAAGGAAAGTTGTAGTCCTACATTACTAAGGTACCTAATTGTATAAGGCACACATAAAACGCAATCCTGGTTCTCTACAACAACCTGCTCTGATACCAAACTGTCACACCCCCAAATAGGGACTGGGGTATTTGTGACTAATTATATCAAATCACAGTTGTATAAACGAGAACGACTCTATATGAGACGTTTTATTGAGTTTTACAGCGGAAGATAAATAGATTACATTGTATTTAGAACATTAAATGTCTTTAATTGATATGATATGTAATGAAGACTCCAAGCATAGCAAGCAATCATCATCAAATTAGCAAATGCAAGCCTTTCAAATTATCCATGAATGACTCGTTGAAATGTTGCTTTCAATTAGCAAATACACGGCGGAAGCATTATGTAATACCTGAGAATAAACATGCTAAATAGTGTCAACCAAAAGGTTGGTGAGTTCATAGGTTTATCATAAATAATGATTTCAATAATAGTGTTAGACCACAAGATTTAATAAAGTTGATATAGAAATATCAATATAAAGTGTTGATTGATATAGAAATACCAATCTAAAAGTAATGCTGAGTTTGTAATATCGTGACTAAACAAAAGTTACCCCGTGACACTTGTTATTCGTGTCGTTGAATTATTATTATGTAGTCAAAGACCAACGGTCAACTGCCTAGAGACATCACTCTCAGTAGCGCTACTCACAATAACTAAGCTTGCATCTTATACCTCAGCAATTAACGATATTACGGTAGGGATTTAGCATGGCAAAGCATGTATATAGCATAAAAGTTTGAGTACTTGTGTCTAAACGTAAAACAGTTATAAAAATAGTGCATGTATTCTCAGCCCAAAAATATTATAAAAAGGGAGCTATGAAAACTCACCTTAAATAGCAGTTGAAGATAATCCACAAAGAAAAGAAAATGACGGGAGTAAGTAACGGAGATCTCAACCTAGAGATATAACGTTTAGTCAGTTATGTTCTAACAGACAAAAGTATGTTTATTAATATAAGGATTATATTAATAGTGACAATTTATAGTAAGAGTTTCTACTTTTGAAAAGTTTCCATTTAAAGCAGTTTTATAGTTTTAGAAAGTTTGGGTTATAATCCGCCACATTAAGACGTTGTACAACTTTTTCCAAACTTCATTGCTATTAAGTAAATCGGGATGACCAGATGTAACCGGGGGTCAGGAACTTTTAGTTGGACTATAAGTCTACAACCTTTCGTTTAATCCAAAACCTTATTCCCATTATGGCAACCTAGACATCATCCACTTTACCGTAAATAGCGGTGAGTTTGTATAAGTCATATGTTATCTTTTGATCATAACCTTCACCCATTATGTGCGTATAGAAATACGACATGTTTATGTATTTATATGTATTTAATTAGTTTTGCCGAATTATATACATATACGATTTAATTTGTTGATTAATTCCATTAGTCACCTAAAAATTATGTTCATAATTTTTATAACTCTAGTAAGGCATATGAATCAGTAGAAACATTTACAAAAATAATTTTTCCAAGTTTTTATATTTATTTCCATTTTTCTTTGCATATGTTCTCGGTTTAGATTAAATCAAAATTAATTAGGTAATAAATATCAAATTGACCTAAATAAATAATTTTATATTTTTTACAGGTTCTATATTCTGTAAAAATGTTATAAAAATTATTAAATCAAATTTTATATCAAAATATTATTTATTTAATGTTTTCTAATTATTTAACCATTCTAATCAGCCTATAATTAAATAAATAGGAAAAATAATTTAAAAATAATTTTTATATTTTTTTTACAGTATCTAGTGATGCTACTAATCATATAAATTTTTTATAAAAATAGATTTAATACACGTTTGTATTTATTTTGTATTTTCTTTATTATTTCTCACAGTTTAGAATAATGCAAAAGTAAATTCTATTTAAATACTAATCAACCCATTTATTTAATTTTTATAATTTTCACTTGTTTATAAAAGTATAATAATCTCAAAAAAAATTATAATTATTTTTATTACTGTTTAATATTTTATTACCAATTTTTCATAGTTTTTACGTTTAAATACTACATAATTCGTATTTAATTATAAATAATATTCCATAAATTATCAAAATTATTTTTATACATTATAATACTTATAATACTAATTATAACATATAAACATAATTTATATATATTAATTTCGAATTTATAAATAATATAAAAAAAAATAAAAGCAATTCGATAAAAAATATAGAAAATACCTCAAGTAGTTTCCCAAGTTTGTGAGAGAGTTTTTCCAAAGATTTGATACAAGTTTTTATGAAATGGAAGTGGGTATTTATAGGAAAAAAAATGGTTGGTGAAAAGAAAAAAAATAATAAAATAAAGGTGCCAATTTTGACAAAATAATAAAAACATGTTAAAAATGTTTTTAATAAGTTTTTTTTTTGAAAATATTTAGTCAAAATTCATGGGCTCATTATTTAATTTATAAAAAAAAATCTTATTTCTTTTTTTTATAAGCTAAAAATGTAAATAATGATTAAAATAACTTATCATTTAATTAATAATTATGTTACATATAGTTTTAAATATAATACGCATTAATGTTAATATTAACTAAAGTTATTTTATATAATTAGTGTAAACTTTAGTTAACAAAAAGTGTCGACTAAAAATAAATATTTGATCAACGTCAAATTTAATTATATATTACGTATGGATAACAACCCTATAGGCAATTAGTCAATTCAAGTATGGAAATATGAGGGTTGTTATACATCACCAATGGAACACTATTGATTTGGATAGGGGTTCCAGTTCATATCATCGTTTGGGTTCCATGGTTGGTGATAGGTGTTCTGGTATGTTTGATTAGGGTCGTACAGGTCAAAGGGTGGTCGCATGTCGGGCTGGTACGGTGGATAGTAAGCAGGCCGAGTCGGGATGTAGTTATTTGGTACCTGATATAATAGCTGGCTCATAATTTGGTGCTGATGAACTTGCCAGCTATCGTGTTGGCGTCGCCTGGAAGTCTCATACTCATTCGCAGCTTGACACTGCTCATACCGACGATGTCTATCATCGTTAGTCATTTCTACCTCATCTATACGCTGGAAAACGTCAGTAGCACTATCCCTAATGACATCCCTAATGTCATCCGCCTCCTCCATTTCCTCATCCGAATCCCTCTCTACCTGTGGATGGCGGCCCTGATATTGTACTGCCAGATTGCGTCTCCTAGTCAATACCTTTGCCCCTTGATAGACTTGCAAACCTAAAGTCTCGTCCTGTTCCCTACATACCATCATCGGACCCCCTTGATCCCTATCTACACCTAAATACTCTCCAATGAGAGTAACAAAAATACCTCCTCCTATTATTTCCCCTTCCTGTATTCCTTCCACCATTTTGGACAGATAAAAACCAACACAGTAGGGGATATTAACAAAGCTTCTAGTGTTTTGAATGCACTTAAGGTAAAATAAATCGTGTAAGGTCATTTTCTTCTTATTGTTACCTCTTTGTGTAATCGAATTTGATAAGAATCTATGTATTATACGAAGCTCAGCTTTATTAATATCTAAATAGGAGTGTCTTCCTCCCCGCGTAAACACATTAAAATTTGACATACGCCTCCAGATGGCGTTTGTAACATCCCGTGATTTTCCGTTAAATTTATTTTAACACCGTCTTTTTTTTTTAAATAATATCTTTCGTCATTTAATTTGGCATCTTTCGTTAACTAACGTTCATAATATCCTCGTTATTTAATTATAAAGTCATCCGTTACTCGAACGTTTTTAAAATATTCGTTGGGTTAATTCCCGCACCCGCTTTGAAACTCGAGGGACTGAGATTGCCAAATGGGCAAACTAGTTGACTAGGTCAACTAGTCAACCCTCTTACCACATCCATTCATTTCATCTCCACCTCCCACCTCCATCCTCCTCTTTCTCTCTACTTCCCATTTTTGAACTCAAAACCCTCAAACATAAAATCATCATCTAAATCCGATTGGAGAAGCAAACATCAAAACAAATTACATTTTCGTGATCCTCTCTTCATCCTCTACATTTTGATACCAATATCATCAAGTTTGGGTAACATTTCTAAAACTCTAGATTTCTCTAAATTCGTGTTTTTGACTTGAAATGGTGTTAGTTAGTGTCTATGGCTCATTGTGATGTCGTGTGTGTAATTTATATGCTCGATCTCGTTGTTTTAGTGTAACTAGCATGAACTTGAATTTTGGTGCGTTGTTCTTGAATTTAGGATGATCATATGTTGTTAGGTGTTAAAAGTTGATGTTTTAATTGTGTTACTAGCATCACTAGCTTCAATTTGATGTGTAGGTTGCCTTAGAAAACTTCATGAACTTGATTATTGATTTTGGTGAATTTGGGTTAGGGTTTGATGAACTTGAAATGGACTTTTGATGCATTGAATGCCATGGATTATTATTGGTAAGTGTTTAGTTGGATTGTATGTTTGATTACCTTCGAAACGGCATAACATACATGTAAATTGGTTGCCCGAATCATAAAATGCGTTTTTGGAACTTGAACTTTGATTATGAATGTTTAATTGCGGTTTTTGGTTGTTGTAAGTGGAAGTTTGATTGATGAAATGCATTTAGTTGTTTTCCTTGTCAAATTACCTTTCCAACGATATATAGTATGCATTTTGGATGTTTTCGGTTCATAAAATATGTTAATTTGAGTTTTGGTTCGTGACTTGGACCATTTTTCTGCAAACTGCATGTTTCCCAGGTATTGCGCGCCGCGCATATACCCGCGCGCCGCGCAGAATTAGAAATCCCAGATGTTTGCCTTCGTGGTTAAGTTCTGACCAGGATTTACACTTGGGTGCGCGCCGCGCAACCCATAGCGCGCCGCGCATATGCCCAGCTCATTTTTGTTTTTATTTTTCCTTTCACAAAATGTTTCCCGCTTAACCGTAACTCCGATTAACATGAAACTTGGCCATTCTGCTCATAAATGATTTCTCATCATGGGAAAATTGTCGGATACCCGACCCCACCCCGTTGACCTTGACTTTGACCAAGTTTGACTTTTAGTCAAACTTAACCAAACAATTATACGATCGTTCTAACATGCTTAGTTACTTGTATCGTGCATGAAACTTGACTAATTGATTCACATGCTACATAATCGAGTCGTAACGAGCCATAGGACTAATTGAACATCTTTGACCGTTTGTGTTTACCGTTATTGATATAACCTATATGTTTAGGTCAAGACTAGCCTTGTCTTTGCACGCGTTTACTCGTTGAAGTACTTTATTAACTCTTGCGCTCAAGGTGAGATCATAGTCCCACTTTTTCAACAACTTTTATACTTTTAAATCGTGGGCTGAGAAAACATATACTTTGTTACATCTTGTACTACTTACTTTTATGTTTTGAACACAAGTGTGAAAACAAACATTCCACGTGCGAGTTAGAACAAAAATGCCTCAATTCGATTATCATTAGTTACACTTGCAGGGTGTAAGCGAGAACTTATATTGTGTGGCCATACGGGTTTAACAAACCCTCATTCGGACGGTTCGCTACCGTTATGCGGATGAAATATATTTTTGTGTTTTAGTGTGGGTTCTAGCACTGTGTGATGGGGTAACGTTGGTTAAGTTTTGATAATTGAGTGCTCGCGTATAACAACACTTTTGGAATGCAAATGATTTGGATAATCTACGTTATGGAAATACAAAATCTTGTGGTTCAAAAACAACGTTTAATACTTACTAAACCTATGATTTCACCAACGTTTTCGTTGACAGATTCTTCTATGTTTTCTCAGGTTATGAATGCTTAGTGATACATGCTTCCGCACTCTTTTGATACTTGCTTGGATGTCGAGTATACATGCACTTTGGAGCATCTTTTGAACTTATTTAAACTGTGTCGCATAGTTTTCATTTGTACTTATAACGTTGTAACTTAACTTGTGGTCAATTATCTTTGTAAACTTTGAAACAATCTTTACACTTGAATTGATGCGACATATTTTGGGTCAAACGTCTGTTTTAAAGACTTATAACCAGGTAATGGGACCTACGTAGTCGATGCCGTCACTTGACTATTTGTCGGGGTCGCTACAAGTGGTATCAGAGCCTTGGTTGTAGGGATTTAGAGTTCATTTGTGTCCACCCCGAGTCATAGGGTACATAGGTGAATCTAGACTACAACCGGCATATAGACTGAAGTAGGAATTACTTGACTATTTGTGCATTTATACTCGAACTCTTCTATCATATCTAACTCGTATTCGATCTTGATCTTACGTTGATAAATTTTGTTGACGCGCCACCTTGACTTTATGAGGTAATGTTAAATGCACATGAGAATCAGGGTAATATAATTTCCGGGATTATATTACGGTGATTCATATGGACATTCCGACATTATGACATAAAGAATTTAAGGCGAGTCAAGGAAAATTTTCTCTACATCATCATTCCCTATCATGATTAGTATTATTGAGAATACTAATCAACGATATTCTTGTGTCTTGAAGGAACAATGCCTCCCCGTCGCGGGCCACGTAATGAAACTTCCGAACAAGCTTTTCAACGCATGATAGCCACCGCCATAGGTGCGGCTATGGCTAGTATCTCCTCCGACATTAATAACAACCACAACCACAACAACCATGGAGCCGGTAATTCAAACGAGGGTTGCTCCTACAAAACTTTCATGGGGTGCAAACCTCACACCTTCGATGGGACCGGAGGACCGGTTGTGCTCACCCGATGGTTTGAGCAAACAGAAGCCGTTTTTAGCATAAGCGGTTGTCGGGACCAAGGCAAAGTCAAATATTCCGCCCACACTTTTGCCGGTATCGCCCTCACATGGTGGAATACGTATGTGCTGTCGGTGGGTATCGATGAAGCTCACACTCTCTCATGGGCCTACTTAAAGAAAAAGATGATCACCGAATACTTTCCGCGCGAAGAGACCCGTAAGCTCGAACACGAACTAAGAACTTTAAAAGCGGTCGGGAATGACCTAAAGGCATATAATCAACGATTTTCTGAGTTATCCTTGATGTGCCCAAACCTCGTGACCCCCGAACCTCTAAGGGTTGAACTTTACATGGATGGTCTTCCCAAGAGCATCAAACAAGGAGTAATGTCATCCAAACCCAGTAATCACCAAGAGGCCCTGAATATGGCCCGTCAATTGATCGAAACGGTAGACGAGATTGAAGTGCCGGCACCTAAAGCCGAGGATGAGTCGGGTGACAACAAAAGAAAATGGGAAGCCCCCCAATCGAGCAACTACAACAACAACTTTGCCAAGGAACCTCTCACCCCCGTCGGCAAGAAAAGTTATGCCGGGACACGACCTTTTTGCAACAAATGCCACAAGCATCATTTTGGGGAATGTGGCAAGCTAATTTGCCATCGGTGCCAAGGTAGTGGTCATATTGCCAAGTATTGTGGAAGTACCACCCCCGTCACTCAAAAGGGGCCCGACGCACCAAAGCCGAGTATTTGCTACAAATGTGGCCAATCGGGTCATTTTAGGAATGAATGCCCAAAGAATAAAGCAAAAACCAACGCGCGCCGTTGAACTTACAACATCGACACCTAGGATGCCCGAGACGATGATGGACTAGTCACGGGTACGTTTCTTCACAACAAACCGTATATTTCATACTTATTCGATTCGAGTACCGTTAGACGTTTTATAACCAAGGATTTGACTCGTGCTCTTTATATTCCACCTTTTTTCCCTAGACACTACTTAGGCAATTCAAGTGATCAACGGAAAATATTGTGTGCCTATAAATTTTATTAGAGGATATACGTTAAGACTTTTGACTTGACACCTATAGAACTAGGGAGCTCGGAACCTATTCGTTAAAAAAAAAAAAAAAAAAAAAAAAAAAATGTTTCCCCATCATCTTGTATAGATTATTGTGAACTGAGTAATTTTCGGTTGGAAACCGATACCCTCTCCCTCGCATCCATGACCTCATGATTTCTTGCATGAATCCCGTGTGTATTCCAAAACGACCTCCGTTCCGGTTATCATCAATTGGGGGTTAAGGGAGACGATGTCTCCTGAGTCTTTTCCGAACTCGCAACGTTAGTTGTAAATCTCTCTTAGTACCATTCGATTTATCCAAGGCTCGTCCGTATCCATAAACCTCCTAAACCACGTATGCAAACTTATCTAGACAAATCTGTTATCATATTTATAGGTGACATCTTAACTTATTCAAGTAAAGAAGGCAAACGAACAACATCATCATCTTACGCTCGAACTTTGAGAAAAGAGCAACTCTATACCAAATTCTCCGAGTGAGAATTTCTATTAAACGAAGTCAAATTTTCTAGACCATGATGTTAATGGTCAAGGCATTACAATCAATCTCGAAATCAAGCCACACGTAATCATGAAACTCTCTCAACTCAGACTTGTATTCGTAAAATCTTAGATCTCGCCTGTTATCACCGAAGATTCATTTCTGACTTTTCTCATGTTACCCGACTTTTAAACTCGTTAACTCACTAAGGGAAAACTTTAAACCTCTCCGTGTTCGAACCTTGAGCGTGATTCTTCACACCAACATTTCTAGTTAAAATCGTATAGCAACAGATATAACTCAAACATGGAAATATTTCTACATGAACGCCGAAAGGCATACTCTCTCGACTCAAAATTAACGTAACTAAAATTCGTTATTTTGCACGAAGAATTCGAATACTAAACTGTAGATCCGATCAACTTTCTCGTCATCACGTACCACATACATACCTCTGTTATTTCACCGTTACTGTCTGATATTACTGGAATTTAAGATAACACACAATCCAACGATACTTCACTCTTCTTTGACTTAACGTCCTTGTGTTTCTGATAATCGGCCAACTACTATTCAACCCCGAACTATACAACTACGTGTACTATCTCGATTTTCTTTCAAACTTCAACTTTTGACAACTAGATGCACAATACGGCGACCTTGAGATGTAAACTCATCCTATTCTAAGACCTCATTTCACTCCTATCTTTATCGCTCGCACTTCCGTTTAAGGAAACTCCTTGTGACATTTCTCCATGGATAGAGAAACTCCTCATATTACTTTAACATTCGCCACGAGGGTGAATAGTCCTAACGAACATATTTCGAACCCTAACTGACTTGTTCAAACATATCTTAAGAGATTCTATTCCAGTACGGTGTATCTTCGTCATTTATCCTGTATCGAAATACTCGTTTCACTTCTAGTGTTACAAGAAACCTTGGGAACTCGCTTAGACACATGTACCGCGTATCTCCCACAACCGACGAACCGAGCAAACGTACGATTCAATCTTGGAAAGATATGTTACAGACTCGTATTGTCACCTTTAGTAGATCACTCTTACAACAGTAGTTACCACTCGTGTGTTCACGCGCACTTTCCGAAACCCTATATGACCGCTAATGTCATACCCCTGTTCATTTAACCAAAGCATCAACCACCGAAATCTGAACTCCATCAAGAAACAACAATTGAGATCGTTCAAGTCCGAGAAGGGCTCGAGACAACCCATTGTCGCCAGAAGAGTTATACCAAACTTAGATGAAAACCTCACCAAACCCAGTGTGTAACCGCGTAATATTGAGAAACCGCACCTTGGAAAGGTGTAATTCATTTTGGGAAATCGAGGAAGGTTATATCCGCAATATTGAACCTTTTGAAACCTTGGGGCGTATTGGAACCGCTTCCTACCATTTAGAACTTCCGACTAAATTAAGTTTCCGTTTACCCTACATTTCGTGTAACAAACTTAGAAACGTGTCCTGCGGAACAGGAACGTGCAATCCTGCTAGATACACCAACTATCGATGACAAACTTCTCTTCATAGGAAAACCAGTTGAAACCGGGGATCGTAAAACCAAACCTTAATACAACGTAAAACCCTGACTATCCAAATTCATGAGAACACTCAAGGACGTACCTACACTTATTCATATCATGAACAACGTAAAGTCTCGAGTAAGAGATATCGACTACTACTTCCAACTAAATTTCGGGACGAAATTTCTTTTGAGGTGTGGATAATGTAACATCCCGTGATTTTCCGTTAAATTTATTTTAACACCGTCTTTTTTTTTAAATAATATCTTTCGTCATTTAATTTGGCATCTTTCGTTAACTAACGTTCATAATATCCTCGTTATTTAATTATAAAGTCATCCGTTACTCGAACGTTTTTAAAATATTCGTTGGGTTAATTCCCGCACCCGCTTTGAAACTCGAGGGACCGAGATTGCCAAATGGGCAAACTAGTTGACTAGGTCAACTAGTCAACCCTCTTACCACATCCATTCATTTCATCTCCACCTCCCACCTCCATCCTCCTCTTTCTCTCTACTTCCCATTTTTGAACTCAAAACCCTCAAACATAAAATCATCATCTAAATCCGATTGGAGAAGCAAACATCAAAACAAATTACATTTTCGTGATCCTCTCTTCATCCTCTACATTTTGATACCAATATCATCAAGTTTGGGTAACATTTCTAAAACTCTAGATTTCTCTAAATTCGTGTTTTTGACTTGAAATGGTGTTAGTTAGTGTCTATGGCTCATTGTGATGTCGTGTGTGTAATTTATATGCTCGATCTCGTTGTTTTAGTGTAACTAGCATGAACTTGAATTTTGGTGCGTTGTTCTTGAATTTAGGATGATCATATGTTGTTAGGTGTTAAAAGTTGATGTTTTAATTGTGTTACTAGCATCACTAGCTTCAATTTGATGTGTAGGTTGCCTTAGAAAACTTCATGAACTTGATTATTGATTTTGGTGAATTTGGGTTAGGGTTTGATGAACTTGAAATGGAATTTTGATGCATTGAATGCCATGGATTATTATTGGTAAGTGTTTAGTTGGATTGTATGTTTGATTACCTTCGAAACGGCATAACATACATGTAAATTGGTTGCCCGAATCATAAAATGCGTTTTTGGAACTTGAACTTTGATTATGAATGTTTAATTGCAGTTTTTGGTTGTTGTAAGTGGAAGTTTGATTGATGAAATGCGTTTAGTTGTTTTCCTTGTCAAATTACCTTTCCAACGATATATAGTATGCATTTTGGATGTTTTCGGTTCATAAAATATGTTAATTTGAGTTTTGGTTCGTGACTTGGACCATTTTTCTGCAAACTGCATGTTTCCCAAGTATTGCGCGCCGCGCATATACCCGCGCGCCGCGCAGAATTAGAAATCCCAGATGTTTGCCTTCGTGGTTAAGTTCTGACCAGGATTTACACTTGGGTGCGCGCCGCGCAACCCATAGCGCGCCGCGCATATGCCCAGCTCATTTTTGTTTTTATTTTTCCTTTCACAAAATGTTTCCCGCTTAACCGTAACTCCGATTAACATGAAACTTGGCCATTCTGCTCATAAATGATTTCTCATCATGGGAAAATTGTCGGATACCCGACCCCACCCCGTTGACCTTGACTTTGACCAAGTTTGACTTTTAGTCAAACTTAACCAAACAATTATACGATCGTTCTAACATGCTTAGTTACTTGTATCGTGCATGAAACTTGACTAATTGATTCACATGCTACATAATCGAGTCGTAACGAGCCATAGGACTAATTGAACATCTTTGACCGTTTGTGTTTACCGTTATTGATATAACCTATATGTTTAGGTCAAGACTAGCCTTGTCTTTGCACGCGTTTACTCGTTGAAGTACTTTATTAACTCTTGCGCTCAAGGTGAGATCATAGTCCCACTTTTTCAACAACTTTTATACTTTTAAATCGTGGGCTGAGAAAACATATACTTTGTTACATCTTGTACTACTTACTTTTATGTTTTGAACACAAGTGTGAAAACAAACATTCCACGTGCGAGTTAGAACAAAAATGCCTCAATTCGATTATCATTAGTTACACTTGCAGGGTGTAAGCGAGAACTTATATTGTGTGGCCATACGGGTTTAACAAACCCTCATTCGGACGGTTCGCTACCGTTATGCGGATGAAATATATTTTTGTGTTTTAGTGTGGGTTCTAGCACTGTGTGATGGGGTAACGTTGGTTAAGTTTTGATAATTGAGTGCTCGCGTATAACAACACTTTTGGAATGCAAATGATTTGGATAATCTACGTTATGGAAATACAAAATCTTGTGGTTCAAAAACAACGTTTAATACTTACTAAACCTATGATTTCACCAACGTTTTCGTTGACAGATTCTTCTATGTTTTCTCAGGTTATGAATGCTTAGTGATACATGCTTCCGCACTCTTTTGATACTTGCTTGGATGTCGAGTATACATGCACTTTGGAGCATCTTTTGAACTTATTTAAACTGTGTCGCATAGTTTTCATTTGTACTTATAACGTTGTAACTTAACTTGTGGTCAATTATCTTTGTAAACTTTGAAACAATCTTTACACTTGAATTGATGCGACATATTTTGGGTCAAACGTCTGTTTTAAAGACTTATGACCAGGTAATGGGACCTACGTAGTCGATGCCGTCACTTGACGATTTGTCGGGGTCGCTACAGCGTTGGCGTTAAAATTTCTATCTACTCGCTCACCATGATAAATCAAATTTGTACAATCAGGTGATGGTAATTCAGCGGGAGTGTAAATCTGTAAAGCTCTGGCCATGTCCAACATGGACATCCTGTAAATCCTACGGCCAAGTAAGAATCTAAGAAAACTCTTATCGTCTAACCTATCTACATATTTATTAAAAGCTATAGTACTCATTAGCTCAACACACCACTCTTTATATACAGGTCTACGAGTGGTAAATAAACGTTCTCAATCAGTAAAAGAAGAGCTACCATACCTTTGGATTAGATGCTGCCTAACTGGGTTAGCTAGGTGGACCCTTTCCAAAGGCTCCCAATCTATTACCCTTCGAACTTCTACATTTTTGGTCCAAAGCTTAAATTTGTTACTTTGATACGTCGGGTAATCTCTCCAACTTCTATCAATCCTTAAATTGGGATGCAACTGTTCTTCATGAATTGTTGGGTGTTCTATTATATGGTGAACAGGAAATACTATGTAGGCAATAAAAAATTGTGGGTCTGGTTCATATTATGGTACGTGTTGATCATAATGTTGTTGTTGTTCAGGTTGGTGTTCCGGTTCGTGATATTGCATCTCCGGCTGTGGTTTCGGAGCAGGTTGCCTAGATGATGATGATGCACCATCAGTATCGGTATTTCTCTGCAAAACACATTAAACACAAAATTTGTGCATTCAAATATGCATTAGTGTTAGCAAAATACAAATTAAAACAATTACAATAACATGTTTAATCCATATTAAACTTATACTCATTTTCATATTTTTATCAATTCTACACTTTTTCAAATAAGCATATATGAAAATGTTTACAAAGTTCATAAGCATTCAACTCAAATAACATGTTAAAATAACCATTACTAGCAATTAAACAAGTTTCAAATGGCATTTACATCAATTTAATCAATTTCATGAATTTTAGACTTAAAAAGTCCACTTTAATTCTCAAAAATCATGTTTAGGATCAATGTTTGGATCATTTAGCTACCTAAACATGTTACACTACTTAATTTAGCAATAATTCATGACAAAAATTGGCCATAACCTGTTTATATCAAAAAGTCCCAAATTGCTCAAGAACACAAACCCTAGATTTCTAAATTTTTTGAAGTTTTTGGCTTTAAATCATGACAAATAGCATCAATCTAGGTTGTACATGCATAATATACTAACAATTTAACTCTAATTACACTAGAAATTTACAAAATCAAATTAGGTAAAATTTAGCTCAAGAACACTAAAATTCAATTTTAAAGAGTTTTAGGGCTGTAATTGTTACCTTCTTGCTTCCCCATCTGAGAAAAGACATGATTATAGCGGATTATTGTGAGAAAATTGGTGAATTTTGGTGAAAAATGTTAATTTTAGGGGTGTTTTTGTGAGTTTGTTCGTGTATGTTTGTGTTGAAAGTGGAGACAGAGAACAGCTCGCTGGGACTTTGTAATCTGACCAGTTTTTCCTCCCATGCGATCGCATGGCCATACAGCATAAACCCCATGCGATCGCATGAGGTCTGATCCCTTTTTTTTTTTATATAAAAACCTTTGACTAATAAAACAAAAATTAAATTAATTAAAATTTTGTTTCTTTTAAGAATGAGGGCGTTTCGGTACGTCGACCTAGTTCGTCTCTCGACAAAATTTTAAAATTTGTCATTTTAAAGCGCTGTTTTAAAGGCAATGATTTTTGGGCTTTTTAATGTTTTTGCATACTTTAGATCAATGAGATTAAAAATAATGATAATAAAATTTCCCGTCCCTCCCTTGGGTAAAGCAATTTCGGTTCAACGACCTAGTCTTCAACTCACGATGAATTTTTAGAAATCACATTTTTAACTTAATGAAATAAAGTACATTTTTGTTTTTAAATTCACACTAAACTTAAATTTAAAATGCATAAAATTAAAAATTCATATTAATATAATTAATATTTTATACATTAATTTTACAAACTTATATTGAAAATATTAATTTTTTTTTAAAATATTTAAAAACTTAAATATATTGGTTTTTAAAAATTTACAATAATAATTTAATATTTAATATTAATTTAAAAACAAGGTAAAAATTAAAATTAAAAATCTTTTTGGTCTTTTATCCCACTTTAATCAATCAAATATTATCAAAAATATACGCCCCTCTTTTGGGTAAAGTAATTTCGGCTATTTTACCTATTTTTACTCCTGACGAATTTCTGAAATATTTTAGGTTGATTGATTAAAGATATTTATACATTAAGAATAAACGGTAAATTTTGCAGTGATGTAATAAATTTTTGTATGATACCAATAATTTCGGTTTCGCATACCTATTTTTATTGAATATCAATTTAATACTTTATAGCGAACGATTCAGCGTTTATTATCAAAAGGTTAAAAGCAATAAATAAAATAAAAACTGTACATACTTACCTGTGAGAAAGAATTCTCAGAGACCCGCTTTAGCCGACTCATAGGAGATTCGTGTGATTTGGTTTTCCATAGCTACATAAGTGTAACCTCGATTCTTCAATAACTTTTCTTCTAAACATATGAACGGTCCTTCTCTGCATAGAGTAACAAATTCGGTATTTGAATATGTTTGATTGTTCGAACATTTACCTTCATGTGACCATTTTTCACATTTATGACATCTTTCAAGATGTCGTGCTCTTCTTTTTGTTGCGGATTTTGATTTTCCTTTACCAAAATGTGTCTTATGATGATCTTTCCAGAGTTCTTTCCTTACTTCGTCCATTTTTCCTCTTATAAATGATACCAGTTCACTCGGGAAGATGTTATTATTAAGTTTAGTAATCATAGCGTGTAGTAGTAGACCATGGTTCAGATCAAAGGAATTCTTCATCTCGTAAAACCTAAAAAAAATAAAAATTCAGAATCGAGGGAGAAGACTAGTTCTTTAGGGTCTGCTAGGAAAAGACCATTAGGATTCCATTCTCGGAAACTACACGAGAACAGAATATCTAACTCTAAAAGAAATACATATTAACCTAAAAAGATTCGAATCTTCCCACACTTAGTTAGTTGTGGTGTCGAAATTGTGATTAACTTCATCTTCAACTTCCATTGGATTATCTATGTAATTTTTAACTCTGTGACCATTAACCTTAAATTCAATCCCATTTGAATTTATCAACTCTATTGCTCCATATGGGAAAAATCTTTTGACTATGAATGGTCCAGACCATCTTGATTTCAATTTTTCAGGAAATAGCTTGAATCGTGAATTGAAAAGAAGGACTCTGTCTCCTTCTTTAAATTCTTTTGAACTTCTGATTCTTTTATCTTGCCATTTCTTTGTTCTTTCCTTATAGATCAACGAATTTTCGTATGCTTCATGTCTCAATTCTTCTAATTCGTTTAATTGAATTAATCGTAGACGTCCAGCTTCATGTAAATCAAGATTACATGTCTTCAAAGCCCAAAATGCTTTGTGCTCAATTTCTACTGGAAGGTGACATGCTTTTTGTGACGATCGCTCCAAATCCATATGGACGAACACGTCATTCATCAATTTCATTGCGAGGTATTTGACCTCTATATGATATGTTTTGTAAACATTGCATTCTTTTGAAAAGGCACACCATAAATGAATATTTAAATCAAAGGTTTTCGACATTTGATGATTTCTACATATAGACAATCACCGTAAATAATAGTTTAAAATAGTACTTCCATTGACAATGCAGTCAAAATAAGATACACGGTGATGATTTGGTGAATGCAACGTTTCCTTGATAAACATGTCATGTAAGACTCCATGCACATAGCTTGTCTAACATATAAGCAAACAGCGGAAGACTCCTAGGGAACCTGAGAATAAACATGCTAACAAGTGTCAACACAAAGGTTGGTGAGTTCATAGTTTTAATGTTTTGCATAATCTGTACATAAAGATGGATCACAAGATTTCAGTTATTTCATCCAGAAACGTTTATCAGAATATTCTACAAGATTGAGCACCCTGGTAACTAAACTTTAACGTTATAATAAGTACCCCTGTTTTAACATACATGCAACCAACATGTACAATACACGCAAACTAACGTGTACTAAACTCAAATAGCATACGTCTGTTTTATAGTTCAGGCTAGGGTTTCTATACCTGGAACAGACGGGGATGTCAAGCCCTATGGATCCATATATAACTACTCGCGCCCACCAGTTCTTATAACCGGCAGTTACTAGTTACCAAAGCTAAGGGATTTTCGGTTCAAACTCGGTGTAGAATTTAGTATGTACTTGTATCCATTGCATTTAAAATAAATTGCATGTATTCTCAGCCCAAAAATATTTAAAGTATTTAAAAAGGGAGCAAATGAAACTCACCTTAGCAGTACATAAGGTCATTCACCAAAATGAAACTCGAATTACCAAATAACCGTAGATCTCAACCTAGAGAACATATGTTGGTCAATAAATGTTTATCAAGCTAGGTCAGGTCATAGTGTATCACAATCCTAATGCTCGAGATCGACATACAAAAGTTATCCAAAGTCGTTTCAAAAAGTCAATTTTGACAATAGTTCAACAAAACGAGACATACCTTATATAAGGATTCATTTACTCGGTTGGTAATATTCAAAAATACAATTTATCAATCTTGCAAACAAGTTGTTTTAAATATTAATTGTAGATTCAAAAGCAATTCCAATTAACGTCAATCATAATTCAGTTGATCGTATCTTTTAATCCGTTCATCGAAACTATTCGATATCTAAATGAAAAGTTATTGATTTTTCGCCAGCTTTCCAAAAACATGTATATCATATACCTTTTACCAGTAATATATGTATTTAATTCGTGAATCATTATAAACTGTTTAGCGACAAAATTTAGCATACAAGCATGTATAAATATATATACTCGAGCACTAGATATGGATACACAATTAATATATAAAAGATAAAATATGAGTGCTTACGTACCAATATTGAGATTTAATGTTGTAGGAAATTACGTAGATGCAACAGAAATGATAAACACTAGGTTTGATTCACAAATATACCCCCGAATATTACCCATAACCTCTTTGACAATAACCCATAATTTCCTTAGCTCTAGCTTGCTCGAAAACCCGTTTCGAAATCATTTGGACATCCCTCCATCGTGATATTATATATATATTATTATTTTTGTATCGTAAAAATAATAATACTAATACTATTAATAATAAGATTAATAATAATAATCTTAATATTAATAATAATAATAATAATAATAATAATTATTATTATTATTATTATTATTATTATAATTATAATAATTATAAATAATAAATTAAATAAATAACATAAGTAATACGTAGTAATATAAAGTGTGAGAAAACTGAACCAGAATCGTGCAATTTATAGAACTTTTTCTGAAAAAGCACCCCATGCGATCGCATGGGATTTGTGCTTCAAGGCCATGCGATCCAGCTCACAAACTTTTGTTTTCTTGTTTGTCGACATATTATTTAAATATATATAATATATTTAATTTATATAATTAATTATATATTATATTAAATTCATGTGCATAGTTGACCTGTAATTTTCGTTCCGATGACTCGTACGTTGTTACTCAACTTATGTCCCGGTTTCGGTTTCTCAAATGCATTTTCGTACACTTAGAAAACTTGAATTTTACGTTTCGTGACACGTACCTTTGTCAAAATATAGCCTTAAATTATCCATAAACTATATCACTCAAAGTATATCTTAATCTTTCGAGTGTTTTGGTCATTTACTTCTATAAATCATTGTCTCGTTATTTATTAATATAATAGTATTTATCAAACGTTTCATAACCAAGTTAATATCTATTCTCAATATTTTTAAACACGTTTTAAAATATACGTCGCTAGTTATTCATACAATTAATATTCCAACTTATCATATATATTCAAATAAATATTTAAACCAATAAGTTTAATGTACGGTATTAAACAATTAATACATTGTTACGTTTTCGAGTTATAGTATATATATATATGTATCTATATACATATAATTGTTCGCGAATTGTCAAGAACAACCGAAAGGTATTTGAATATATGAAAGTAGTTCAAAAATTTTGAGATTCAGTTTACAGACTTTGCTTATCGTGTCGGAAATGTTAATCATACAAAGATTAAGTTTAAATTTGGTCAGAAATTTCCGGGTCATCACAGTACCTACCCGTTAAAGAAATTTCGTCCCGAAATTTGAGTGAGGTCATCATGACTAACAATAAAAATGTTTTCATGCCGTATATGAGTCGATAAATAGAGTTTTATCACTGTTTGAATAATATGGATAAAACAATCTAATTACTCGAAGCGTATGAGAGAAGTTATCATAATAGAGTGAAATAGAGATTCGTCTTATCTTTTGACGTAGTAACGATTGGTTTCCGAAATTTAAGGAATAGAAAATCTTCATAATAAGATTTGATTCTTCGAAATTTAAGGAAATTATGATTTCCTTTGATTAAATGCGTAATCTGCCTCGATTGTTATGTCTGATATTTTGCTATAAATTAACTACTTCCGTTTCATTATTTTCACCACTCCTACATCTTCTTCCTCATTTCATACTTCAAAAGATTGTGAAATGCTTCATCCAGTTCTGATTCTTGATATACTTTTAACTTTCATATATGTCATTCTTCTTTTTCATCTACCACCAAAGGAAGTTATTTTCTTCTACTATTACCTTGGGGTTATAGTGTTTTTCATTCTCTCGTGTCTTTATATTGCTATACGCATTGATATACACGGTTTGTAATTTCGGGTTGTTATCGGGCTTTATATTCTCCATTATATTTTGGAGCTTCATGCTTTCGTTTTCTCTTCCCGACCTTAAGTCAAGCGGATAATGGTCCAGAATTCGTAGGTATGAAGTTTCAGATGAACATAACTAATGTTCTAAGAAAGAAATGGTAATAGCACAATCTGACTTGTCAAATTACCAGAATACCTCAAAAAAAAAAACCGAATCATTAAGAAAATATTTTCTTGATATTTTTAGAGATTATATAGAATGAAAGAGTTATGTAACATGGTTCATGATGAGGGTATGATATGTGAACCTTTATCACATTCCATTAGAAACTCAGCATGACTTACTGTAATATAATCACGTTGATCAAGTGTCATTATATTATATTAACTCATGCTTCAATTCCCAACATTACTTCAAAACATTTATATTTTAAACGTGAAAGTTTCAGAATTTAGAAACTATAATAGTTTCTTTTATGGTGTAACACAGATATCGTAAAGAGAAAATTGATTTTCGATAAGAATGATTATGAAATTATCTCCAGAAATATGGAGGATATTTATAATGAAAGATACGATGATATCTTAGAATTTCTAATATCAGAGGATGATGAAGAATATTGTCCGCAAGGGTTTAGATTCGAAAGCAAGGTATTCGTTAATGGCTTCAACAGATACTGAATCATTTGGATTCTTTGAAGACAGGTTTCGTCCTTGTGATTTATCCACAGCCTCTTTCATACTTTGATCAATCCGTTTTCCAGTTCCAAACTTTCTCTTTTTCTCAGCTTTACCACCATACTATTCTTTATCATCAAACTTTTGACTGTTAAGGTCGTTTACAGTTTTTGCTGCTTCATCAACATTTTTCCAAAATTCGGAGAACTAGTTTCGTAGTTTGGGGTGTTTTTCGAAAACTTCACATTCGAAGTATGTAAGTCCAAGAGGTAGACGTTATATGTACACATATAACTGTTGGCGTAGACGTGCTACAAGATTTCAAAATACTGATTGCTAATTCCTGATAGTTGGTATGGCAATTGCCGTTACAAGATGTGGATGAGTACATGATACGATTTCAATGAGTATAAGGATTTTTCGGAAGGTCAAAGATCAATGAATTTGTTGGTAAATTTACTGCTAATGTGGTGGAACATGAAAGGTTCCCCAGTAACAAAAACGTATATGCCAAAGTTACAAGTCTGAAAGGTCGTCGTTGACTGGTTGAACGGTTGATAATACTGGATACTTTTGGAAAGGAATTGCAAGGTTATTTTCAGTAATGACAATGCTAAAGGATCTTTCACATTTTTGAAGTCAAAGTATAGCTTTGAAAGATGTAGAGATCTAAGAATGATGTCACCCGTTAAATCTTTACTTGGATTCTGATCCTTCAATATCAGAATATGTAATTGAATTTGTATGGAAACGATTGTATATCGCTGTGAGTATAGTTAATAATTTTTGAATCAAAGTTGAAGAATGTACAGTGTAACATATTAATTGTGAACTTAAATATTTTCCGGGAATTACCTACCCGTTAAAGATTTCACAAGTAATATTTTGTACAAAAGAATTTTTATTACCGTCTTTATGAAAATATATGTATGTATATTTCTTCAGATGTAATACAGATTTGATGAGTTAATATCATATTAAGCTCATTTGATTTTTGACTTGAATTAGAAATGAATAAAACATTAAAGATTTAATAATCTTTACGGAGTATTTCACTAATGTAATCAATACTCAGTTTTATTGATATTTTCTCAGTGAATCATGTTGGTGCTCATGGAACTCTTGCTAACTTCGCAATGTACGAATGATGTTTTCTAGAAAGTTTCGAATACATCGAAGATGAAAGTATAAAATCAACCATATAATTGAATAATATACTTAGTTTATTATGAAATGGAATTCATTGAGTTGGAAACAGAGATTGTAGTTAACGATGGTTAAGTCATTAACGAAGTATGTACATCATAGCATATTAGTAATATGAATTAACCTAGTAGTACCTACCAGTTAAGATTCACACGTAATAACTTGGTATGAAAAGATTTATTTTGATTTCAAAATTCATATATATTAAATATACATAAAATTTCTTCAGGGGAAATGAGTTAATACTTCATCGGTTATTGTTGCTGGTATTTCTTGGTAACTACGGTGCGTATGACGTTGATGCTCGTGGAACAGATTGTGAAGTTGAGGTTTGCGATGCGGATGTTGTTAGTGGTGGTAATGGTACTGTTGGTGTTGTTGTCGGTGGTACTGTTGATGCCGGTGATGCTGCTGGTGCTTGTAACCTTTGCACCATATTCTCCAAAGCCACTACCCGAGCGCGAAGCTCGTTGACTTCTTCTACTACACCGGGATGATTGGCGGTTCAGACGAGCGGATGAATAAGATCCAGAATTTGAGAGAGTATATGATCATGACGAGATATTCTGGAGATGAGAGAGAAAATGGTATTACGAACAGGTTCGCCGGTAAGTGCTTCAGGTTCTTCGCCAAGAGGGCAATGTGGTGGATGGAAGGGATCGCCTTCTTCTTGTCTCCAATAATTAAGTAGGCTACGAACCCATCCCCAATTCATCCAGAATAGATGATGGCTAATTGGTTGATCCATTCCAGTTACACTTTCTTCAGAGTTCAGGAGAATATCCATATCGGAATAGCTGTCGGAATTTAAGGAATTTGAACTAGATACGGGATCCATCTTGTATAATTAGATAGATGATTTTTGATATGAAATATATTATAGAATTTAGTTTGGTATTCTTCAATACATAATTTACATATGTATATATAATACCAAATTCCATAAATCACGGAGAAATTTTCGAAAGATGTCAGGAAAAGTTTACAGTAACAGATACGCTAAGATATGAATTTTTGTCTATACACTATTTATGCAATCAATGCAGTAAAACGTGTCTAGACTTAAGAATGATAAGCATGTAATTTTCGACAAGAAATGATAAGCAAAACTTTTAACATGCAGACACGGTCGAAGTCCAGACTTACTAATGCATCTTAACAACTATCAGTTAGACACATTCATGCAAGACCTGGTTCGCCAGGACCAACGTTCTGATACCAACTGTGACGATCGCTCCAAATCCATATGGACGAACACGTCATTCATCGATTTCATTGCGAGGTATTTGACCTCTATATGATATGTTTTGTAAACATTGCATTCTTTTGAAAAGGCACACCATAAATGAATATTTAAATCAAAGGTTTTCGACATTTGATGATTTCTACATATAGACAATCACCGTAAATAATAGTTTACAATAGTACTTCCATTGACAATGCAGTCAAAATAAGATACACGGTGATGATTTGGTGAATGCAACGTTTCCTTGATAAACATGTCATGTAAGACTCCATGCACATAGCTTGTCTAACATATAAGCAAACAGCGGAAGACTCCTAGGGAACCTGAGAATAAACATGCTAACAAGTGTCAACACAAAGGTTGGAGAGTTCATAGTTTTAATGTTTTGCATAATCTGTACATAAATATGGATCACAAGATTTCAGTTGTTTCATCCAGAAACGTTTATCAAAATATTCTACAAGATTGAGCACCCTGGTAACTAAACTTTAACGTTATAATAAGTACCCCTGTTTTAACATACATGCAACCAACATGTACAATACACGCAAACCAACGTGTACTAAACTCAAATAGCATACGTCTGTTTTATAGTTCAGGCTAGGGTTTCTATACCTGGAACAGACGGGGATGTCAAGCCCTATGGATCCATATATAACTACTCGCGCCCACCAGTTCTTATAACCGGCAGTTACTAGTTACCAAAGCTAAGGGATTTTCGGTTCAAACTCGGTGTAGAATTTAGTATGTACTTGTATCCATTGCGTTTAAAATAAATTGCATGTATTCTCAGCCCAAAAATATTTAAAGTATTTAAAAAGGGAGCAAATGAAACTCACCTTAGCAGTACATAAGGTCATTCACCAAAATGAAACTCGGATTACCAAATAACCGTAGATCTCAACCTAGAGAACATATGTTGGTCAATAAATGTTTATCAAGCTAGGTCAGGTCATAGTGTATCACAATCCTAATGCTCGAGATCGACATACAAAAGTTATCCAAAGTCGTTTCAAAAAGTCAATTTTGACAATAGTTCAACAAAACGAGACATACCTTATATAAGGATTCATTTACTCGGTTGGTAATATTCAAAAATCCAATTTATCAATCTTGCAAACAAGTTGTTTTAAATATTAATTGCAGATTCAAAAGCAATTCCAATTAAAGTCAATCATAATTCAGTTGATCGTATCTTTTAATCCGTTCATCGAAACTATTCGATATCTAAATGAAAAGTTATTGATTTTTCGCCAGCTTTCCAAAAACATGTATATCATATACCTTTTACCAGTAATATATGTATTTAATTCATGAATCATTATAAACTGTTTAGCGACGAAATTTAGCATACAAGCATGTATAAATATATATACTCGAGCACTAGATATGGATACACAATTAATATATAAAAGATAAAATATGAGTGTTTACGTTCCAATATTGAGATTTAATATTGTAGGAAATTACGTAGATGCAACAGAGATGATAAACACTAGGTTTGATTTACAAATATACCCCGAATATTACCCATAACCTCTTTGACAATAACCCATAATTTCCTTAGCTCTAGCTTGCTCGAAAACCCATTTCGAAATCATTTGGACATCCCTCCATCATGATATTATATATATATTATTATTTTTGTATCATAAAAATAATAATACTAATACTATTAATAATAAGATTAATAATAATAATCTTAATATTAATAATAATAATAATTATTATTATTATTATTATTATTATAATTATAATAATTATAAATAATAAATTAAATAAATAACATAAGTAATACGGAGTAATATAAAATGTGAGAAAACTGAACCAGAATCGTGCAATTTATAGAACTTTTTCTGAAAAAGCACCCCATGCGATCGCATGGGATTTGTGCTTCAAGGCCATGCGATCGCATGGCCCTCTGATCAAGCTCACAAACTTTTGTTTTCTTGTTTGTCGACATATTATTTAAATATATATAATATATTTAATTTATATAATTAATTATATATTATATTAAATTCATGTGCATAGTTGACCTGTAATTTTCATTCCGATGACTCGTACGTTGTTACTCAACTTATGTCCCGGTTTCGGTTTCTCAAATGCATTTTCGTACACTTAGAAAACTTGCATTTTACGTTTCGTGACACGTACCTTTGTCAAAATATAGCCTTAAATTATCCATAAACTATATCACTCAAAGTATATCTTAATCTTTCGAGTGTTTTGGTCATTTACTTCTATAAATCATTGTCTCGTTATTTATTAATATAATAGTATTTATCAAACGTTTCATAACCAAGTTAATATCTATTCTCAATATTTTTAAACACGTTTTAAAATATACGTCGCAAGTTATTCATACAATTAATATTTCAATTTATCATATATATTCAAATAAATATTTAAACCAATAAGTTTAATGTACGGTATTAAACAATTAATAAATTGTTACGTTTTCGAGTTATAGTATATATATATATATATGTATCTATATACATATAATTGTTCGCGAATTGTCAAGAACAACCGAAAGGTATTTGAATATATGAAAGTAGTTCAAAAATTTTGAGATTCAGTTTACAGACTTTGCTTATCGTGTCCGAAATGTTAATCATACAAAGATTAAGTTTAAATTTGGTCAGAAATTTCAGGGTCATCACATTTTTCCATAAACGAGTTTAAAAGGTGTGGTTCCAATTGGAGTTTTGTAGGCTGTTCTAAAAGCTCAAAGTGCATCCTCCAATTTCATGGACCATTCCTTTGGATTTGATCCTATGGTTTTCTCTAGAATACGTTTTAAAGCTCGGTTGGTATTTTCAACTTGTCCACTTGTTTGTGGATGATAAGCGGTTGAGATTTTATGAGTTACTCCATATCTTTTGAGAACTTTCTCAAGTTGATTATTACAAAAATGAGTACCCCGATCACTTATTAAAGCTTTCGGTGTTCCGAACCTAGCAAAAAGACGTTTTAAGAAATTGACTACAACTCGTACATCGTTAGTTGGGAGAGCTTGTGCTTCCGCCCATTTAGATACATAATCAATGGCAACGAGAATGTAGAGATTATTATGAGATTTTGGAAATGGACCCATAAAGTCAATACCCCAAACGTCAAATACTTCACATACTTGAATGACATTTTGTGGCAGTTCATCACGTTGACTTATTTTTCCGGCCCTTTGACAAGCATCACAGGATTTACAGAGAAGGTGTATGTAACGACCCTACTTTTTCCGTTATCTTTTGCCGTTAATTATTTAACGACCGTTAATTATTTTTCGTGCCACGTCATTTCTATGACCTATATTATTATTTTTGTAATAATATATTAATTATTATGTGTTATATGAATATTTGTATTCATATTTTAAATTATACGTTCCTACGAGTCGCGGATTTCTATCCGGCGAATCTTTTCGGTTTTCAAACCAACGGTCGAACTTTTGGAATTTTTAAGTCCTAATTATTTTAAATATGATATTTTGATGTCATATGATTATATATAGTGTTTATATATTTTATTCGTCGCGTACTTATTATCTCTTCGAAAAATCAATCGCGTAGCGGCGTTTTCGCGTTTCGGGTTTCGTTCGGGCGTTTGGGCCACTAGGATTTTGTCATTTATCAAATTGGGCCACTATGGGGCCCACCCCATTCAGTTTTTGGCCGAAAATCCCTTAAGGAGGGGAGTATTTTGTCAAACTTGCAAACTAGTGACCATTACTCTAAACTTCACTACTTACTCTCATCTCTAACCTAATCATCTTATTTTTTTTCACCTCCTTCCTCCCTCTCCTCCCATGAACGTCCCCTTTCATCATCATCATCACCATTTCATCATCAAATCAAGGTTAAGAATTAGGGCTTTCAACATAAACGGATTCCTCTCATCGTTCTCTACGCGTCTATATCACTTGATTATTGATTAGGGTATAAACCCTAACCCTAGATTTTTAATTTTTCTTTATTTATCTGTATTTTGATTATATTTTATTAGTATGATGACTATTAGTTGTTGTAATGTTGATTGTATTCGTAGAATTACTCGATTGCATAATTTTCGGTTTGATAAAATTGGAACAGCAGCTTTTTCGTGTGTTTCTGATATTGTAACTGATGTTGATCATAAAATAAAGTATATAAATGAGTTCCTCTCATCAAGACATTAATTTTAGACTCCGGATTCATGTCGTTTCAATTCCCGGAGCCCTAGATACGAGCAAAGTGGTATTTTGTTAAGATTGAAATGTGATTTTGGTATGAACCAGGTTTGGTCCGACTTTGTGACCATATTTGGTGACTTTAGGGTGTGTTAGTGTGTTAGGACTGATGGTGGGGCGAACTTTCATGTTCGGGTCATCTCAATCCGAGCCACGAATCACCCGTTACGTCTAAAACACGTTTTTGATTGAATTGAAGTTCCAAGTAGTGTATTGGCTGTATATCATGACTTGTGGGCTGTTCATGGTGTGTTCTTGAGTGTACCAAAGTGTCGGGTGGTTTGCTTAGGCGGAGATATATGTGAGGCTCGCCGAAAACCGACACCCGGGGCTCAGGATACGACCCGATGAACTTTTGATTTAAAACTTGGGATTTATTATTAAACTTATGATATAAATAATGGATTTCATTATCATTTAATTACTTATGATATAAAAAGTAATTATTATTATTATTTAAGACTTATGATATATATTTATCATTTAATTAATACTTATTATTTAATTAACATTTTAATTAAACTTGTGATTAATAATACTTTCATTATTAATGGAAAATACTTATGATAAGTATTAAACTTATATTATGAGATTATTATAATAAGACTTATAATAAGGATTAATTAATTATTTAATTATTATAAGGCTTAGTTATTATTTAATTATAATTTAATTATTAAATACTTATGATTTAATGATTATAATTAGAAACTTATGATATGATTAATAATTCATTATTAATTAATAATACTTATGATATAATTTAAAATTTATTATTAATGAATAATACTTATATTATGACTAATATTTAATTAATTAATTAAATACTTATGTTATATTAATTATATCATTTAAACTTATATTAACTTTAATAATTCATTTTAATTTAATTAAACTTATGTTATGACATAATTAGACATATTTAACTTTAATAAACGTTATAACTTACATTATTATTATAACTTACACTTTTAAAATTAATGTTGACTATGTTTGACCAAGGTTGACTTTTGAGTTGACTTTCGGTTGACTTTGACTTTCAGTTGACTTCTGTTGACTTTCTAAATAAGGAAACTTTCCTAACTTAAAACTTTCTAAAAATAGAAACTTTCCAAAAATAGAAACTTTCCAAAAATAGAAACTTTCCAAAAATAGAAACTTTCCAAAAATAGAAACTTTCCTAAAATAGAAACTTTCCAAAAATGGAAACCTGCTAAAAATAGAAACTTTCTAAAAATAGAAAGTGTGTGTCCGTACGCTGTTCCGATCAAACCGATGCATGTTGAGTATTGTTCTATGTCTACTTGCAACATGTACAATAGCTATCATACTAAGACTTGACCTAAGTTAGTTATTTATATCGACCTGCTTTATTTATAGGTCGGCGTTGTGATCATTCATGATCACTTTACTTCATTTGCTGTTCGCATAATTGTGTGGTTACTTCGTTTGCTAATAAGGTGAGTTATAGTCCCATTTTCTATTTTAAATCTTTTGGGATGAGAATACATGCAATTTATTTTATATTTTGGACACAAGTGGAAGTTGGTTTAAATTATTCATTGTGAGTTGAACAAAAATATTCCCTAGTCTGGTAACTGTAATCACTGGTTTCTACTAGTGAACGCGAATCCTACGGATAGATCTATCGGGTTTGACAACCCCATTTCGAGCTAGTCGCGCTAGCAATTTATAATCGGAATGTTTAGTACTTCGTATTTTGTTGTAGATACACTTGTTCGGTGTATATTTTTTATTGTGTTTGGCAAGGGTAAATAAATGGTTAAGTGGTTACCAGGTGGCTCACGGAAAATGGAATAATGTTTTATTATATGTTTTCTAGCATATAATTTGGTGGTTCAAAAAGGAGTTTTTATGTTTTCAAACTTAAATTTTTATTGTTTAAATTAAATATTGTTTGCAATATTAAACCTATAATTCACTCAACATTTTTGTTGACAGTTACTCGCATGTTTTATTCTCAGGTTCATGATTGATTGCTTCCGCTGTGCTTAGAGAGTCTGCATATTTATGATGGCAGCTTTTGTTAAACATTAACTTGCATTCTATTTTGTTACATTAAAAAGTGGTTGTTTGTTGACTTTATTTGGGTCAACTTTTGGTTAAAGTATTATTGTATAGTTTTTCTAAACTTATACATTTTAGTAGATTTCCTTTATAGGAAATCATTTTTAAATAAAGAATGCAAGGTTGTTTTATTAAATTCATATAGAGTTTCGATCAAGCTGTGGGACCAAGTGACGGAGCCGTTAAGTGTTTTGGCGGAGTCGTCACAGTTGGTATCAGAGCTCTGGTTGTAGGGAATTAGGCTGCATTGATGTCGTTACCCGAGTCAATAGGGTGCATTAGTGAGTCTAGTCTACAGCCCGGCCTATTATATATTACTATATGTGATTATTTGTATCGTATTGGTATGTATATTGTTGTCATACATACATTTCTATTATGTTCTGAATCCGGGAGGAACTCCCATTCCGATTTAAACGTATTCTACGACTCATGCGAGTTCATCTTTTAAAGAAACACCTCGGTTAGTGAAACCGAGGGGGTGTCATTCTTGACTTCTGGAATTCTCGACATTTCTATGTCATAATTAGTGTTTATTGATATAACGTTTAAGTTACATTACGTGTTCTAGAATTCTCGGCATTTCTATGTCATCTATTATGGTTATGTATATAACGTTTGAGTTATATTACGCGAGATGTCATTCTTGACTTCTAAATGCTCGGCATTTCAATGTCAGCTATTATGTTTAGGTATATAACATTTTTGTTATATTACGTGCATTTGTGCCGTTGTGCCTATGTGCTTTGGTTGTTGAAACGGAAAACGTCATTCTTACTTTTAGAGATTCTTGGTACTTTGAAGACATTTTTATGTCATCGTTACTCCTATTCATTACTTTCGATGTCTTTGTCTCTTGTGCTATCTTTAGCACATTGTTAAGAAATTGTTTTAGGGAAATTGTGTTGAAATTCAAGGTTGACCACGTGTCCTGACCTTATGTAGTGATATTGGAATGGAACTATGAGTTAGTGAAATATAATGGCGTCAGGCCAACGTGATTATATTACTTTAATTCATAAAAAGTCCCAATATTGTGACATGAGGAATAGAAAGCGAGTCAAAGAAAATTTGTACACCACTCATTCGGAAATTCTAACGTTATTACATGAGTAAGGAAGATACTCATTATCTTATTTGTTGATATGCGAGAGACTCATCTTAACCGAACTACCTACCCCATGTTTTATCATTTATAACTCGCTTGTTAGTGACAGCTTCGCACGTGAATAGTTTTGACCCAAGGACTTGTGTTCTGATAAAAGTCAAGACATTATTTAACTCATTGGTTTTCATGACCTCGTAGCATTTATTGAAGAGATGTCGCAAGACAATTCAAGTCCATCACCCGAGCTTTAACGATCTTACTTCAACTCGTAACCTCTGTAATGCGGATACCCTGCTTTTCATTAAAATTTTTACACATTTGTGCAATTGGGCGGTTCTCACGAGATTTATGGGCGAATAGAAGTAATGAAATATTTTGTCATGTATACTATTTATAAAATCATATATGTACGTATGAATTCAAATGGACTAATTTACCCTTACCTATTTTGGCTATTATACACTAAATTATACCTTCAAAATTATTTTAAAAACCACTCTTGTTGAGTTGTTTAGTTAACTCAAATTGATTTACGTAAAATGGTACACGTTGTACATACTTCTAAATTTACTAAGAGCTTCGTTCCATTTATGGGGTTACATTAGACGTTTAAAGCTTTTTCAAAACTTCTTTGATTGATTACATTAGAATTTTCGCATTACTCTACAGAGTGTTTGGATCACATTTCTTCTCATCCTCCGTTTAAGGATGAAAATTTACCATTAAGTCCATTGATAGAAATTCTTACACCAGTTTGGATGCCGGTTTTATAAAATTTGTTGGAAAGTCTTTGCGCTCATAGAATTTTCCCTCTTATGGTTGGACATGGCCGAAACGCAGACCGATAAATCAAGTTTCTGGGGTACACTGGATGGTCACCTTATTGTAGAAAAGGCGCTAGGTGGGTTTCTACCCCAACTGTTGTTATAATGGGTATCATGGATATATATTACTCTAGACCGTTTGAGGAGTTTCTACTCTCAATTTTCGCTGTCAACCGCAACACCCTCGTAAACATCAATCCTAGGATTCGATACTTTAGGGTGCACGAAATTATTTTTGGAGATTCATCTCACCTGGAGTCGGCCATTCTTTATAACCCATGATTCGCGTTCTTTTCATCCGCACATAAATTTAAGAATATGGATGAATCCTAGACTTCCTCGCTCATTGTACAAGGAAGTTCACTCTCGTTGAATTATCACACCTTTCATACGTCTTCCTTTCGGAAATATAATGAAAATTTACTTTGGAGTCCATGATCCTCGTTAACTCCTTTGAGAGAATTGCCTTAAATATCTATGCCACCGATGTGACTACTCCATATTTATTTCTTCCTTCATTATTGCAACTTTATTTCATCCGTCCCAGTTCGTCCCCTTGGGGAGCTCCCGTTTTGTTCGTTGAGAAGAAAGATGGTTCATTTTGTTTGTGTATTGATTATCGTGAATTGAACGAGCTTACTGTTAAAAACCGTTACCCTCTTCCGAGAATTGATGATCTGTTCGATCAACTTCAAGGTTCGTCCGTTTATTATAAGATTGATCTTCGTTCCGGTTATCACCAATTACGCGCTAAAGAAACTGATATTCTGAAAACCGCTTTCTGTACCCGTTATAGTCACTTTGAATTTCTTGTTATGCCGTTCAGATTGACAAATGCACCTGTTGTGTTCATGGACCTCATGAACCGTGTGTGTAGACCCTATCTGGACAAATTCGTTACTGTTTTCATCGACCACATCCTTATTTATTCTAAGAGTGATGAAGGGCGAAGAACATTTGAAGTTAGTGCTTGATCTGTTGAGGAAAGAAGAGTTGTACGCTAAGTTCTCTAAGTGTGCTTTCTGGTTAAGAGAAGTTCAATTTCCTCGGACATATTGTTAGTAAATAGGGAATACAAGTTGATTCTGCTAAGATTGAGGCGATTGAAAAGTGGGAAGTTTCGAAAACTCCTACTCAGATTCGCCAGTTTCTAGGATTAGCAGGCTATTATAGAAGGTTCATTCAAGATTTTTCACGAGTAGCGAAACCTCTGACTGCTTTAACGCATAAGGGGAAGAAGTACGAGTGGAAGAGTGAACAAGAGTCTGCTTTCCAAACTCTGAAGAAGAAGTTAACTTCTGCACTGATATTATCACTACCTGAGGGTAATGATGATTTTGTTATCTATTGAGATGCTTCGTGTCAAGACTTTGGTTGTGTTTTGATGCAACGAAAGAAAGTTATTGCGTACGCGTCACGTCAGTTGAAGATTCACGAGCAGAATTACGTAACCCATGATTTAGAGTTGAGAGCTGTTGTGTTTGCGCTTAAGATTTGCAGACATTATCTATATGGGGTCAAAGGTACATTGTACACTGATCACAAAAGTCTTCAACATATTCTTGATCAGAAACAGTTAAATATGAGGCAACGAAGATGGGTTGAGACGTTAAATGATTATGATTGCGAACTTTTATATCATCCGGGAAAGGCCAATGATGTGGCTGATGCATTAAGTCGTAAAGAAAGGGCTGAACCTCGCAGGTTTAGGGCCTTGAATATGACAATTCAAACAAACCTCGCTAGGTAGATCCTTGAGGCACAATAAGAAGCCTTGAAGGAGGAAAACTTTGTAACGGGAAGGTCCGAGGCTTGAGTAAACAGTTAGAGGTACAAACCTATGGTACTCGGTATTTTGCGGGATGCCTTTGGGTTCCGAAGTTTGGTGATCTACGAAAACTTGTTTTAGATGAGGCTCATAAGTCTAGGTACTCTATTCATCCTGGTTCAGGAAAGATGTATCATGATCTTAAGGAGCTGTATTGGTGGCCTAATTTGAAAGCTGATGTGGCTACGTATGTGGCTAAGTGTTTGACCTGCGCTAAGGTTAAAGCTGAACATCAAAAACCGTCTGGACTTCTGGTGCAACCTGAAATTCCCGAGTGGAAGTGGGAAGGTATTAAGATGGACTTTATTACGAAGTTACCGGGAGTTGTGGGTGGTTATGATACCATTTGGGTGATTGTTACCGACTCGCTAAGTCAACTCTTTTCTTGCCAATTAAGGAAACATATTCAATGAAGAAGTTTACTCATTTGTATTTGAAGGAGATTATTTCGAGACATGGTGTTCCCGTATCGATTATGTTGGACTGAGGCAGTCCTAACAAGGTGCTCTAGGAACTAAATTGGATATGAGCACCGCTTATCATCCACAGACGGATGGTCAGAGTGAAAGGACCATTCAAACGTAGAAAACATGTTAAGAGCGTGTGTTATTGATTTTGGAAATGGGTGGGATAAATATTTGCCGCTGGATGAGTTTCTTATAACAGCAGTTATCATGCAAGTATTAAAGCCGCACCATTTGAAGCTCTGTATGGTAGAAAGTGTAGGTCTCCTGTCTGTTGGAATGAGGTTGGGGATGCTCAACTCACATGACCAGAGATCATTCACGAGACTACCGAGAAGATTGCACAGATTAAGGAAAGATTGAGAACTGCCAGGAGTAGGCAAAAGAGTTATGCTGATAAGAGAAGGAACGATATCGACTTTCAGGTCGGTGATCGTGTTATGTTGAAAGTTTCACCTTGGAAGGGTGTGGTACGTTTTGGTAAAAGGGGAAAGTTGAATCCTCGATTTATTGGACCTTTTGGGATTATTGAGAGAGTTGGACCAGTGGCTTATCGTTTGAAATTGCCACAAGAACTCAGTGCTATTCGTGGCGTTTTTCATGTATCGAATTTAAAGAAGTGTTTGGCCGAGGCCAATGAAACTATTCTTTTTGATGAACTTCATGTTGATAAGCAACTTTATTTTATTGAAGAACCTGTTGAAATTATGGACCGAGAGGTAAAGACTCTTAAGCAGAGTAAAATTCCTATTGTTCGAGTTAGATGGAACACCGGACGCGGTCCCGAGTTCACTTGGGAGCGTGAAGGTCAGATGAAGCAGAAGTAACCGCATTTGTTCCCAGATGCCGAGGAAACCCCTGCACCTGCTTAAATTTCGGGACGAAATTTCCGTAACGGGAAGGTACTGTAACGACCCTACTTTTTCCGTTATCTTTTGCCGTTAATTATTTAACGACCGTTAATTATTTTTCGTGCCACGTCATTTCTATGACCTATATTATTATTTTTGTAATAATATATTAATTATTATGTGTTATATGAATATTTGTATTCATATTTTAAATTATACGTTCCTACGAGTCGCGGATTTCTATCCGGCGAATCTTTTCGGTTTTCAAACCAACGGTCGAACTTTTGGAATTTTTAAGTCCTAATTATTTTAAATATGATATTTTGATGTCATATGATTATATATAGTGTTTATATATTTTATTCGTCGCGTACTTATTATCTCTTCGAAAAATCAATCGCGTAGCGGCGTTTTCGCGTTTCGGGTTTCGTTCGGGCGTTTGGGCCACTAGGATTTTGTCATTTATCAAATTGGGCCACTATGGGGCCCACCCCATTCATTTTTTGGCCGAAAATCCCTTAAGGAGGGGAGTATTTTGTCAAACTTGCAAACTAGTGACCATTACTCTAAACTTCACTACTTACTCTCATCTCTAACCTAATCATCTTATTTTTTTTCACCTCCTTCCTCCCTCTCCTCCCATGAACGTCCCCTTTCATCATCATCATCACCATTTCATCATCAAATCAAGGTTAAGAATTAGGGCTTTCAACATAAACGGATTCCTCTCATCGTTCTCTACGCGTCTATATCACTTGATTATTGATTAGGGTATAAACCCTAACCCTAGATTTTTAATTTTTCTTTATTTATCTGTATTTTGATTATATTTTATTAGTATGATGACTATTAGTTGTTGTAATGTTGATTGTATTCGTAGAATTACTCGATTGCATAATTTTCGGTTTGATAAAATTGGAACAGCAGCTTTTTCGTGTGTTTCTGATATTGTAACTGATGTTGATCATAAAATAAAGTATATAAATGAGTTCCTCTCATCAAGACATTAATTTTAGACTCCGGATTCATGTCGTTTCAATTCCCGGAGCCCTAGATACGAGCAAAGTGGTATTTTGTTAAGATTGAAATGTGATTTTGGTATGAACCAGGTTTGGTCCGACTTTGTGACCATATTTGGTGACTTTAGGGTGTGTTAGTGTGTTAGGACTGATGGTGGGGCGAACTTTCATGTTCGGGTCATCTCAATCCGAGCCACGAATCACCCGTTACGTCTAAAACACGTTTTTGATTGAATTGAAGTTCCAAGTAGTGTATTGGCTGTATATCACGACTTGTGGGCTGTTCATGGTGTGTTCTTGAGTGTACCAAAGTGTCGGGTGGTTTGCTTAGGCGGAGATATATGTGAGGCTCGCCGAAAACCGACACCCGGGGCTCAGGATACGACCCGATGAACTTTTGATTTAAAACTTGGGATTTATTATTAAACTTATGATATAAATAATGGATTTCATTATCATTTAATTACTTATGATATAAAAAGTAATTATTATTATTATTTAAGACTTATGATATATATTTATCATTTAATTAATACTTATGATTTAATTAACATTTTAATTAAACTTGTGATTAATAATACTTTCATTATTAATGGAAAATACTTATGATAAGTATTAAACTTATATTATGAGATTATTATAATAAGACTTATAATAAGGATTAATTAATTATTTAATTATTATAAGGCTTAGTTATTATTTAATTATAATTTAATTATTAAATACTTATGATTTAATGATTATAATTAGAAACTTATGATATGATTAATAATTCATTATTAATTAATAATACTTATGATATAATTTAAAATTTATTATTAATGAATAATACTTATATTATGACTAATATTTAATTAATTAATTAAATACTTATGTTATATTAATTATATCATTTAAACTTATATTAACTTTAATAATTCATTTTAATTTAATTAAACTTATGTTATGACATAATTAGACATATTTAACTTTAATAAACGTTATAACTTACATTATTATTATAACTTACACTTTTAAAATTAATGTTGACTATGTTTGACCAAGGTTGACTTTTGAGTTGACTTTCGGTTGACTTTGACTTTCAGTTGACTTCTGTTGACTTTCTAAATAAGGAAACTTTCCTAACTTAAAACTTTCTAAAAATAGAAACTTTCCAAAAATAGAAACTTTCCAAAAATAGAAACTTTCCAAAAATAGAAACTTTCCAAAAATAGAAACTTTCCTAAAATAGAAACTTTCCAAAAATGGAAACCTGCTAAAAATAGAAACTTTCTAAAAATAGAAAGTGTGTGTCCGTACGCTGTTCCGATCAAACCGATGCATGTTGAGTATTGTTCTATGTCTACTTGCAACATGTACAATAGCTATCATACTAAGACTTGACCTAAGTTAGTTATTTATATCGACCTGCTTTATTTATAGGTCGGCGTTGTGATCATTCATGATCACTTTACTTCATTTGCTGTTCGCATAATTGTGTGGTTACTTCGTTTGCTAATAAGGTGAGTTATAGTCCCATTTTCTATTTTAAATCTTTTGGGATGAGAATACATGCAATTTATTTTATATTTTGGACACAAGTGGAAGTTGGTTTAAATTATTCATTGTGAGTTGAACAAAAATATTCCCTAGTCTGGTAACTGTAATCACTGGTTTCTACTAGTGAACGCGAATCCTACGGATAGATCTATCGGGTTTGACAACCCCATTTCGAGCTAGTCGCGCTAGCAATTTATAATCGGAATGTTTAGTACTTCGTATTTTGTTGTAGATACACTTGTTCGGTGTATATTTTTTATTGTGTTTGGCAAGGGTAAATAAATGGTTAAGTGGTTACCAGGTGGCTCACGGAAAATGGAATAATGTTTTATTATATGTTTTCTAGCATATAATTTGGTGGTTCAAAAAGGAGTTTTTATGTTTTCAAACTTAAATTTTTATTGTTTAAATTAAATATTGTTTGCAATATTAAACCTATAATTCACTCAACATTTTTGTTGACAGTTACTCGCATGTTTTATTCTCAGGTTCATGATTGATTGCTTCCGCTGTGCTTAGAGAGTCTGCATATTTATGATGGCAGCTTTTGTTAAACATTAACTTGCATTCTATTTTGTTACATTAAAAAGTGGTTGTTTGTTGACTTTATTTGGGTCAACTTTTGGTTAAAGTATTATTGTATAGTTTTTCTAAACTTATACATTTTAGTAGATTTCCTTTATAGGAAATCATTTTTAAATAAAGAATGCAAGGTTGTTTTATTAAATTCATATAGAGTTTCGATCAAGCTGTGGGACCAAGTGACGGAGCCGTTAAGTGTTTTGGCGGAGTCGTCACAGTGTACATCTTTGAAAATTGTAGGCCAATAGAATCCAGCGTCGTAGACTTTTCTTGCTGTGAGTTTAGGCCCATTATGCCCTTCTGTTGGTCCTGTGTGACAATGGTTTAAGATTTGACTAGCTTCATCCCCGAATACGCATCGGCGTATTATTCCATCGGGACAACTTTTGAATAAATGTGGATCTTTCCAGAAATTGTGTTTTATATCACTAAAGAATTTCTTTCATTTTTGGTACGACAACCCTTTTTCAAGGAATCCACATACTAAATAGTTTGCATAGTCTGCAAACCATGGAATTTCATTATAATCGATCTTCAATATATATTCATCAATAAAGTTATCTTGTATGGCCGATTCATTTAGAACTTCTAATTCGGGATTTTCAAGACGAGAAAGATGATCAGCGGCGAGATTTTCTGCTCCCTTTTTGTCTCGGATTTCAATATCGAACTCTTGTAAGAGTAAGGTCCAATGGATTAATCGTGGTTTAGCATCTTGTTTTGAAAATAGGTATCTAAGAGCAGAATGGTCAGTATAGACCACCATTTTAGCTAAAACGAGATGTGAACGAAATTTGTCACAAGCAAAGACAATAGCAAGGAGTTTTTTTTCCAGTAGTTGTGTAACTCATTTGTGCTCCTTGTAATGTCTTACTAGCGTAATAAATATGTTGAAATCGTTTTTCAATCCTTTGTCCTAAAACGGCTCCCATTGCAAAATTATTTGCATCACACATGAGTTCAAATGGTAGATTCCAATTTGGAGTTATCATGATCGGCGCATTAGTGAGTTTTTCTTTAAGAATATTAAAAGATTTGATGCATTCATCTGAAAAGATAAATGGAGCATCCTTTTCTAGGAGTTTATTCATAGGAGTAGCAATTTTAGAAAAATCTTTTATGAAACATCGGTAAAAATCGGCATGCCCTAGAAAACTCCTAACTCCTCTAACATTGGTGGGATGTGGAAGTTTAGCAATTACATCTACTTTAGCTCTATCCACTTCAATTCCTTCCTTTGAAATTTTATGACCAAGAACGATGCCTTCTTTAACCATGAAATGGCATTTCTCCCAATTAAGTACTAGATTTGATTGTTCGCATCTAATAAGCATTTGTTCAAGATTAACTAGACATAATTCAAAAGTATCACCGAAGACTGAAAAGTCATCCATGAAAACTTCCATGCATTCTTCTATCATGTCGTGAAAAATCGCCATCATACACCTTTGAAAGGTTGCAGGGGCGTTGCAAAGTCCAAATGGCATGCGTTTATAAGCAAAAGTACCATAAGGTCACGTGATCGTGGTTATCTCTTGGTCCTCGGGTGCTATTGAAATTTGAAAGTATTCTGAGAAACCGTCAAGAAAATAATAGTAACTGTTTCCAGCTAACCTTTCCAACATTTGATCAATGAAAGGTAAGGGAAAGTGATCTTTTTTGGTGGCGTCATTTAATTTTCTATAATCAATACAAACACGCCATCCTGTTACAGTCCTAGTAGGAATAAGCTCATTTTTTTCATTTGTGATGACAGTCATGCCACCCTTCTTAGGTACGCATTGAACTGGGCTTACCCATGGTATCAGAGATTGGATAAATTAAACCCGCATCTAGCTGTTTAATAATTTCTTTCTTAACAACATCTTGCATATTTGGATTTAGTCTTCGTTGGCGTTGCACATACGTTTTATGACCTTCTTCTATAAGGATTTTATTTGTGCAATACGAAGGACTTATGCCTTTAATGTCATGAATCTTCCATGCAATAGCTGGTTTATGAGCTTTTAGCACAGAAATGAGTTGAGATTTTTCATTTTCCGTAAGAGGAGACAATATTATTACAGGTAATTCAGATTCACCATGTAAATAAGCGTATTCCAAATGGTTTGAAAGTGGCTTTAACTCTAAAATTGGTGGTTCTTCTATCGATGATTTGTATCGATATCTGTCTTCCTCTTTTAGCATTTGAAGTTCTTCTGTTGTTGGTTCATATTCATTAGCTATGAGTGCGGCTAACATTTCAGCTTCATCAATTAGTTCAGTTCCTTCTCCTAAAGAACATTCTCCTGTTCCTTGTAATTCTGGAAATTCTTCTAACAATTCTGCATGTGATTCTATAGTTTGAATATAATAACATGTATCATCTGCAGATTGCGGTTGTTGCATGGCTCTATCAACAGAAAAGGTAACACTCTCGTCCTCTATACTTAGGGTCAATTTCTTACCAAACACATCTATTATTGCTTTAGCTGTGTTTAAGAATGGTCTTCCTAATATGAGAGGAACTCGAGAATCTTCTTCCATGTCCAGAATAACAATGTCTACTGGAAATACTAAAGTACCAACTTTAACTAGCATGTTTTTTATTATCTCTCTAGGATATTTTACTGATCGATCGGCTAGTTGTATACTTATTCGTGTTGGTTTCAATTCTCCAAGGTCTAGTTTAGCGTATAGTGAATACGGCATTAAATTTATACTAGCACCTAAGTCTACCAATGCTTCTATTGAACTAAGACTACCCAGAAAATATGGAATTGTGAAACTTCCTGGATCTGATAGTTTTTCTGGTATCTTATTCAACAGCACTGCAGAACAATTACCATTCATAGTAACAACCGAAAGTTCTTCCATTTTCTTTCTATTTGTGATTAGATCTTTCAGAAATTTAGCATATCTTGGCATTCCTGATATCACATCAATGAAAGGAAGATTGACATTTATTTGTTTAAACATATCCAAGAATTTGGATTGCTCGGCTTCAAGTCTTTCTTTTCTCATTTTACTTGGGTAAGGAAGCGGTGGTTGGTATGGTTTAACATAAGATTTAGCCTTAACTGTGTTATCTTCATTAACCTTTTCAACTACTGGTTCTGTTTCCTTATCTTGCTCAGATTGTGGTTCTTGTGGAGTAGGAATAGAGTCATCAGAAATTACCGGTATTTCAGGTGGTTTAAGTGTAATACCACTTCTTTTGGTAATGGCTTTAGCTGTTTCATTCCGGGGGTTAGCTTTGTATCGCTAGGTAGACTCCCCAGTTTTCTTTCACCTATTAACCTTGCTAGGTTACTTACTTCTTGTTCCAAATTTTGAATAGAAGCTTGTTTATTTCTAAATGCTTGAGCATTTTATTCATTGGTTTGTTTCTGAGATGTGAAAAACTGCGTTTGAGATTCAACTAGCTTTGACATCATGTCTTCTAAATATGGCTTTTTATCATCGGTTTGTGATGGTTTAATTAGAAAAATAGGTCTTTGCTGATTGTAAGTATTGTTGGATACTTGCTGATTGCTAGGACCTTGTTGGTTATTGTATGAAACATTTCGGTTATAATTCTGATTTTGATTGTAGTTTGGTCTTAGCGGTTGATAATTACCTTGGTAATTATTTCCAGGCCTTTGGTTTATGTATGAAACATTCTCTCTTTGTTCCATTGTTTGTTCAATACTGAGACAATCTTTTGTCAAATGTGGTCCTCCACACTGCTCACAACTAATTCATATTGAGTGTATATCCTTAGTCATCTTTTCCATTCGTTTCTCGAAAGCGTTTATCTTTGCAGACATGGAATCAAAGTCATGGCTAGAATCGGCTCTAGCCGCTTTAGATGATCTAACCATATCTTTTTCTTGGTGCCACTCATGTGAGTGGGAAGCAGTGTTATCAATAATTTTGTAAGCTTCAGTTACGGTTTTCTTCATAATGGAACCATCAGCTGCTATATCGATGTCTTTTCTTGTAGTGATGTCGCATCCTTGATAGAATATTTGTACTATTTGATAAGTGTCTAAACCATGTTGAGGACATCCTCTTAACAACTTTTCAAATCTTGTCCACGCCTCATATAGAGTTTCATTTGGCTTTTGTGTGAATGTAACTATTTCTCCTTGAAGTCTCACGGCTTTAGATGCCGGAAAGAATTGTTTAAGAAATTTTTCAACTAAAACATCCCATGTATCAGTCGCCCCTTCAGGTAACGATTCTAACCAATCTTTGGCTTCCCCCTTTAATATCCAGGAAAATAATATGAGATATATTTGTTCATCCTCAACTTCTCAGATCTTAAATAGAGTACAAATCCTATTAAAGGTGTGAAGATGTTCGTTTGGATCCTCCTTCGGTGCACCACTAAATTGGCATTGATTTGTTACCATGTGTAGGATTTGTCCTTTGATTTCATAATCTGGCGCATTAATGTCTGGTTGAGTAATTGCATGACCTTGGCCAGTGCGTTTAGCTCTCATTCGGTCTTCCATACTTAGAGGTTCCAGATTTTCCATGATTAAATTTGTTGAATCTGAATCACTAGAGGATTCTGACTTAATGGTTTCTTCCTCGACAATCTCTGGATGAGTAATTTGTTGTTCAGGAGGAATGATTAGTGGTTCAGGATCTCTGAATTGTCCCTGAATATCCTTCGAATTCTCAATTGTGAGGTTGGGTTCAATAAATGGATTATCGGAAATTTGAATTGGAGTAATTTGTCGACTAAATGACGATTCTAAAGAAAAATCAACGGCGACAATGTTGGCTAAAGTCTTGACCGAGTTATAGGTGGTGAACATATGAAAGGTGGTGAACGTTTTGCTCGGTGCATTCATTGAATATCCTATTAGTTATAAAAGATAAAAATTATATAAGCTATCAAATTAATAGACTTTTCTGATTTTGCCCACATTTCGAATAGCCAATAGATGCAGCAGGTAGCCAGGACCCTTTAAATTAGAAGTCCACAACTGTCATAACCCGACCTTAACCATAAGGACGAATACAATAACATATGATTTCATCGCGAGGTATTGAACTCTATATGCGACATTTTTCAAAAACTGCATTCGTTTTTACAATACAAACCATAGCTTTTATTACAAATACAAGGTTTAAACAACTTAATAATGATTATCGTTTAGCGATAATCTTAGACTTACAAACTTTTCATGTGATAATAACAATACGAACTCCAACATATTTTACATTACAAATCCTCCGATATGCAGTTTTATTTTTGACACAAATATGCATACTCAAGATCTTGCTTAAATTCAACATGTTGCAGCGGAAGCTTTTAGTTATCACCTGAGAATAAACATGCTTAAAACGTCAACATAAAGTTGGTGAGATATAGGTTTAATGCTGGCAGCGTTATAAATATAGACCACAAGATTTCATATATAAACATTTTAATAAAAATATTCTAAGTTGTTGAGCACTTGATAACCATACTTAACATTTAATCAACGTCGCCTATTCCCTTTATTATGAAATCTTACTACACCGTACCAAGTGTAGTTACCGAAACGAAGTACTGTACAACCGTTGAATACTGGTCGTCCAGTCCGGTTGGGGTTGTCAGGCCCGATAGATCTATCAACAGGATTCGCGTTTACAATACCTCATGTAAATAATAGTTACCAAGTTACAGGGAAGTATGCCAGTGGTACAACTCAACGTAGAATATATATTTTTAATCACTTGTGTCCATAACGTAAATCATAAAATGCATGTATTCTCATCCCGAAATATTTAGAGTTTAAAAGTGGGACTATATACTCACCTTTTCCTTGAAGGTATTTAACTCGACTTGGTCTCCGATAGATATCACGAACCTAACCATATATATAATATATCAACATATTTTCTTTTCAAGTAATCGTTACATATATATATATATATATATATATATATATACACTTATAATACTTTTAATATTTTCTTAGTCCGTAGTTAGCAGTCTGTTGTTAATGGTCCACAATTAGTTGCTCAATAAAATAAATAAAGACCCCATCGTATTCGTATTGATCAGAATTAATCTCAACCCATGGTACCATGTTGTCAAATGACGTGTTGCGTACATAAAGTACCGTGTTGTCAGATGACGTGTTGCGTACAATCATGAGGTCTTATGATTAATCTTCTCGTGTTGTTTACGGGTGGTCCTGGAATATATAAAATCAAATCATAAGTAAATATATATTAAATATTATGTTAATTAGCCAATATATGATTAATCCAATTTTGTCATAATATGATATATTACAGGTTTTGAAGTGTTTTAAAAATCAAATTGGAAGGATCTATTTAGTTTGCGAACAGGTTTGAAATCATTCAAACTATGTTCTTGTTGTTAAAAATTTTATAACACAAAATAAGATAGCTATATATATATGAATCGAATAAGATTATGAATAAGGTTACTACCTCAAGTTACTTGGATAAAGCTACTGGAAAAGATAGAAAATAATCTTGATCAAACTTTCTTATGATGATTATAGGTTGTTCATGAAGCTAGTTCTTCATGAGTATTTGCTGAGATTGTGAAGAACACTTAGAGTTCCTAAGAGTGTGTTTTTTTTTTGGTTAGAGAAAGATGGTTGTAAGAATGAAATGAAAAACCAAGGTGATGGTGATACTTATAGGACAGTCTGGTTGTTGAGGGAACAAGGACAAATTATTGTGTTGAATTTTTGAGTAATAATGTATGCTAGCTTACAAATAAGATTCCCTCTTATCTAGGGCAGATCTAAAGCTGATAAGGATATTGATTTGATGTGTATTTACCAATAGTAAATATGTATGGATGATGAGTATGATATTGATATTGATTGGACCCCGCCAGGGGTTTCCACCCCTTGGACCCCGCTTATCGGGGGCGCTGCCCCCGAACCCCCGTCATAATCAAGATAAGTTCAAACAAGTGTGCACTCCACACTTCCCCAAACTTGTTCGATATTTATCAAGATTATTTTGGTTACAAATTAATCCTATTAAACTTAAATCATATTAGTGACATAAATCACAACACATTATAGATTGTAAGTATATATGTCAAAGAACGTTACATATAGTTATCGTTTTGAAAACTTAAGTTAGTGGTCTCAAAGTATACTTATAACTCATTATTGTTAGTTCACAATGAAATGTTAAACCATCCTTAAATCATGTTAAATATGTATAGATATGTACATATACATAATCGTATAATTATCGTGTGTTATATAGTTCGTGATATCATCGGTCAAATTGGACGGTCAAACGTTGTGTAAAACTCTTTTCAAAAATATAAGTCTCAACAGTTTGGATTGCTTATCATGTTGGTAAGGTTTAATTTATGTAAATATTAATCTCATAAGTATAGAACGATCGAAAAATTCCGGGTCGTTACAACAACTCGCCACTAACAAATCCAACTATTACTACGAACCAGAAAATTTTGGATGTCTATCAATATAACCGCTTAAAATAATTTTTTCGTCGAAATTTTGAAGAAAAAAAATCTATGTCCTAAAAACTAAAGCATAGAAATGAGAAAGAAAAAGAATGCGTCGAAAAACGTCAAAAAATAAAAGGTCGAAAAATAAGCGTCGAAACTTAAAAGGAACTCTAAACGAAAAAACGACAATTACTTAAAAAGTACTAAAATCTTAAAACGGCGTCGCAAAATTCTAAAGCACCTAAATCTTAGTATAAAGAAAATGCACTTAAGGGATTTTACATCAAAGCCTAAAAATCTAGAAATAAAATACTACGGTAAAAACTAATCTTAAAACTAATTACGAACGAAAAATATACAATATACGAATAAACGATTAAAAAGATATAAATATAAAAAGAAACTTAAATTGATAAAAAAAATACAATTTTATAAAAATGTTAATTTTATCTTATTATTTTATAAAAGTATTAATTTATGTAGTTAATAAAACTAATTAAAACTTAAAATACAAAATTAATTAAAACTTAAAACTAATCATTATTTAAACTAACCCTAATTAACTAATTAATTTATAATAATAATATTTAAACGTAACCCTAATCCGTATGTACTAGGTTCTGGGCATGTCAGACATAACCATGCGGTCGCATGGATTTTCTACACTGCAGCCATGCGATCGCATGGCTTGCAGATTCAGATAAGATGCAGGCTAAAAATCGCAGGTTTAGTTTTGTATTATTTTTTTTATTTTTTTTACTTTTTTATTTTTACTTTATATTCTTTACTAAATTTATATAAGTAATATTTATAACAAGAATTTTTTTTTAAAAAACTAAAGAAAAATACTTTTATGCTTTATAAAATATATTTTCTTTTTACACACTTGAATAGATATATAAATATATATATATATATATATATATATATATATATATATATATATATATATATATATATATATATATATATATATATATATATATATATATATATATATATATATAAGTAATATTATTATTATTATTATAAAAGAGGGATTTTACCGTTTAATAACCGGTTTGTCGATTTTATGTCTTAAGTCACAATTAAAACCTAATGTAAAATATTAAATATAAATACAACTTAATTTAAAACGTAAAGTAAACAACGATAATTAAAGTGCGATAAATTAAAAAGTGCGATAATTAAAATGACGATAAATAAAATTGCGATAATTAAAAAGTGCGATAATTAAAAATGCGATAAGATATAAAATAAAGGAATTATGCTTATTTAAACTTCCGTAATCATGATGTTCGACGTGTTGATTTTAGTTTATTACCATGGGTTAATTGTCCTTTGTCCTGGATTATTCAATATGTCCATACGCTTTTTGTCCATAACAGTCCATCAGTCATAAATATAAAGTGCGAGTGTCCTTGTCAAATTATCCTTATACCCGAAGTCAAATATTACAACTAATTGGGGACTTAAACTGTAACAAGGTCTTAATACTTTGTTAATGATTACACCAGGTTATCGACTGCATGCAATTCAAGGTTTTAATACTTTATTATCAATTACACCAAGTGTCCTTGTCTGTAATCCACCCCTATTTTAATGAGTCCATTGACTATTAATCCATCTCCGTGTCCGGTTAAATGAACGATTATTAATATTTATAAATATCCCGCCCATCGTGTCCGATCGAGTGTATATGGTTATTTTAGATACGTCAAATTGTAAATCTCTTTATTAAATTAACGAACTATCATTCAGTTAAACAAATATAAAGCCCATTAATAGTCCATAGTCTTATTTCTACAAGTGTCGGTCTTTTTTCCAAACTCCAATTATGGTACAAAGCCCAATAACCCCGTCTTTAATATTTAGCCCAACATCACGATTACTTCGATTTAAATAAGCATAATAATAACTTAGCTACGAGACATTAATTTAAAAAGGTTGAACATAACTTACAATGAGTATTAATCGCGTAGTGTTACACGGACAGAATTTTGACTTACAAACTTAAAACATTCGCCACTATAACCTTATTATTATTAACTTAAAATTAAAATTATAATTAAAATATAAATATAAATATAAATATAAATATATATATATATATATATATATATATATATATATATATATATATATTGAGAGATAGAGAGTAGATAGAAAAAGATGTGTAAAATTTGTCGACCAAACGTTGCAATTTATAGGACCTGACCTGCTACAATTTGCCATGCGATCGCATGGGATTAAGCCTTCCTGGCCATGCGATCGCATGGCCACCTTTTCTTGGTCACAAATGATTCCAAAACGTGGGCTGCTCGTATTATTTAATATATATTATATAATATATATAATTTTATATAATTATATATATATTATATTATATTCTTGTGCATTGTTGACTTGTAATTTTAGCTCCGTTGTGTTGCGCGTTGATAGTTGGTTCATGTCCCGGTTCCGAATTTTCGAACATCCTTTCGTACTATTTAATATCTTGTACTTTGCGTTTTGCGGCTCGTACTCTTGTAACTTTTAGACGTTTTTCATCAATAATTTGAACCACTTTGATTGTACTTTGTACTTTTTAGCATTTTGGTCGTTTGCGTCTTCAAGTCGTCGAATCTGTCTTTTGTCTTCACCTTTTAATATTTAAACGAATATCACTTGTAAATAGAACAATTGCAACTAAAAGCTTGTCTTTCTTGAAGGATAATGGTATGAAATATATGTTCGTTTTTAGCATTATTAACGGCGAAAAATCCGGTGCGGGTAATCGGAATCATAAGGATACTAGGGTTGAAGAGGAAGAGTCTGGTTGCTGGTATCTAGGTAATCTTTTCCATGTCAGTAATGATGATGTCCACTCAAAGAAAGCAGATTGTTCGGTTCTCGAGATAGTATTTAATGCAAAAGACAACTCTCAAGGTACAGATGCATGTTTGGTTGATTCCCAAGTAGATGGGAGATTTGAAGGCGACTGTACAGTTAACAAAAAAGAAGCAAATAAAAACTATAGTGGTATCGATCCGGCAATGTTTAGCCCAATACGTCAAGTGGACCAATCGGGTATTGAAGTTGGGTCAAAGACACAAGATTCAAGCAAACATGATGGGTATGCAAATAATGGGCCAAATAGCCCATTAAGCAATAGTTGTCTCAAAGAAGACTCAAAGCTCAATGGCCCAATAGGAAAAACAAACTCGAGCAAATATGTTAGTGGACTCAATAACATTAAGTCCAATAACATTAACAAGGTTGGACAAAGCAGTAGGCAAAATAGACTTGATCAAAGTAGGTCAAGTTTCGATGGCAATAAGAAAAAACATGGTGAAACAAAATCGTCGAAGAATTTAGAGACGAAGAAGGATTGTTACTGGGCAAGTATTCGACAATGGAAAACCTCCTCAAGGATGATTAATATCAAGAATTTGGCAAGGAAAACTAGACCTGACAACAAACCCATTCGTTCAAGATGTTCGAATTGTGCAAATCAGGTAAATCAGAAAAGGAATTCGGAGGTGCAAGAAGTTCAGAGTAAACAGACTTGTTCAAGAAAGAAGAGTGGTGAGGCAGTTTCAAACTCTTTTAACTCAATCAATTCAGAAGGGGTTTACGAATTTGGATGGCGGTTGGGACTAAAGTGGCAAAAAAAGCTATCTGTCCAGTGAGTGTGTTTATTTCTTTTCGTAATTCAATTTTTTTAAATGAAGATTATATCTTACAATATTAGAGGGTTCGGGTGTGGTAAGGATAGTAAGTTCGGTCCTGTAAAAAGATTGATAGCTAGTGAGAAACCTATTTTCATTGCACTTCAAGAAACAAAATTGAATATTGTTGATGATATATGGGTTCACTCTCTTTGGGGTTCAATTGAGTGTAATTTTTTCCAGCAAGAGAAGATTGGAAATTCTGGAGGTCAACTACTGGTTTGGGATACAAATTATTTTGAGGCAGTGGATGTAGTTCGGTGTGATCGTGTTATTGGGGTCAAGGGGAAATGGAAGAGTGATGGGTCTATTATCAATATTCTTAACATTTATGGACCTCGCGACGACTCAGGGAAAAATGATTGTGGGATAATCTGTCTAGTATAATATCGGATAGTGACGAGGTGTGGGTACTTTGTGGCGACTTTAATGAGGTTAAGAGGCAAGAGAAACGGTTCAATTGTGAGTTCATTGAAAGTAGGGCAAATATGTTCGACAACTTCATTCAATCCAGCAATCTAGCTGACTTACCACTCGGTGGAAGGTTATACACTCTTGTCAGCGACGATGGCCTAAAGTTTAGTAAAATTGATCGCTTTCTAGTGTCGGAAAAGTTTTTATTTTTGTGGAACAATTTTTCGCTGGTGGCACTGGAAAGAAAAGAGTCGGACCACTGTCCACTAGTGTTAAAAGATGAAGAAAAAAACTATGGTCCGAAGCCGTTTAAAATCTTTGATGCGTGGTTTGATGATGAAGGGACTGAGCAAATTATCAATGATGCATGGTCAAAAGCTGAGGTGAGTTCTTATTCGCATAAGGACCGTAACTTTATGGCTAAACTTAAAAGCGTTAAAGGTGCACTTAAAACATGGAGTGCTTCTAAGTATGGACAGTTGGACAGTGATATATAATGCATAAAACTATTGCCCATACCTTAGAATTGAAGGCAGAAAAAGGTCCATTAAATTTGGATGAGCTAGAATCGTGGAGAGAAGCAAGAAAATGTTGGTTGGATAAGGAAAAAACCAAGGCGAAAATGTTGAAACAAAAGGCACGTGTGAGGTGGATTCTGGAAGGCGATGAAAACACTAAATATTTTCATTCGATTATTCGGAATAACTATAATAAGCGCAACATTCGGGGCTTGTCTATTAATGGTTGTTGGATAGATAATCCAGAAGAAGTAAAAGCAGGAACTTTTAGACATTTTAACAGTGTGTTTCGGGAAACAAACATATCGAGGCCTTCTCTTGAAGATTTAGTATACCCGTCGATCACAGGTGATGAGGCTACAACGCTAGAGGGAAGTTTTTCTGAATCTGAGATTTTCGAAGCTATTAATGATTGTGGAAGCACAAAGGCACCCAGACCCGATAGGTTTAACTTAAGATTTTTTAAAAAATTCCGGGATACGATAAAGGTTGATCTCATGATGCAATTTCTTGGTTTTTGGAGAAGGGAGAAATCTCTAGAGGTTGTAACACCTCTTTCTTCACTCTTATTCCCAAAAAAAAAACTAATTCGGTGTGCGTAGGTGATTATAAACCTATTAGTCTTATTAATAGCTACTATAAAATTGTTGCTAAATTATTATCAAATCTTTTAAGGAAAGTTATGCCTTCACTTGTGGGTATGGAACAAAGTGCTTTCTTAAAGGGGCGATGTATTCTTGATGGGGCTTTGATTGCTAATGAAACAGTGGAGTATCTCAGAAGTAATCGAAAAAGGGGCATTATCTTCAAAGCAGATTTCAAAAAGGCATTTGATAGCCTTAATTGGAAGTTTCTAATGGACGTTATGAAATCCATGAGTTTTGGTGATAAGTGGAGGAAGTGGATCCGATCATGTCTTGAATCGGCTTCTATCTCGATACTTGTAAATGGTGCTCCGACTAATGAATTTTCACTAGAGAGGGGTGTTAGGCAGGGAGACCCTTTATCACCGTTTCTTTTCATTTTAGCGGTGGAAGGGCTAAAGATACTCACTAAAGCGGCTTTGGAAAAAGAGTTATTCAAAGGAGTGGAGGTGGGTAGGGATAAGGTGTTAAACTCACATCTTCAATATGCGGATGACATCATTTTTTTCGGGGAATGGAGCCGCTTGAACGCTTTTAAGGAACATTGTATCACGGGCTTCATATGTTTCGCTCCCCTACGATTAACTTGGTCTCTTACACAGATGCCAATTGCGCTGGTTGTCCGGACACTCGGAGATCTACATCCGGTTACTGTGTTTAACTTGGTGATAACCTAATTTCATGGTCTTCTAAACGTCAACCAACTCTCTCTCGTTCAAGTGCCGAAGCCGAGTATCGCGGGGTTGCAAATGTAGTATCTGAGTCATGTTGGTTACGCAATCTTCTTATTGAGTTACATCGACCGATACATAAAGCTACTATTGTATATTGTGACAACGTAAGTGCCATCTTTTTATTGAACAATCCAATTCAACATCAACGCACGAAACACATTGAGTTAGATATTCATTTTGTTCGAGAGAAAGTTGCACGTGGTCAGATTCGGGTTCTACATGTACCCTCGCGTCGTCAAATTGCAGATATATTCACAAAAGACCTACCTTTAATTTTGTTTGATGAATTTCGGAACAGTCTTAACGTTCGCCTACCTCCCGTTTCGACTGCGGGGGACTATTAGCTGTACATTAGCATTAGCGATATATTAGCCATAAATAGAAGATTACGATAGATATGATTGAATTGGTAAACAATTGTAATCCCTGAATATCAGGATGTTAGTTAGGCCAAAAGTTGTATATATACACTTGATTATGATCAATGACGGACACACAAATTCATAATCTTATAGATATGCGCTTATTCGATATGGAAAAAACGTAACTCTTTGGTGTTTAAAGGCAAACGTAGTATTTCTCCGGTGATTCTTAATGACATTCAAGTTAAAGCATTCAAATGGATCTCGGCTAGACTCAAAGGTGTCTCCATCGATTGGCTTAGTTGGCTACTTAATCCTTATAAGTATGTAGTTTAGTAGAAAGTTAGGTGGCAACCTTTGCTCCCTAGATTGTATATAGGTTCGTGTTTTGCATCGTGCGGGTTCATCCGGAACTTATGGATGTACCTTTGATGTATCCTTGGATTTTTATATAATATAATTACCTTGCCTTTCAAGAAAAAAAAATATAAAATCGTTGAGCTTCAAATCAAAAATATTCATTATATATCATACTATAAAATTTTCATTTTATTTTTTTTTTATGTAATCTGAAATTTACTAAGGAGACATCTCCTCCTTTAGATGTTTCTCTAGCTCCGTCCCAAGTAAATATTAAATGTTAGTTGACAATGGAATGAGAGATGATGTAAGTTTTTAAATAGAGTACCCTTTTTTTCAAGGTAATCCATTAATTCATATAAGTTAAACAAAATAAATGTATCTAATTTACTTCAAGGAAAAACAACTCTACTAAAATGCATGTTCCCTAATATTAAATAAAGGACAACCATTTACGAACCATCAATATAATTGGGAGAGCACTAAAGGAGTATATGATGTTGTTGAAAAAGTGTGGCATTAATTAATTTATACATAATTTTGGATCGAACATAATTGTAGTTTGATATAGTTATTTGGTCCAAACATACATAAATTGTGCTTTGTTTGATTTAAAAGGATGATATGATAGGGACACAATGTCTCTTAACCGACTTAAGTGTACCTACAAATCGTCCCCTAATTAGTTCATGCACCTACTACTTACTCATTTATGATAGCTTGTCATTAAATACGGCCGTATTGTTATTAAAGTTATCATGGACCGAATTGTACGTGGAAGTAAGATATCAAATTTGATGAATGTAAGTTAAAGGTCATTGTCTATTGGTGCACCCAACAATTCCTAATGAACGTAGATAACAATAAAATATTCAATCTCACGAAATCTAATTTACGTAAAGTTAGATACAAATTAATGAGAATATGTGTATTCATGAGAACCTTGAGGTTATAATAGTACATGATCGATAAGGAAGATATCACATAACGTAAGTGTTGTTAACGGTACCGCTGATCACGTGCCCTTATTCGATGTATTAAATCGAACAATAGTTAATAAATCCCTGATTCTAAAGATATTGGTGTGGCCTGTGTGGGCTATTTCTCCTTGGTTATTCCATTCGTTTGTATCTTAATAATCTAGTTTGAATGGTAAAAACATGTATCCTTGAAAAGATATGTGCATGTTCAAATTCTAGGGGAAGTTTTATTCAAGTTTGTGCCTCTGGCATCCTTCACTTTGTGCGGGTCAAGCAGTTAACCTAAAGCACTCCGGGTACGCTTTGCGCGACGGATGCGGAGAGTTTCTTCTTAACGGGTGTGTGGATGACAAATGAGAGGATTCGATGCCGAAATTGCCGTTCTAAAAAAATAATAATGTAGTGTTGTACATATCTCCCGTTATCGAGTTGTTGGTCATGCTCTAGCTGTATATATTTCTCTATATCATGTAATCTCTCCAACTTTTTAATAAAAAATCATATTGCCATTAAAAAAATTAAATTAAATCAAACAATTTGATTTGAGAAACCATTTATATACAACCGTAAAATACATATTACGGGTGTGTTTGACGAAACTAGCTGAAGTAAACTTATATTGTTAGAAAATAGTATGAAATAATGGTGAATTTATCAAAAGTGAGTTTGGAAATATCACCTCCCTTATATTTATAAGTGTTTTTCAAAATAGCTAAAACTGAAAGCTTGTAAAAGTAATTTCTCATTTCACATGCTATGAGCTTATTTTATAACGAGTTCAACTATGTTATTTCAACTAGCTTATTTTTTTCATTTGATATTACTCCTTAAAAGTTTGTCACTTAATCAATGATACATACTAACTTACGCTTATGAAAAAAAAAATTAAACTCTCATAAATTACCATATTCTTGTCATTCAAACACACTCATAAATGTGAAGTGTATAATTATATCCAAAGTGATCCATAAACAAACCAAACTTCTCCGCAACTAAGCTAGCTGTCTTACACTTAGATACCGGTATGATAAGTTTTCCCTTCACTTAATCAAAACGAAAAGATTTGCCCAATCTTGAATAGAATGAAAATTCCTTAACAACCCTCGAATGTGATGAAAACTTCTTTTTACACTTACCCTCAGCACACCCACCATCAATGACCATAACCACAACATCATCAAAAGAGTCGACATCGGAAGACACCAATGTTTTAGCCTTCCTTTTACCCGATTTTGAGACTACCTCCTACACCAAATTAAAATTCGAAGAAGAAGGAACCTTTGACAAAGACACAACAGTATCCACATCCACAACATAGTTATCATCAATTAAATGGGCAAAAGATGTACTCGCTTCAGCTTCCACTGTGCCCTTTGACAAAGCTGGCTTACGAACACGAACATTCTTTCTATGCTCGTCGCAACACAAACAATTTTTGCCTAAACGGCTAAACCAGAGCTAGAATCGAGAACCTCACAACAGTCAGGTTGAAAACTACTAGTAGCTAAACCAAGATCCTTCGAAAATCATGACACGCAATCATTGGCACAAACATCACCTAGACCGCAAGAAGGCAATACTCTCACTACACCAACACCATCTAAAGCACTTTAACCGATAAAAAATGATGCAGAAAAGAAAATAATCTCTGTTAGGTATTGACAGCGGAAGCGATACGAACTAACTATACTCTTGTTAGCAAAAATCCAATCCACACAAGACTCCTGTAATTGGTTACACCCAATTCACAACAAACGAATAATAACGAGTATAATAAACAAGATATGTAAAATGATATAGGTATTTAACGTGGTTATATTTCATTTTCAATCTCATGGAAGTTTTAGTCTACAGGCGAAAACTAGAGATTTTCTTTCATTATTTTGTGCACACAAATACAATACGATAGGGTTACAATATGTAGGAAGAAAGGAAATCGTTTCCTAATCTAAATCTGCTACCTGCGTAGGGCAGGCTCGCGATCCGTGAGGTCAACCTCGCGTTGCGCGAGCTTCCTGCAGGATTAGATTTTCGTGTCTAATCTTCACACTCAACAAACACCCACTAGAAGATTTAGAACAAACCTGAACACCGATCTCCATTTCAACATTGGCAAAAACAACTCCGTCTATATTGCTAAGCAAACATGGGACATGCACACTCAACCGCATCAACTCTCTAAATAAGGTTAATAACCCACATCAAATCTCGAGCACGTACCTAAAACTCCTTTTAATACCGCTAGACAAAACATCCAAATCACACCACTTCTACACCCAGTTTTTCCTGCGGGGTAAGGAAGTCTTTCGACATTAAAACACACTGTTGACTCATAATCCAATCTTCAGTTACTAGCTTGGGTCATTTCGATTTTTTCACCACCATCTTCTTACACCCAAAGATCATCATCTTACACTATAAGATACATTGAAACATGTGATAATTCAACTACAAAATTCTATCATGAGACTAAATGGCCTCACTCATCGCTCTAGCCACATCCGATCTTACCACATACATGTCAATGATCACCCTTACAGAGTTTCTGTTTATCTCTCATTTCCTTCCCATCAATCAGAAAATCCCGAAAGACATAGACCATTCATCAAGGCTTAAAGTTAGAACGAACTCGCAACCTTGAAATCTACACCTTTCAACCGTTAACCAAAAACTCGAAGTGAGAGAAGCTCAAAGCCGCCAACAAATTCCACATACCCTGGAATATCTGACCAACATTTTGGTCGACCCATTCCAAACCTGAGAAACTTGAGAAAATTACACTCCCGAGCTCCCAAAACAAACCTACATCTATGAAAATCCAGCTCGTATCACTTGAAGTTTCCCAAGACATAATAGTCTATTCACTCGCAAAATCAAACCCGAAAATTATTCCAAAAACTATTCAAAATCAAAAAATCGTATATGAAATCATCACCAAACTCTTACCATTCTTAGACCTGTGTGTCTGGTATTTTCAGTCCAAAATTCAAGATGATGCAACGGTATACGAACTAGCAACGATTTTTCTCTCACAACTAGTCAACTACACGAGTCAAACCCTATAAGTTTTCCATAACATCGACTAACTTCAAAAGGTCATATCTCAAAATTTAACGATCCGATCATTAGCAAATTATTGCCTAATATTAGACTTCCGTGTCTAGCACCTCAAGTTCGAAATCAGGGCGATCCAATAGTTAATGAACCCGTTACAAATATTCTTCTGCAACCGCACTAGAACCTCCGAAATTGATAGCCCAACTATTCTGTTGGAAGCTTCGACGAGCCCAACACACCCACTATAGAGGACCTAGGTTATACTCACTCACTACACCAACACTTTGACGTTGGTTAGCCTTTAATTTTATAAATCTTTAGTGCACAATAATACTTAGGCGACAATGTCGACCATATATCATTCAGGCGGTATAACCGACCATATATCACTTAGGCGGCAGAGCCGACCATGTAATAGATACAGCACAAGTGCACTAAGAACTTAAACACAAACTGAGGCTTAAATGGGAAACTTAACGAAGAACACTTTTATTAATACAAAGAAACAATTACAATATTACTTACTTATAAGTTTTCTTTTCTCTACTTATAAGCTCTCTCTAACTCACACTCTTCTTACTTCACACCTTACTTCACACACTTCTCAACTCACTCTTTTCACAACTTGATTACAAATGAAACTCCTCACCCATATTTATACTTGTCCATGGAAGTTTCTACACACTAGATATTTCCATGGATAAATATCTAGATATTTCTCACCTACAAATATCTATATTATCTAGATTTTTCTACATATAAATATCTAGATATTTCTTTTATATATTAATATCTAGATATTTTCTTATACATATTAATATCTAGATATTTTTCCATACATATTTACAAATTCCATATTATTCTAAATTTACATTGTATTTTAACACTCCCCCTCAATGCAAATTTTCTTCTAACGATGACTTGCAGACCATTCCAAGTGCTTCTCTGAATTTTATAAACTTTGGTTTACTTAGGCTCTTGGTGAATATATCTGCAACTTGTTCATCTGTCTTTATTGGCACAATATTGATCTCCCCTTTAAGGACCTTCTCGCGAACATAGTGATAGTGTACTTCTATATGTTTTGTTCTTGTGTGAAAGACTGGATTCTCTGCTAGACGTAGCTGATAGGTTATCACAGAAAAGCTCTACTTGATAGTCTGTTGATTGATGAAGATCCTCCATTAGTTGTTTCAACCATGTAATTTCTTGTGTTGCTGATGATGCCGATCGATATTCTGCTTCAGTGCTTGACAAGGATACTGTTGGTTGTCTCTTGCTGCACCATGATATTACTCCTGATCCAAGACTAAACATGTATCCAGTTGTTGACCGTCGTGTATCACAGTCTCCAGCATAATCAGCGTCACAATATCCAGTCACCCGATATTCTTTTGTTCTCTTATATAAAATGCCAAAGTTAATAGTGCCTTTAACATACCTTAAGATGCGTGATGTGTAAAATCAGATATATTATTTATCAATGGAAAATACTAGTTATTAAAAGATTACACACTAACGGGCAGTGTACCCGATCGTGTAGCAGTATAGATATTGGTAAAATCCAAGATCGTTCCAAGGACAGTTCAACTCAATTCAAGATTATAAACTAAGTGTAATTAACAAACAAGAAATAAAAGAAATAACGAGATATCGGGTTTTGGCTATTTAACGATTAACCAATCAAGATAGATTTAAATATAAAGACAATATTTTTGTGTTTTTAAGTTTATAGAAATTAAATGCAGACTAACAAACAAATTAAAGATAGTTTTGAATTCAATAGACAAAGAAATGCTCGCCTAGATCTTTTACCCTCTATGTCAGATGATATAATATTAAGCACAAGTTATAGTGATAAAATGCATGTAATTACTAAATCGGTTCGTTTAGAGTTCTCTTTTACGAACACTAAAGCTAGGATTTATCGGCTTAGGGTTCCCTCTCACCAAAGACCTCGTTGCTTGTGACTAAGTAATTAACTAATTCAGAGATTTAGATTAAATTGGTTACGCGTTCGCTCCACACAATTCACCCCTGTTTTGTTCAACATATGTTACCCAATTTACCCCTTGGTCCAGTAAGCACCCAATTAATTAAGACAAATCAATTGAAAATTAATGTACTAAATTGAAACAGGGTTCCCTTTGTCCAAACAAGTACACTAATCAATCTCATAACATACATCAACACCCACAAGTGTGGTTCTTTATCCAAACTCTAATTTATCATGCAAAAAATCATATAACTATAAAAGAAATCATCCAACACTAAGGTTATTAATCTAGATGAACATAAAGTATTTAGCCTAGAACCATAGTATGAATTGAACACAAACAATTATAACACAAATAATTCATCATTCAACACAAATAGTCTAATAAAAGATCCAATAACATATATTGTGAACAATAATTAAAGTATCAATTATCAATCAAAATAATAAAAGTGAAAATAATGGACCAAAATTAAGCCAAGATGCTTGTCTGATGTTCGGCTTTGGAGGAGTCCACCAAATTAATGCTTCTCAAAATAGTGACTCTTCACCTCCCTTTGCAATTAATATCAACTAGTAAAAATCACAAATCCTTTTTCCTTCTTACTGTTTGACGTTAAGAACAAAACAAGAGGGATCCACAAGCTAAAATTCACCAACTCTCTTTTCTTCTTTTGCGTATGTCGTGCAACACCCCAAAACAAAGACTCCAAAGTGTGATTTTCTTCCTGCCTTTTCTTTAAACTCGTGACAAATCCCAAAGTGGGGTCAATCGGCTGTACAGCCGCTGCATGCTTACGCTGCCCAGCCTCAATAAAAAACCTTCTGTCTTTCTTTTATCAACTGTATTTATAGGGCTACTTGGGGCTCAAAGTGGATATTAGGTTATCCATTTAATTTAATAAAATGGCCCATAGGACATGAGTAGATGGATTAAAAAAAAAGTATGATAGCCCATATATATTTATTCAGCTCCAAACGTTACTCAAATGGACTTTAACTCTACGACCCATCTTTAATTTATTTTTGTGTCCGGTCATCAAAACAACGCTTCCTCTCTGCATCTAAAATTCAACTTATAGTTTCTTCATACTCGACTTCTACCATCCATTAATTCTGACTTTATAACCTGATTTTCCATTTAAGCTTCAAAACACATAGAAATCACCAAAAACACCTCAAGTAATCTTCTTGACTCTAAACTCATATCTTCCATAATAACCGCAAATTATCTCCAAACCGTATCCAAAAGGACCAAAATATGAACGTTATTGCTAAGATAAACGTGTGTTAAATGTGCGATATCAATGCGTCGTACAACATCAAGGTGAGGCTTCTTCGGATTGCTCGTGTATCGACTAACCACTCCAACTGCATAAGATATGTCTGGCCGGCTTAGTGTGAGATAAATAAGACTTCCGACCATCTTTCGATACATGGTAATATCTTGAAGACTTTTTCCTTCATCTGCTCGTAGTTTTGTATTCGGATCCATCGGAGTTGAGATAGGTTTGCAATTAAGCATTCCGTACTTTTTTAAAAGTTCTCGCGCATATTTTTGTTGTCCCAGAAATAATCCTTCTCTTTTCTGCTCTATTTCGAGTCCAAGAAAATGTTTGAGTTCTCCAAGCTCCTTCATATGAAATCTGATAGACAGATTCTCTCTTGTTCTTTGGATCTCCTCACAGTGATCTCCCGTGATGATTAAGTCATCCACATATACTAGCACTATGGCTAGTTTTCCTTGATCTTGTTTCATAAATAAACTAGAATCTGAAGGAGCAACTGTAAAATCACTTTGTACCAAGAACTCACCAATTTTCCCGTACCAAGCTCTTGGAGCCTGCTTCAAGCCATATAGTGCCTTCTTTAATTTACAGACATGGTCAGGATGGAACTTGTTCTCAAAGCCTCTTGGTTGCTCCATATAAATGTCTTTGTCAAGTTCTCCATGTAAGAAAGCGTTCTTGACATCCATCTACCACAACTTTCAAGATTTGCTAGCGGCTAAAGCTAGTAGAGCTCGAATCGTTGAGATCTTTGCCACTGAACTAAACGTTTCTTCATAATCCAACCCATATTGTTGAGAAAACCCTCTAGCAACAAGTCGAGCTTTATACCTTTCAATGGAGCCATCTGATCGAGTCTTCACCTTGTAAACCCATTTACAAGATATTGGTTTTACATCTTTTGGCTTTGTAACTAAACTCCATGTCTGATTTTCTTTTAGTGCATTAATTTCTTCTTCCATCGCTTTCTGCCATTCTTGACTTTGCGCTGCTTCTTCATAAGTAGAAGGCTCAATAGGTACTGATTCATCCACATGAGCAGCATTGGCATACCTTCGATTAGGTTGTCTCTGCTTTGTTGATCTCCCTAATTCTTGTGCATGCTCCTCGACTTCCTTTTGGCTTGGACGAACCTCCTCGGATATAGATTGATGTACACCAGTTTTCCATGGACTATTTTCCTTAGAGTACGACCTTTTTCCTTCTTTTATTGGATTCAATATCTGCTCTTTAGGTTCTTCTTTTTCTTCTGGACCTTCTTCTAATCCATGAGATTCTGAAAGCTCTATCTTTTGAGGTGACCACCATGAAGAAGCTTCATCAAATACCATATTTCTTGAAGTATGGCACTTTCCAGTATTTGGATCACAACATCTCCATCCTTTTCTTGATTCATCATAACCGACAAAAATGCACCGAATTGCCTTCTTATCAAATTTGCTTCGTAAATGATCTGGCACGAAGACGTAGCATACACATCCAAAAACTTTGATATGGTTGACGATTGGCTTGATCTTCCATAATCTTTCATATGGTGAAATATATCCCAAATTTATTTGTGGGAGTCTGTTAATTACGTACGATGTCGTCCTCATACATTCGGCCCAAAATCTGACTGGTACATTCTTACCATGAAGCATACTTCGACAAGTTTCAGCAAGGTGGCGATTCTTGCGTTCCGCCACTCCATTCTGCTGTGGAGTATTGGGGCAAGTTAATTGCCTTCTGATCTTGTGCTTCTCAAGATACATATTGAACTCAATCGATAAATATTCTCTTCCATTATCTGTGCGTAAGCACCGGATCTTAGTATTGAGCTCACTTTCTACCTTGTTCTTGAACTCTTTAAACTTCAGAAAAGTCTCCAACTTCTCCTTCATGAAGTAAACCCACACATATCTTGAGAAGTCATCAATGAATGTCACCATATATTTCATACCTCCAAGTGATGTTTGTTTCACTAGGCCAAAGACATCTGAGTGTATGAGCTCTAGTGGTATCTTGGACTGATGCGCTGACTCCTTGAATGGAAATTGGTGAGCTTTCTCAAATTGACATCCAGTACATATTGTATCTATTCGGATATCAATTTGAGGAAGCCCATTTACTATGCATTTCACCATCATCTCCTTTAACTTATTGTATCCCACATGCCCAAGACGTTCATGCCACAGATCAGCCGTCTCATTCTTTCGAGTCTTATCCACATAAGCTATTTCAGCAGATAATACATAGACCGATTATATTCTTCTTCCATGCATAACTGGATTGCCAACCACCTTTACTCTCTTGAATACGGATACATCTTCTGGTCTAAAGAGCACATAGTTCCCTTCTGCTGTTAATTGTGGTACTGACAGTAAATTCTTCTTTAGGCCAGGGACAAGATACACCTTCTCGAGTTGGAGCTTTTGAGAGTCGCCTTCATTTGGAATTATTGTCTTTCCAATGTGAGAAATAGACAACCTTGAATTGTTGGCTGTCAACACGACTCTCTTTCCTTTGTAATCCTCCATTTCTTGCAGCTTTGTCCCATCGTTGGTCATATGATTTGAGCACCCAGAATCGATGATTCAATCATCTTTGTAGTTTATTTTTGACTTTGAAGTTGTTGTAAGAGCTTGATCATCTATGTCAGCTTCAACAGAGAGTTCAGCTTCTGCATCCCATGTTTCCTCATTAATGGTTGCTTCGAATGTGACCTCTTTCTTCTCATCTCTTGCGGCGGACATATTTCCATCGAAAGTTCGCCTTCTGGGGAATCTACAATCTCGAGCAAAATGACCCTTCTTGCCACAATTGAAGCATTCACCATTCTTTCTCTTATCATTTTCCCCGTATTGTTGGCGATGATCTCTTCTTCCTTGTTGAGCTCCCCCTGAAGCGTTGCCTTTTGATTTTGGGTGACCCTTCCACCCATATATCTTACTTTCTTTCATCGCCTCTTGTCTTCGAGATGTTGCTTTCTTCTTATTGGTGAAAAGTGCATCTTCTCCGTCTTTTATGGTTACTTCATTCATCTGCTTGGCTAAGCCTCTTGATTAGCCAATAGATTCTCCAGCTCTATTAATGATGGTTGAGTAGGCCATCCTCTCACAGCGGCTATAAATCCATTATACTCGGATCTTAAGCCATGGATGATAATTCTCTTCATCCTTACATCACTCACTTTCTCTTCAGGAGCAAGTTGAGATATCTCACGACAAATAGATTTCACCTTGGTGAAATACTGAGAAATGGATAGACTTCCTTGTGAGATACCTGCGAGCTCATTTTCCAAGAGCTGGAGGCGTGCTTCATTCTTCTTTGAAAACAATTTTTCAAAAGTTTTCCAAGCTGCCTTTGGTGTTTTCTCGTCATGGATGTACTCCAATAGATCCTCCTCGATTGTAGTCTTCAATATAAATAATGCCTTCCCGGCCTTGATGTTCCATTTTCTCAAGGCTTCGGCATTTTCTTTCGGTGGAGGCGTTGTGTCACTGCCAGCAACTATTTCCCATAAATCCTGTCCTTGTAGGTAGGATTCTATACAAGTTCTCCAATAACCATAGTTGTGGTTATTGAGACTCTTGATTCCACTGCTCGTACTTACAAGATCTGTCATCATGACGTCCAACGTCCAATAAGCTTGGTCCCTGACCGATGAGCTTTCACAGTTCCTAACTGTGCTCCGACAGAATCTCCCTTAGAGCCTTAGTGAAAACAAGTCGATGTAAACGTCCAATGTTTACCGATGAGTACCTCCACTAGCAATGGTCTCGAACGACCCACTCTGATACCAATTGTTGGAAGCTTCGACGAGCTCAACATACCCACTATAGAGGACCTAGGTTATACTCACTCACTACACCAACACTTTGACGTTGGTTAGCCTTTAATTTTATAAATCTTTAGTGCACAATAATACTTAGGCGACAATGTCGACCATATATCATTCAAGCGGTATAACCGACCATATATCACTTAGGCGGCAGAGCCGACCATATAATAGATACAACACAAGTGCACTAAGAACTTAAACACAAACTGAGGCTTAAATGGGAAACTTAACGAAGAACACTTTTATTAATACAAAGAAACAATTACAATATTACTTACTTATAAGTTTTCTTTTCTCTACTTATAAGCTCTCTCTAACTCACACTCTTCTTACTTCACACCTTACTTCACACACTTCTCAACTCACTCTTTTCATAACTTGATTACAAATGAAACTCCTCACCCATATTTATACTTGTCCATGGAAGTTTCTACACACTAGATATTTCCATGGATAAATATCTAGATATTTCTCACCTACAAATATCTATATTATCTAGATTTTTCTACATATAAATATCTAGATATTTCTTTTACATATTAATATCTAGATATTTTCTTATACATATTAATATCTAGATATTTTTCCATACATATTTACAAATTCCATATTATTCCAAATTTGCATTGTATTTTAACACTCCCCCTCAATGCAAATTTTCTTCTAACGATGACTTGCAGACCATTCCAAGTGCTTCTCTGAATTTCATAAACTTTGGTTTACTTAGGCTCTTGGTGAATATATCTGCAACTTGTTCATCTGTCTTTATTGGCACCATCTTGATCTCCCCTTCAAGGACCTTCTTGCGAACATAGTGATAGTGTACTTCTATATGTTTTGTTCTTGCGTGAACAACTGGATTCTATGTTAGACGTATAGCTGATAGGTTATCACAGAAAAGCTCTACTTGATAGTCTGTTGATTGATGAAGATCCTCCATTAGTTGTTTCAACCATGTAATTTCTTGTGTTGCTGATGATGCCGATCGATATTCTGCTTCAGTGCTTGACAAGGATACTGTTGGTTGTCTCTTGCTGCACCATGATATTACTCCTGATCCAAGACTAAACATGTATCCAGTTGTTAACCGTCGTGTATCACAGTCTCCAGCATAATCAGCGTCACAATATCCAGTCACCCGATATTCTTTTGTTCTCTTATATAAAATGCCAAAGTTAATAGTGCCTTTAACATACCTTAAGATGCGTGATGTGTAAAATCAGATATATTATTTATCAATGAAAAATATCAGTTATTAAAAGATTACACACTAACGGGCAGTGTACCCGATCGTGTAGCAGTATAGATATTGGTAAAATCCAAGATCGTTCCAAGGACAGTTCAACTCAATTCAAGATTATAAACTAAGTGTAATTAACAAACAAAAAATAAAAGAAATAACGAGATATTAGGTTTTGGTTATTTAACGATTAACCAATCAAGATAGATTTAAATATAAAGACAATATTTTTGTGTTTTTAAGTTTATAGAAATTAAATGCAGACTCAACAAACAAATTAAAGATAGTTTTGAATTCAATAGACAAAGAAATGCTCGCCTAGATCTTTTACCCTCTATGTCAGATGATATAATATTAAGCACAAGTTATAGTGATAAAATGCATGTAATTACTAAGTCGGTTCGTTTAGAGTTCTCTTTTACGAACACTAAAGCTAGGATTTATCGGCTTAGGGTTCCCTCTCACCAAAGACCTCGTTGCTTGTGACTAAGTAATTAACTAATTCAGAGATTTAGATTAAATTGGTTACGCGTTCGCTCCACACAATTAACCCCTGTTTTGTTCAATATATGTTACCCAATTTACCCCCTTGGTCCAGTAAGCACCCAATTAATTAAGACAAATCAATTGAAAATTAATGTACTAAATTGAAACAGGGTTCCATTTGTCCAAACAAGTACACTAATCAATCTCATAACATACATCAACACCCACAAGTGTGGTTCTTTATCCAAACTCTAATTTATCATGCAAAAAATCATATAACTATAAAAGAAATCATCCAACACTAAGGTTATTAATCTAGATGAACATAAAGTATTTAGCCTACAACCATAGTATGAATTGAACACAAACAATTATAACACAAATAATTCATCATTCAACACAAATAGTCTAATAAAAGATCCAATAACATATATTGTGAACAATAATTAAAGTATCAATTATCAATCAAAATAATAAAAGTGAAAATAATGGACCAAAATTAAGCCAAGATGCTTGTCTGATGTTCGGCTTTGGAGGAGTCCACCAAATTAATGCTTCTCAAAATAGTGACTCTTCACCTCCCCTTGCAATTAATATCAACTAGCAATGGTCTCGAACGACCCGCTCTGATACCAATTGTTGGAAGCTTCGACGAGCCCAACACACCCACTATAGAGGACCTAGGTTATACTCACTCACTACACCAACACTTTGACGTTGGTTAGCCTTTAATTTTATAAATCTTTAGTGCACAATAATACTTAGGCGACAATGTCGACCATATATCATTCAAGCGGTATAACCGACCATATATCACTTAGGCGGCAGAGCCGATCATATAATAGATACAACACAAGTGCACTAAGAACTTAAACACAAACCGAGGCTTAAATGGGAAACTTAACGAAGAACACTTTTATTAATACAAAGAAACAATTACAATATTACTTACTTATAAGTTTTCTTTTCTCTACTTATAAGCTCTCTCTAACTCACACTCTTCTTACTTCACACCTTACTTCACACACTTCTCAACTTACTCTTTTCACAACTTGATTACAAATGAAACTCTTCACCCATATTTATACTTGTCCATGAAAGTTTCTACACACTAGATATTTTCATGAATAAATATCTAGATATTTCTCACATACAAATATCTATATTATCTAGATTTTTCTACATATAAATATCTAGATATTTCTTTTACATATTAATATCTAGATATTTTCTTATACATATTAATATCTAGATATTTTCCCATACATATTTACAAATTTCATATTATTCCAAATTTGCATTGTATTTTAACATATTCACTTGCATGAGATCGCAAAGTATCGGAACTTAGATCCAAAACTCGGATCTCCCGAAGATCTCCTCCAACAAAACTCATTACTTTCGACTTTGTTATCACCGCAATCACTATCGTCATGACGCAACTGGCCCTTGCTACGTCATAACCTACAGACGTAAACTAACCAACTATGTCCATTGATTTCAATACATGTTGCACAAATCAAAGAACGTCATTTGTTCCAACCTATCTAAACCAATGCTTAAATTTACCATTGTTCCCGATCTTCAAAACCTTGAAGCTTTGATATCACTTATTCGGGATTGACAGCGAAAACGGCTCGAACTAACAATACTCTTGTTAGCAAAAATTCAATCCACACAAGATTCGTATAATTGATTACACCCACAACACAACAAACGGATAATAACGAGCATAGTAAACAAGATATATAAAACTACAAAGATAGGTAGCGTGATTATATCTCATATCCAATCGTATGGAGAAGGGTTTAGGCCACAATAGCGAACCAAAGATTATTTCCATTATTTTCGTGCACACATGTACATGAACCTAATGTTACAATGTATAGGAAGAAAATAAATCATTTTGAGAAAGAAAAAGACTCCATTTTTTACTTTAAGTGATTTATAAAAAAAGACATCTCCCGCAACACAGGCAACATTGTTTGACAACACCCGAGAAGCAAAAGATGATAGAGTCCAGGCTGAAAATACATGCATAGATAGTTGTCTAATAACAAGGCCATGAATCTGCTTCTTGCGATCTGTGAGGCCCACTCGCGATCCCCAAAGCCGTTTGATCAACACTTTACTATCCGAACACATCTCTTGCGACTCACAAGCTTCTTGCAGCATCATATGCTTATTCTTTTGTTCTAATCTTCACACTCCACCATCTAGACCAGTGCATTCATTAGTTTATATAGTTTTTCTCTTTTAATCTTATTTGTCGTAATTTACACATGTTAATCTCATTCTCATACAGTCATGCTGTATTATTTAGCATGCTTACTATAAAACATTCATACTTATCTATAGTTTCTATTAAAATGCTATAATGATGATGTCATTATTGGGCTAATTCTTTTGTTAAAAATAAATCAAAAAATAAAAGAAAAAAAATTAAGCATGGTAGGTGATGTCATTCATTTAAAACTATATTAAAATGCTATAATGATGATGCCATTATTGGGCTAATTCTTTTGTTAAAAGAAAATTAAAAAACAAAAGAAATAAATCTAAACATGGTGGTGATGTCATTAATCTAAGTAATTTTGAATTAAAATTAAATCTTATTAATTAATTATTATTATTAATTATTATTAATAATTATTTAAATTATTTAAATTAAATCATTTTGAATTATTTTAATTAATTATTTTGAATTGAGTACGAGAAGGTATAAAAGCTAGGCAGAAGAAAACTAATTCTAAATTTATATTTTAATTTACACTTTTAAAATAAAATGACAACCATAGTCGGACTCTGTGGTTCCACGGGTCATTAAACTAAATGACATTAGCATTTACGTTCACCTATTACCTAATACATATCATTAAACTGTTTCGTTTAAACAAACTCGTGATTCCACGAGTCATTTCACTAGTATATACGACTTACGTATCATATTAAATCTCATATTAAATCTACTATCTTGTAACTTGAAGTCCATTTAATATTGTGTAACAGAAATGAACCATATTCTTGAAAATTAATTATAATTAACAATTTGTTTCAGAAAAAAAGAAAAAAAATAAACTTATCAAACTTCTGAAACCCAAAATTTTGGCAACCAAAAACAATAACACTTCACCTAGTATAATTATTTTAATGAAATCTTGTGCAAGTAATGTACTTAAAATTGAATAAAAGAATTTTTAATTGTATGCACAAGTAACATACTTAAACGGATAGACTGATTACTTAATAAATTATTATTACATCTTCTTCAGTGAAATTTTACCCTTCTTTTCAACTACAAATATATTTAAAAAACAACTAAATAACAAAAGCAAGATAATTAGTCAATTGCTCAATTTTATGAATATAAATAAATTCTTAAAATGATGATGTACAATCGCATATAGTAATTAGTAATATTATAGTATATGTTATATGTTATTCTTTTTCTTTTTTAAAAAAGTCAACAATTTTATCAACTCAATTAAAGTATTTACAACAGAAGCAAAACTGTATACTTGTTCATGCAAAACCGGTCAAACAAACGACATGAAAGAGGAAAATCTTGTTACATGAGACTAAAATTAAACCACGACTTTCATCTTATGATGTATGTATTCTAACCACTAAGCTATGGTCAGGTGACCAGATGTACATAATGGTATTGTATCTAAATCATTTCTAATTGAGGCGTGAAATAATCATGTTAATGTGATCATGAAGTTACGTGTTTACGTGGTATAGTGAGACACATTAAATATAGAATTAATTATACCGTTGGTCCTTTTACTTTACTCAAAATTATATTGGTAGTCTTTTTTTTTATAAATAATACCGATAGACTCTATGATTTTTAAAATGCACAGTGTTGGAGGAGAATGTAGGTTAACATGAGATTATGCTTAATAATTACATTAATCTTAACCCATAATAGTAAGTGTTTTGATGATGACATATGCACATAGCTAAAGGTGATTGTAGACATCTTGACATAAATAAACAAGTTCACTAATCCTCACTTGCTCTAGCAAAAGATCAAAACCAAATAAAGCTTAAAACAGAAAATATAAACTACGCGGTTAGGACTACGGTCGACCGCAGGTCAGACCGTGGAGACTTGCACCCAGATTTATGAAATCTGGGTTGCACGGTCGACTCCACGGCCGATCGTGGATCGACCGTAAAAGCTTCTGTCCCAAAATCCATTGATTTTGGTTCGACGATTTCGGGGCATCTATAATTCATGAAACATGTTCAAACATTCTTAGAATAGTTGTCTTCATCATTCCCATAGGAGTTTTGGTCACTAGATGTAACGACCCATTCTTCGTTTTACAAAAAATACGCCTTAAATATTTTTTTTAATAGTCCAGTTCATTTGGACGGCGTCCAGTTTCAAAGGCCAGGACGGCGTCCTAAATATTGGACGGCGTCCAGTTGTTCTAAAAAGCTCTGTGACAAAAACTCACCCAGCCCAGTTATACTGGACGGCGTCCAGCCTATCTGGACGGCGTCCAGATGTCAGATCAATCTCAAAATCTTCACATTTTATATCAATACTTCCAAAACAACACCAAAATGATTTATAACCATTAACCCAAGTTTAATTACATCCGAAACATAAAAATAGAAGTGTTTGGACATCAAAACGGGCCCAATGACCCTTGAGACCCCAACGACCCGCTATATACAATAATGTAGCGATTTCGACCCCTTTATATCTTTAGACGGATTAGGACTCTACAACCCAACCCGATACCAAGAGCATAATCTCGGGGACTACCAAAACCTCAATCCGCGTCCATATAACCAAAAGCTACCCCTTCGAGCCCAAGCACTCCTAAGCATCTAGTCTAAAAGCTAGCTAGCTTCATAACACAATACATGTAAAAAGGTAAACAACGAGAGGGTAAGCTAAAACTTAGTGAGTAAAATAAATATGTACATGCATATACAATTTACCTACTCGCATCCATGAACTCATACAAGGCATAAAATAATCACATACCCTTTCGTATCAATAGCTAGTATCATCAAATCGTACAACTAGCAACCTCATAAGCAATCAATAGCTAGTATCGTCAAATCATACAACTAGCAACATCATTAGCATAATAATCATAATAATAATGAAATGCTAAACATCAACAAGTATAAACCATGGTTAACCAATATCGCAAGGGAATGACCTCGCGAACAAGTCATCGGTGTTCATAACAACCGTTAGCTCCCAAAAATGGCTATGGTATGCTAACCCCCGAGGTGTTCCAAAATGGCTATGGCATCACCCCCCAAGTGTTCCAAAACGGCTATGGCATCACTTGATCATCGTATGAGTAAGAACCGGCTATTCGGTTAGTGTGACGATCGCTCTAAATCCATATGGACGAACACGTCATTCATCGATTTCATTGCGAGGTATTTGACCTCTATATGATACGTTTTGTAAACATTGCATTCTTTTGAAAAGGCACACCATAAATGAATATTTAAATCAAAGGTTTTCGACATCTGATGATTTCTACATATAGACAATTACCGTAAATAATAGTTTACAATAGTACTTCTATTGACAATGCAGTCAAAATAAGATACATGGTGATGATTTGGTGAATGCAACGTTTCCTTGAAAAATATGTCATGTAAGACTTCATGCACATAGCTTGTCTAACATATAAGCAAACAGCGAAAGACTTCTAGGGAACTTGAGAATAAACATGCTAACAAGTGTCAGCACAAAGGTTGGTGAGTTCATAGTTTTAATGTATCGCATAATCTGTATATAAAGGTGGATCACAAGATTTCAGTTATTTCATACAGAAACGTTTATCAAAATATTCTACAAGATTGAGCACCCTGGTAACTAAACTTTAACGTCTATATAATAAGTACCCCTGTTTTAACATACATGCAACCAACATGTACAATACACGCAAACCAACGAGTACTAAACTCAAATAGTATACATCTGTTTTATAGTTCAGGCTAGGGTTTCTATACCTAGAACAGACGGGGATGTCAAGCCCTATGGATCCATAATCAACTACTCGCGCCCACAAGTTCTTATAACCGGCAGTTACTAGTTACCAAAGCTAAGGGATTTTCGGTTCAAACTCAGTGTAGAATTTAGTATGTACTTGTGTCCATTGCGTTTAAAATAAAGTGCATGTATTCTCAGCCCAAAAATGTATTACAAAAGCAATTAAAAAGGGATCATATGAAACTCACCTTAGCAGCACATAAAGTCGTTCACCGAAATGTGACCGAAACTCGGAATACCAAATAACATTAGATCTTAACCTAGAGAACATATGTTGGTCAATAAATGTCTATCAAGCTAGGTCAGGTCATAGTGTATCACAATCCTAATGCTCGAGATCGACATACAAAAGTTATCAAAAGTCATTTCAAAAAGTCAATTTGACTCAATACTATAGTTGAATGATCATGTCAATCGAAATATTTTAACATTTCACATAGTTTCCCAATTCTTGTAAAATTAAACTATAGTTTTTATAAGGCTTTAAAATATGATAAAACAACCAGTTTTGACAATTGCTCAACAAGACGAGATGTGCCTTATATAAGGATTCATTTACTCGGCTAGTAGTATTCAAATTCCAATTTATCAATTTCATAAACAGGTTGTTTAAATCATAATTGCAGATTCAAAAGCAATTTCAATTAACGTCAATCATAATTCAGTTGATCATATCTTTTAATTCGTTTATCGAAATTATACGATTTCTAAATAAAAAGTTATTGATTTTTCGCCAGGTTTCCAAAAACATGCATATCATATACCTTTTATTAGTAATATATGTATTTAATTTGTGATTCATCATAAACTGTTTAACGACGAAATTTAGCATACTAGCATGCATAAACATATATACTCGAGCACTAGACATGTATACACTATTAATATATAAAAGATAAGATATGAATGCTCACGTATCAATATTGTGATTCAATATTGCAGGAAAGTACGTAGACGCAATGGAGATGATAAACACTAGGTTAGACTTGCGAATAATACACATGAACATTGCAGACTTTGCTTATCGTGTCAAAAACATTAAATCATTTAAAGATAAAGTTTAAATTTGGTCAGAAATTTCCGGGTCGTCATAGTACCTACCCGTTAAAGAAATTTCGTCCTGAAATTTGAGTGAAGTCGTCATGGCTAACAATAAAAATGTTTTCATGAAGAATATGAGTTGATAATTAGAGTTTTATCACCATTGAATAATATGAATAAAACAATCCAATTACTCGAAGCGTATGAGAGAAATTATCGTAAAAGAGTGAAATGAAGGAATAGAGATTCGTCTTAATTTTTGACGTAGTAACGATTGATTTCTGGAATTTAAGGAATAGAAAATCTTCATATTCTAAATAAGATTTGATTCTTCGGGAATTAAGGAGATTAAGATCTTCTTTAATTAAATGCGTAATCTGCCTCGATTGCTATGTCTGATATTTCACTATAAATTGACCTCTTCCGTTTCATTTGTTTTCACCACTCCTATAAGCTTCTTCCTTATTTCATACTTCCTAATAGATTGTGAAAATGCTTAATCCAGTTCTGATTCTTGATATTTTCTTGGCTATCGTATCCTTCATTCTTCTTTTTTATCTGCCACCAGAGGAGGTTATTTTCTTCTACTATTACCTTGGGGTTATAGTGTTTTTCATTCTCCTGTGTCTTTATATTGCTATATGTATTGATATACATGGTTTGTAATTTCGGGGTTTTTATCGGGCTTTTTATTCTCCATTATATTTCAGAGCTTCATGCTTTTGTTTTATCTTCCCGACTTTAAATCAAGCGAATAATGGTCCAGAATTCGTAGGTATGAATTTTGGAATGAACATAATTAATGTTCTAAGAAAGAAACGGTAATAGCACAATTTGACTTGTCAAATTACCAGAATTTAAGGTAAAAGATAGCACTATCAAGAAATTATGTTCTTGATATGTTTATATATTAGATAGAATGTAAGAGTCGTGTAACATGGCACATGATGACGTTATAATCTATGAATCATCACGTTCCATTATAAACTCAGCATGACTTACTGTAATATAATCACGTTGATCAAGTGTTATTATATTATACTAACTCATGCTTCAATTCCCAACATTACTTCAAAACATTCATATTTTAAATTCGAATTTTTTTCCAGAATTTCATAAACTAAAACAGTTTCTTTTATGATGTAACACAGATAGCGCAAAGAGATAAATGATTTCAGACAAGAATTGTTGTGAAAATATCTTCAGGAATATCGAAGATATTTATAATGAAAGATATGATGATGTCTTAGAATTTCTAATATTGAAGGATGATGAAGAAGATTTGTTCATAAAGGTTTAGAGTCAGGAGCAAGGTATTCGTTAATGACTTCAGCAGATACTGAATCATTTGTATTCTTTGAAGGCAGGTTTAGTCTTTGTGATTTATCCACAGCCTCCTTCATGATTTGCTCAATCTGTTTTTCAGTACCAAACTTTCTCTTTTTCTGTGCTTTTCCAACACACTACTCTTTATCATCAAACTTTCGACTGTTAAAGTCGTTTACAGTTTTTGCTGCTTCATCAGCATTTTTCCAAAATTCGGAGAACTAGTTTCGCAGTTTGGGTGTTTTTTAGAAACTTCACATTCGAAGTAAATAAGTCTAGGAGATAGACATTATATGTGTATATATAACTGTTGGCGTAGAATTGCTGCGAAATTCGAAATACTGATTGCTAATTCCCGGTAGTTGGTATGGCAATTACCGTTACAAGATGTGGATGAGTACATGATAGGGTTTCAATGAACAATTATAATGGTTTTTCGGAGAGACTTTAAGTCACAGATTAATGAATTTGCTGGTACATTTACTGTTAATGTGGTGGAACATGAAAGGTTCCTCAGTAACAAAAACGTATATGCCAAAGTTACAAGTCTGAAAGGTCGTCGTTGACTGGTTGACCGGTTGATAATACTGGATATTTTGAAAAGGAATTGCAAGATTATTTTCGGTAATAACAACATTAAAGGATCTTGTACAGTTTTGAAGTCAAAGTATAGCTTTGAAAGATGTAGAGATCTAAGAATGATGTCACCGATTCAGAGTTATGACTTGGATTCTGATCCATCAATATCAGAATATGTAATTGAATTTGTATGAAATGATTGTACATTGATGTGAAGATAGTGAGTATAGTTAATGATTTTTGAATCAAAATTGAAGAATGTACAGTGTAACATATTAATTGTGAACCTATATATTTCCCGGGTATTACCTATCCGTTAAAGATTTCACAATTAATACTTTGTACAAAAGAATTTTTATTACCGTCTTTATGAAAATATATGTATGTATATTTTCTTCAGATGTAACACAGATTTAATGAGTTAATATCATATTAAGCTCATTTGATTTTCGGCTTGACTTAGAAATGATTAATCTCTAAAACATTAAAAATTTCATAATCTTTGCGGAGTATTTCGCTAACGTAATCGATACTTCATTATTTATTCTTATTCCTCGGTGAAGGATGTTGATGCTCGTGGAACAGATTGTGAAGTTGAGGTTTGCGATGCGGTTGTTGTTGGTGGTGGTAATGGTACTGTTGATGTTGTTGTCGGTGGTACTGTTGATGCCGGTGATGCTACTGGTGCTTGTAACCTTTGCACCATATTCTCCAAAGCCACTATCCGAGAGCGAATCTCGTTGACTTCTTCTATTACACCGGGATGATTGTTGGTTCGGACGAGCGGATGAATAAGATTCAGAATTTGAGATAGTATATTATCGTGACGAGATACTCTGGAAATGAGAGAGAAAATGGTGCCTCGAACAGGTTCGCCGGTAAGTGCTTCAGGTTCTTCGCCAAGAGGGGAATGTGGTGGATGGAAGGGATCACCTTCTTCTTGTCTCCAATGATTAAGTAGGCTACAAACCCATCCCAATTAATCCAGAATAGGTGATGGCTGATTGGTTGATCCATTCCGGTTACACTGTCTTCGGAATTCAGGTGAATATCCATATCGGAATAGCTGTCAGAGTTTAAGGAATTTGAACTAGATACGGGATCCATCTTGTATAATTAGGGAGATGATTTTTGATATGAATTAGATTATAGAATTTAGTTTGGTATTTTTCAATACATAATTTACATATGTATATATAATACCAAATTCCATAAATCACGGAGAAATTTTCAGAAGATATCAGGAAAAGTTTACAGTAACAGATACGCTAAGATATGAATTTTTGTCTATACACAATTTATGCAATAAATGCAGGAAAACGTGTCTAGACTTAAGAATGATAAGCATGTAATTTCCGACAAGAAATGATAAGCAAAACTTTTAACATGCAGACACGGTCGAAGTCCAGACTTACTAATGCATCTTAACAACTATCAGTTAGACACACTCATGCAAAACCTGGTTCGCTAGGACCAACACTCTGATACCAACTGTGATGATTGCTCCAAATCTATATGGACGAACACGTCATTCATCGATTTTATTGCGAGGTATTTGACCTCTATATGATACGTTTTGTAAACATTGCATTCTTTTGAAAAGGCACACCATAAATGAATATTTAAATCAAAGGTTTTCGACATCTGATGATTTCTACATATAGACAATCACCGTAAATAATAGTTTATAATAGTACTTCCGTTGACAATGCAGTCAAAATAAGATACATGGCGATGATTTGGTGAATGCAACGTTTCCTTGAAAAATATGCCATGTAAGACTCCATGCACATAGCTTGTCTAACATATAAGCAAACAGCAGAAGACTTCTAGGTAACCTGAGAATAAACATGCTAACAAGTGTCAACACAAAGGTTGGTGAGTTCATAGTTTTAATGTATCGCATAATCTGTATATAAAGGTGGATCACAAGATTTCAGTTGTTTCATCCAGAAATGTTTATCAAAATATTCTACAAGATTGAGCACCCTGGTAACTAAACTTTAACGTCTATATAATAAGTACCCATGTTTTAACATACATGCAACCAACATGTACAATACACGCAAACCAACGTGTACTAAACTCAAATAGTATACTTCTGTTTTATAGTTCAGGCTAGGGTTTCTATACCTAGAACAGACGGGGATGTCAAGCCCTATGGATCCATATACAACTACTCGCACCCACCAGTTCTTATAACCGGCAGTTACTAGTTACCAAAGCTAAGGGATTTTCGGTTCAAACTCAGTGTAGAATTTAGTATGTACTTGTGTCCATTGCGTTTAAAATAAAGTGCATGTATTCTCTGCCCAAAAATGTATTGCAAAAGCAATTAAAAAGGGATCATATGAAACTCACCTTAGCAGCACATAAAGTCGTTCACCGAAATGTGATCGAAACTCAGAATACCAAATAACCGTAGATCTTAACCTAGAGAACATATGTTGGTCAATAAATGTCTATCAAGCTAGGTCAGGTCATAGTGTATCACAATCCTAATGCTCGAGATCGACATACAAAAGTTATCAAAAGTCATTTCAAAAAGTCAATTTGACTCAATACTATAGTTGAATGATCATGTCAATCGAAACATTTTAACATTTCACAGTTTCTCAATTCTTGTAAAATTAAACTATAGTTTTTATAAGGCTTTAAAATATGATAAAACAATCAGTTTTGACAATTGCTCAACAAGACGAGACGTGCCTTATATAAGGATTCATTTACTCGGCTAGTAGTATTCAAATTCCAATTTATCAATTTCATAAACAGGTTGTTTAAATCATAATTGCATATTCAAAAACAATTTCAATTAACGTCAATCATAATTCAGTTGATCATATCTTTTAATTCGTTTGTCAAAATCATACGATATCTAAATGAAAAGTTATTGATTTTTCGCCAGGTTTCCAAAAACATGCATATCATATACCTTTTATTAGTAATATATGTATTTAATTCGTGATTCATCATAAACTGTTTAACGAAGAAATTTAGCATACTAGCATGCATAAACATATATACTCGAGCACTAGACATGTATACACTATTAATATATAAAAGATAAGATATGAATGCTCACTTATCAATATTGTGATTCAATATTGCAGGAAAGTACGTAGACGCAACGGAGATGATAAACACTAGGTTAGACTTGCGAATAATACCCACGAACATTACAGACTTTGCTTATCATGTCGAAAACATTAAATCATTTAAAGATAAAGTTTAAATTTGGTCAGAAATTTCCAGGTCGTCACAGTTAGCGCCCAAAAATGGCTATGGTATGCTAACCCTGAGGTATCCCAAAACGGTAATGGTATTCCCCCAAAGTGTTCCAAAACGGCTATGGCATCACTTAATAGCGGCTATTACTCACACCATGTGCACAAAACGGCTATGTGCACAATTAATACGGGTAAATAAATCATATACATACATACATAAATATTCCACTTACCTCGAAATGCCCGCACAAGTCAAAAGTGTAAATCGCCTCAAACTCAACCGAGCAAGCTTTTACCTATAATACGCATATAGATATACACAAAATCAACATACATTCTCTACAAGAGAATTCGACTCCAACACCCTTAACCAAGGGTTTATACCTACTTCCACAAACCGCCCATTTAGACACCTAAAGTGGACTTCACCAATTACCACTACGGATGGTAATTTCGACCCATTCAAACAAGTACAATTTAACCAAAATTACACTTGACACCATTTAACCCAAAATTACTATCCACAATTACTTCCATTCAAAAACGTCATTTAACACTTAACAAAAGCGTTAACATCGATTTAAACCAATTTAGGTTTAACTCGCTTGACTTGTCAAATTACACCCAAAGTACCTACAATCACTAACAACTAGTAATTGTATCTCAAAATCAACATTTGACACAAAAATTCAATAACACTTGACCCATTTCAACACAAAACCCATTTGGACTCAAATTGGGGTTTACACCCAAAAATCAAGTCAACACAACACCAAAATCACTAGTACACAAGTGTTCTAAGGTTTAACCAACATATGCAAGACCCAAACTTACAATTTCATCAATCAAAACCCTAAGTCACCAATTTGGGTTTACTTACATGAATCTTAAACAATGAAATTTGGATTTAGAATTTACCAACACTATCAAAACGTAACCGTGGACGAGGTGAACAACATTAACTCCTGCACCTCAACCCGAAATCAACATCCTTCTTCTCCAGTGAAGCTTTCTCTCTCTAAACCTTACTTCTCTCTCTAGGGTTTGGAGTGTAAGTGAGAATGGATGTGAAAATGATCCAAAAGTGGATCTAGAACTGATATTAAAGCCACAAATCCGTCCACAAGTGAAAAGACCAAAGTACCCCTTTTAATTTAAGTAAATTGCAGCTGCTGGCCCGTCAGGCCTTTTGGACGGCATCTAAAATGGCTGGACGGCGTCCATGTAGTGACCCGAAATTTTCCATGTTTATATATATTAATTAAGATTGATATTTACATGACTAAATGTTTCCAACGTGTTAAGCAATCAAACTTGTTAAGACTTGATTAATTGAAATAGGTTTCATATAGACAATTGACCACCCAAGTTGACCGGTGATTCATGAACGTTAAAACTTGTAAAAACTATATGATGACATATATATGGTTATATATATAGTTAACTGTGGCGACCCGACCAAAATCGTCATTGACGGCGTCGCTAACTGAGGTCCCGAAACGTGGTCGTAGTCCCTATATGAGACTCGTTTGACCAAAATTATGTCGCATTCATTTGAAACGTACAAGACTTGCAAAGTTTAGTTTACAAACAATTCAACAACAAGTTTAAGATTACAAAAATTGTAAAGTATAAATGACATAACTTGCGACATAATATAAGTTGAAAATCACAGTTGCTATAAATAGCGTAAGTATGTAAACAATATGTTTGAATCTAAAGGTGCTATCACTAGCGTATGTATGTATGTATGCTTGACCCCAAGCAAGAAATCAGAGTGTATGCATGTATGCTCGACTCCAAGCAAGTATGAGTGTACGCGGAAGCATGTATCAAATAGCCAAGTATGAACCTGAGAAACATATAGAAAACTGTCAACGAAAAACGTTGGTGAAATCATAGGTGTTTGTAATAAACGTTGTTTTTGAACCACAAGATTTAGTATTCCCATAACGTTGATTATCATAATCGTTTGCATTCCAAAAGTATTGTTCGCGAGAACCCAATTATCAAGACTTAACGTTTCCTTCCATAGAACCCCATCACAATAGTGTTAGAACATACACTGTTTCTCGAAAATATATTTCATCCGTAGACGGTAGCGAACCGTCCGTAATGAGGGTTTGTCAAACCCGTATGGCCACATAATATAAGTTCTCGCTTACACCCTGCAAGTGTAACTAATGATAATCGAATTGAAGATTTTTGTTCTAACTCGCTGTGGAATGTTTGTTTTCCTTGTACTTGTGTTCAAAGTATAAAAGTAAGTAGTACAAAATGTAACAAAGTATATGTTTCTCAGCCCACAATTTAAAAGTATAAAAAGTTGTTAAAAAGGTGGGACTATGATCTCACCTCGAGTGCACGAGTATAAAAGTACTTCACAAGTAAACGTGTGCATGATAGTTGCTTAGCCTTGACCTAAACAAGTAAGTTGTATCAATTAACCGGTTACGACACAAGGTCGGGCGAAATGTGTTCAATTAGTCCTATGGCTCGTTACGACTCGAAAATTATAGCATGTGAATCACGTTGTCAAGTTTCATGCAAGAATCAAGTATAAAAGAAAGACTAGAACGATTGCATAAGTGTTTAGTTAAGTTTGACAAAAAGTCAAACTTGGTCAAAGTCAAAGTCAACGGGGTCGGGTCGGGTATCCGACAATTTTTCTAAGTTATATAATCATATATGAGCATGTTGGCCAAGTTTCATGTTAATCGGAGGTCCGTAGCATATCAAACATTTTACGTCAAATGACCAAGCAAAACAGCCCATTTTAGTGTATCAGGACGGTGTCCCAAAATCAGGACGGTGTCCCAATATGAAGAGTGGGACGGCGTCCCAAAATCAGGACGGCGTCCCAATATGAAGAGTGGGACGGCGTCCCAAAAGTCAGGACGGCGTCCCAATTGGCATCCAGGGTCTGTTTGCTGAATTCCTCAAATGGACGAACCAAAACACAAACAATCACATTTTATGATCCGCAAACAATTAGAACATGTATTTTATATCATCGGAAAGCTATTTCGACAAGGAATACAACTAACCACATATCATTAATCAAAATCATCATTTAAGACAACAGAAACCTCATTGAATGGTCGTTAAGCGTTCAAAATCAAAGTTTAGGTTCATCAAATGCATTTCAAGTTTCGGGAATCCAATTTATACATATGATATGCCGTTTTGAAGGTAATCAAACATGTAATACAACTAAACACTTATTAATAACATTAACGAGCATTCAACGCATCAAAAGTTCGTTTTAAAGCTATCAAACCCTAACCAAAAGTTCACAAAATCAATAATCACGTTTATGAAGTTTCTTTAATCAATCTATACATCAACATGAAGCTAATGATGCTAGTAATACTTTTAAAACATGAACTTTAACAATCTAACACATTTGATCATCCAAAATCAAAGATTAAGCATACACTTTTCATTTTCAAGCTAGTTACACCAAAACATCAAGATCGAGCATACAAATCATATATTCATGTTATACACGAGCCATAGACACTAACTAACAACATTTCAAGTGAAAAACACGAATTTAAAGAAATCTAGAGTTTTAGAAATGTTACCCAAAATCAATGAAGTTAGTATCAAATCGTAGAGGATGATGAGAGGATCAAGAATATGTAGTTTGTTTTGATGTTTGCTTGCTAAATCGAAATTAGATGATGAATCTTTTGTTTGAAGGTTGAGAGAAAAGATGGAAGTAATGAAGATGGTGGAGATGAAAATGAATGGAGGAGGATGGAGTTGACTAGTTGACCTAGTCAACTAGTTTGGCTCTTTGGCGAGTTTAGTCCCTCAAGTTTGTAGTCGGGTGCGGGAATTAACCGATCGAATATTTTTAAAACGCAAGTTAACGAGAGATGTTGTAATCGAGTAACGGGATTATCAAGAACATTAGTTAACGAAGTGTACGAATATAGGTGACGAAAGATGTTATTAAAAAAAAAAAGACGGCGTTAAAATAAATTTAACGGAAAAACGCGGAATGTTACATTACCTACACCTTAAAAGAAATTTCGTCCCGAAATTTAGTTGGAAGTAGTAGTCGTTGTTTCTTCCTCGAGATCTTGCGTTGTCGGTTCTACGAATAAGTGAAGGTACTCCCTCGGGTATTTCAACGAACTTCGACAGTCGTGATTTTACGTTGGTTTAAAGTTTGGTTCCACGATTTATAGTCTCAACCGGTCCTCCTTGGTAGTGAGGTTTATTGTTGATAGTAAGTTCATCGAAGAGGATAACAAGTTCTTGTCTCGCAAGACACGCCTTTAAGTTTGATACACAGAATGTAGGATGAACGGAATTTGTTTGAGTCGGAAGTTCGAAGCGGTAAGCAACGGGCACAACACACCCCAAAATTTCAAAAGGACTAAAAACATCGCGGATATAGCTTTCTACGTTTCCGAAATGGACTACACCTTTTCAAGGTGCGACTTTTAACGTCACGCGGTTTTCCACATGGAATTTAAAAAGTTTACGTCTAACAGTGGCATAGCTCCTATGGCGACTACGGTCGTCTCGAGCCTTTCTGAGGTTAAAGAAGTTTCTTGGTTGTTCCATGAATTAGCTCGGGTTCGGTGGTTTGATTATCATTAACTTGGTTCTACAAAAGGAGAATGACATTTCCGGTCACATAAGATTTCAAAAGGTCTGACGTTAAGACTTGAATAATAACCATCGGCGTAAGAGAATTTAGTAAAGGCAATGACTTTTCTCAAGAAATTTTGAAGTCGATAACACGAATTCGTTTTATGATTTCCAAGGTTTGAATCGTATGTTTGTTTGGCCCTTCGAGATGCGTTGATGTGTTGTACTCATGTTTAAACGTGGTCCCGAGGCTTTTCGAAAAGCACTCCGAAATCTAGAAGTGAAACAAGAATCTCGATCTGAAATGAGGTACATTTCTGTAAGGTATGTTTGAACGGGTACATCAGGACTCGAAAACGTTAGTTAGAACAAATTTCTCAAGAAATTTGCGTCGCGAAAGATTTATCTGTTTCCAAAAATGTTTGTCGGAGCAAGTTCTCATCGGTCTCTGAAAACGTTCGTCGGGGCTATTCACCCTCGAGGCGAGTACTAGTATAACGTGAAGAGTCTATCTCTTCATTGAAAATTTAGAATCAAAGATTCCTTATACGGAAGTACGAGTGTAATACGAGAGAAGTTTCCACCTCGGTGTGAGCATAACAGGTATATTGTAGTTCGTTGATAAAACTGTGCGAGGACGAGATAGTATTCATGTATAACGTATGTTTGAAGTTGAAAGAATTCGTCATTCATTCGGAAGCATAAATATGGTTCGACAATATTCGAAGGTGTGTCCCCGGTATGGTTGTTGTCAGTACTTTCGGAGTTTTCAGATGTCCAAACATGAATAGATGAAGTCATGTACATGGCACATGGTGGTGTTTAGGTTGATCGAGTCTAACCACCATCACGTTTCACTAGAACTTTGGTATGTCTTACCGTAATATAACCACGTTGATCGAGTGTCGTTATATTACGCTAACTCATACCTCCATTCCCACATCACTCCATAACATCAAGTTCGTGTAACTGTGAAGATCTAGAATGAACAAAGTGTAACGATGTCTCAAACGTGACTCGTATTAAATCGAAAGAATTTCTGCAATTCTAAAGAAGCGTTTCCCGAGGGAAGTGTATAAATGTTTGTTCACGTCAATGCGGTTCGAGTCAGATAATAACGTATTCAGGTATGAAAAGAGTAACGAGTCATAATAATGAGTAGTACGCAACCGTAGTGATAAATAGTGATGGCGATACTCATCTAGAGTGGTGGTGGTAACTTTACAACACTCGTGGATAGTACGCTGAGACGGGGTGGATAACAACCAAGGAGTCAGAATTCCCGAACTAGAGTGACTAACGAAGTCGTGGTCATCCGTACGCGTATAAACCTTGAATTCACGTGTGTTACCAAAAAGTGGCGGAATACGAGTTCGTATGATGAAGGTTGGGTACCATTAAAAAGTTTGCCTAAGAATGATTCAAGTATAATGCACAAGTAGTCAAGTAAGTGCTATCTATAGCAATGTATGTCAGAATGCAATGGCTAACTATCCGGTTGTAGTCTAGATTCACTAATGCGTCCCAACGACTCTGTCAGACACACTAATGCACATCCTAGTTCCCTACAACCAACGCTCTGATACCATCTGTGGTGACCCGACCAAAATTGTCATTGACGGCGTCGCTAACTGAGGTCCCGAAACGTGGTCGTAGTCCCTATATGAGACTCGTTTGACCAAAATTATGTCGCATTCATTTGAAACGTACAAGACTTGCAAAGTTTAGTTTACAAACAATTCGACAACAAGTTTAAGATTACAAAAATTGTAAAGTATAAATGACATAACTTGCGACATAATATAAGTTGAAAATCACAGTTGCTATAAATAGCGTAAGTATGTAAACAATATGTTTGAATCTAAAGGTGCTATCACTAGCGTATGTATGTATGTATGCTTGACCCCAAGCAAGAAATCAGAGTGTATGCATGTATGCTCGACACCAAGCAAGTATGAGTGTACGCGGAAGCATGTATCAAATAGCCAAGTATGAACCTGAGAAACATATAGAAAACTGTCAACGAAAAACGTTGGTGAAATCATAGGTGTTTGTAATAAACGTTGTTTTTGAACCACAAGATTTAGTATTCCCATAACGTTGATTATCATAATCGTTTGCATTCCAAAAGTATTGTTCGCGAGCACCCAATTATCAAGACTTAACGTTTCCTTCCATAGAACCCCATCACAATAGTGTTAGAACATACACTGTTTCTCGAAAATATATTTCATCCGTAGACGGTAGCGAACCGTCCGTAATGAGGGTTTGTCAAACCCATATGGCCACACAATATAAGTTCTCGCTTACACCCTGCAAGTGTAACTAATGATAATCGAATTGAGGATTTTTGTTCTAACTCGCTGTGGAATGTTTGTTTTCCTTGTACTTGTGTTCAAAGTATAAAAGTAAGTAGTACAAAATGTAACAAAGTATATGTTTCTCAGCCCACAATTTAAAAGTATAAAAAGTTGTTGAAAAGGTGGGACTATGATCTCACCTCGAGTGCACGAGTATAAAAGTACTTCACAAGTAAACGTGTGCATGATAGTTGCTTAGCCTTGACCTAAACAAGTAAGTTGTATCAATTAACCAGTTACGACACAAGGTCGGGCGAAATATGTTCAATTAGTCCTATGGCTCGTTACGACTCGAAAAGTATAGCATGTGAATCACGTTGTCAAGTTTCATGCAAGAATCAAGTATAAAAGAAAGACTAGAACGATTGCATAAGTGTTTAGTTAAGTTTGACTAAAAGTCAAACTTGTTCAAAGTCAAAGTCAATGGGGTCGGGTCGGGTATCCGACAATTTTTCTAAGTTATATAATCATATATGAGCATGTTGGCCAAGTTTCATGTTAATCGGAGGTCCGTAGCATATCAAACATTTTACGTCAAATGACCAAGCAAAACAGCCCATTTTAGTGTATCAGGACGGTGTCCCAAAATCAGGACGGTGTCCCAATATGAAGAGTGGGACGGCGTCCCAAAATCAGGACGGCGTCCCAATATGAAGAGTGGGACGGCGTCCCAAAAGTCAGGACGGCGTCCCAATTGGCATCCAGGGTCTGTTTGCTGAATTCCTCAAATGGACGGACCAAAACACAAACAATCACATTTTATGATCCGCAAACAATTAGAACATGTATTTTATATCATCGGAAAGCTATTTCGACAAAGAATACAATTAACCACATATCATTAATCAAAATCATCATTTAAGACAACAGAAACCTCGTTGAATGGTCGTTAAGCGTTCAAAATCAAAGTTTAGGTTCATCAAATGCATTTCAAGTTCCGGGAATCCAATTTATACATATGATATGCCATTTTGAAGGTAATCAAACATGTAATACAACTAAACACTTATTAATAACATTAACGAGCATTCAACGCATCAAAAGTTCGTTTTAAAGCTATCAAACCCTAACCAAAAGTTCACAAAATCAATAATCACGTTTATGAAGTTTCTTTAATCAATCTATACATCAACATGAAGCTAATGATGCTAGTAACACTTTTAAAACATGAACTTTAACAATCTAACACATTTGATCATCCAAAATCAAAGATTAAGCATACACTTTTCATTTTAAAGCTAGTTACACCAAAACATCAAGATCGAGCATACAAATCATATATTCATGTTATACACGAGCCATAGACACTAACTAACAACATTTCAAGTCAAAAACACGAATTTAAAGAAATCTAGAGTTTTAGAAATGTTACCCAAAATCAATGAAGTTAGTATCAAATCGTAGAGGATGATGAGAGGATCAAGAATATGTAGTTTGTTTTGATGTTTGCTTGCTAAATCGAAATTAGATGATGAATCTTTTGTTTGAAGGTTGAGAGAAAAGATGGAAGTAATGAAGATGGTGGAGATGAAAATGAATGGAGGAGGATGGAGTTGACTAGTTGACCTAGTCAACTAGTTTGGCTCTTTGGCGAGTTTAGTCCCTCAAGTTTGTAGTCGGGTGCGGGAATTAACCGATCGAATATTTTTAAAACGCAAGTTAACGAGAGATGTTGTAATCGAGTAACGGGATTATCAAGAACATTAGTTAACGAAGTGTACGAATATAGGTGACGAAAGATGTTATTAAAAAAAAAGACGGCGTTAAAATAAATTTAACGGAAAAACGCGGGATGTTACATTAACATGATATTATGATAAGTAAACATATCATTAAGTATATTAACAATGAACTACATATGTAAAAACAAGACTACTAACTTAATGATTTTGAAACGAGACATATATGTAACGATTATCGTTGTAACGATATTTAATGTATATATATCATATTAAGAGATATTCGTACATCATAATATCATGATAATATTATAATTTAAAATCTCATTTGATATTATAAACATTGGGTTAACAACATATAACAAGATCGTTAACCTAAAGGTTTCAAAACAACACTTACATGTAACAACTAACGACGACTTAACGACTCAGTTAAAATGTATATACATGTAGTGTTTTAATATGTATTCATACACTTTTTAAAGACTTCAAGACACTTATCAAAATACTTCTACTTAACAAAAATGCTTACAATTACATCCTCGTTCAGTTTCATCAACAATTCTACTCGTATGCACCTTTATTCGTACTCGTACAATACACAGCTTTTAGATGTATGTACTATTGGTATATACACTCCAATGATCAGCTCTTAGCAGCCCATGTGAGTTACCTAACACATGTGGGAACCATCATTTGGCAACTAGCATGAAATATCTCATAAAATTACAAAAATATGAGTAATCATTCATGACTTATTTACATGAAAACAAAATTACATATCCTTTATATCTAATCCATACACCAACGACCAAAAACACCTATAAAGACTTTCATTCTTCAATTTTCTTCATCTAATTGATCTCTCTCAAGTTCTATCTTCAAGTTCTAAGTGTTCTTCATAAATTCTACAAGTTCTAGTTTCATAAAATCAAGAATACTTCCAAGTTTGCTAGCTTACTTCCAATCTTGTAGAGTGATCATCCAACCTCAAGAAATCTTTCTTATTTACAGTAAGATATCTTTCTAATATAAGGTAATACTCATATTCAAACTTTGATTCAATTTCTATAACTATAACAATCTTATTTCGAGTGGAAATCTTACTTGAACTTGTTTTCGTGTCATGATTCTGCTTCAAGAAATTTCAAGCCATCCAAGGATCCTTTGAAGCTAGATCCATTTTTTTTCATTTCCAGTAGCTTTATCCAAAAAACTTGAGGTAGTAATGATGTTCATAACATCATTCGATTCATACATATAAAGCTATCTTATTCGAAGGTTTAAACTTGTAATCACTAGAACATAGTTTAGTTAATTCTAAATTTGTTCGCAAACAAAAGTTAATCCTTCTAACTTGACATTTAAAATCAACTAAATACATGTTCTATATCTATATGATATGCTAACTTAATGATTTAAAACCTGGAAACACGAAGAACACTGTAAAACCGGACATACGCCGTCGTAGTAACACCGCGGGCTGTTTTGGGTTAGTTAATTAAAAACTATGATAAACTTTGATTTAAAAGTTGTTCTTCTGGGAAAATGATTTTTATTATGAACATGAAACTATATCCAAAAATCATGGTTAAACTCAAAGTGGAAGTATGTTTTCTAAAATGGTCATCTAGACGTCGTTCTTTCGACTGAAATGACTACCTTTACAAAAATGACTTGTAACTTATATTTCTGACTATAAACCTATACTTTTTCTGTTTAGATTCATAAAATAGAGTTCAATATGAAACCATAGCAATTTGATTCACTCAAAACGGATTTAAAATGAAGAAGTTATGGGTAAAACAATATTGGATAATTTTTCTTGTTGTAGCAACGTGAAAATTGGTAACAAATCTATATTAATCATATCCTAGCTAACTTATATTGTATTATACATGTATTCTAATATATTATGTAATCTTGGGATACCATAGACACGTATGCAAATGTTTTGACATATCATATCGACCCATGTGTATATATTATTTGGAACAACCATAGACACTCTATATGCAGTAATGTGGGAGTTAGCTATACAGGGTTGAGGTTGATTCCAAAAATATATATACTTTGAGTTGTGATCTAGCCTGAGACGTGTATACACTGGGTCGTGGATTGATTCAAGATAATATATATCAATTTTTTCTGTACATCTAACGTTGGACAACTAGTTGTAGGTTGCTAACGAGGACAGCTGACTTAATAAACTTAAAACATCAAAATGTATTAAAAGTGTTGTAAATATATTTTGAATATACTTTGATATATATATGTACATATTTGTTATAGGTTCGTGAATCGACCAGTGGCCAAGTCTTACTTCCCGACGAAGTAAAAATCTGTGAAAGTGAGTTATAGTCCCACTTTTAAAATCTAATATTTTTGGGATGAGAATACATGCAGGTTTTATAAATGATTTACAAAACAGACACAAGTACGTGAAACTACATTCTGTGGTTGAATTATCGAAATCGAATATGCCCCTTTTTATTAAGTCTGGTAATCTAAGAATTAGGGAACAGACACCCTAATTGATGCGAATCCTAAAGATAGATCTATTGGGCCCAACAAGCCCCATCCAAAGTACCGGATGCTTTAGTACTTCGAAATTTATATCATGTCCGAAGGAGGATCCCGGAATGATGGGGATATTCTTATATATGCATCTTGTTAATGTCGGTTACCAGGTGTTCACCATATGAGTGATTTTTATCTCTATGTATGGGATGTATATTGAAATATGAAATCTTGTGGTCTATTATTACGATTTGATATATATAGGTTAAACCTATAACTCACCAACATTTTTGTTGACGTTTAAAGCATGTTTATTCTCAAGTGAATACTAAGAGCTTCCGCTATTGCATACTAAAATAAGGACAAGATTTGGAGTCCATGTTTGTATGATATTATGTAAAAACTGTATTCAAGAAACATATGTCGATGTAATATATTTCTATTGTAAACCATTATGTAATGGTCGTGTGTAAACAGTATATTTTAGATTATCATTATTTGATAATCTACGTAATGCTTTTGAAACCTTTATTGATAAAATAAAGGTTATGGTTGTTTTAAAAATGAATGCAGTCTTTGAAAAACGTCTCATATAGAGGTCAAAACCTCGCAACGAAATCAATTAATATGGAACGTTTATAATCAATATGAATGGGACATTTCAGTTGGTATCCGAGCGTTGGTCTTAGAGAACCAGAATTTTACATTAGTGTGTCTTATCGAGTTTGTTCGGATGCATTAGTGAGTCTGGACTTCGACCGTGTTTACTTGAAAAATGATTGCTTAACAAATTTGGTTGGAAACTATATATTTTTAACATGTGAATATTATGTGATATATTAATCTCTTAACGTGTTTGATATTATGTAATAGATGTCTACCTCTAGAACAAGTCCCATTAACTCATCTAATAATAATGAAGAGTCAAATGTAAATTGGAATGATTCGTGGACTGATTCACAAGTTCCCGAAGAGGAACCGGAAGAAGAGTCGGAACCGGAAGAAGAATCGGAACCGGAAGAAGAAATAGAACCAGTGGGGGAAATAATAAAACTATTAATTAGAAGAAAATTCTCAACCAACCGACCAAAGTTAATTATGGTCAATGGTGTTTCCACCAAGGAAGCAAAGTATTGGGAGGGTTACCAATTCTCCGATGAATCGAATCCCGACAAGGATTCCGATGATGTTATAGAAATTACCCCAATACAATTTAATAAGGCAAAAGAGAACAATAAGGGAAAGGGCATAAAAATAGAGAAATTTGATTCCAAACCCGATGAACTTTATATGTATCGTCAACACCCGTATTTCTTAAGTTGTGACAATAACCCGGGAACCTCTAAACCACCAGGTTTTTCTAAACCAATGTGGAAAACGACAGCTCATATTAGGGGAACATCATATATCCCTAGAAACTTGGCAAAACGAACCAAAACCAAAGAAGAAGAAACAAGCGAGTCAGAATAAGATAGTTGTATTTGTGTGGTGTAATATATGTAATATAGTGTGCTTATGCTTTATGATATATGTAAAAATTGCTTGTATTAATAAGTATTTTTTTATGAATCTAACTCTTGTCTATTTTACAGTATAAAAACACAAAATGGATAGACAACCCAATATTTTAAGAGACCTACCCGGAGACATGATTCATGAAATCTTGTCTAGAGTCGGTCAGAATTCCTCGGCACAACTATTTAAGGCGAGATCAGTTTGTAAGACATTCGAAGAACATTCCAAGAATGCCTTGGTTTATAAAAGGCTTTCGTTCGAAAGATGGGGGATATCACATTGGGAAATCCATAAGTTACGATGTGTTTACTTTGACGCATATATTGCGGGGAACCCAAATGCTATTTTACGCAACGGGTTAAGAAATTATTTTGACTCAATATATCCGAATATAGGACTTCGTGATTTAGAAAGAGCGGCTAACATGCAACATAAAGAAGCATGTTATGCTTACGGATTAGTAATGTTCGCTTCTCACCAAAGTGAGAACAAGAACATCAGGCTACAACTATTAAACAAAACGTTCCCACAAGTGACGGAGTCGGTAATTGGGGTAAGAAATGAGGTTTTTAGATTGTTACGGGACTGTTGGACATTACATAACCCTCGTCCCTTTGACGACGTTACAACACGCTGTCTTATCAACGGCCATAACGGTTATGTTCCACAAGACCAAGGATGAGAAGTAGTCCTAGTAAAACAAGAATGCATGACTTGTTTCTGGACGTATGAATTATGTGTCTTTATTGCCTTTGCTGAACGCCTTATTTATTAACTAGAATTATCTTCGCAACTACTTTGTATCAAAGTTTTATGTGCTATATTTCATGCTATATGTAAAAAAAAAGCGGTATTGTAAGTTTGCAAGTTATTGTATAAAGGTTTGAATATGATATTTTTTTTTGTGATTAGTTTTTCATATAGAATTGTAGTAGTTGAAATGGTATGTTAGCTACTAAGTATGAACTTAACGGGTAGGTACTACCCGAATTAAAGAGTATAAAACGCTAATATGAAGAAAAGAGCTTTTATAAATAAGTTCATATTACGCTACGAAATACTATTGACTACTCTTGATATTCTATATGATTAACTCGTTTCATTTGACTATTTTGAAGGAAATGGCACCGACTACTCGACACACCTTGAATATGAGCGAAGAAGAATTTCGTGCCTTTCTTGCTTCAAACATAGCTGCAGTACAGGCTGCGCTACATACCAACAATAACTCCGAATCTAGCAATGCAGCTAACGGCGCAAGAAATCATGTAGGATGCACCTACAAAGAATTCACTGCCTGCAAACCTTTGGAATTTGATGGAATCGAAGGACCGATTGGATTGAAACGGTGGACCGAGAATGTCGAATCGGTGTTTGCCATAAGTAAGTGTACTGAAGAGGACAAAGTGAAGTACGCTACACATACCTTCAAAGGTACTGCGTTAACATGGTGGAATACCTATCTAGAGTAAGTGGGACAAGATGATGCTTACGCACTACCGTGGTCAGCATTCAAGCACTTGATGAACGAGAAGTACCGTCCCAGAACTGAGGTCAATAAGCTCAAGACAGAACTTAGAGGGTTACGAACCCAAGAATTTGATATTACCACGTACGAAAGACAATTCACAGAATTGTGCCTATTGTGTCCGAGAGCGTTCGAAGATGAGGAAGAGAAGATCGACGCGTTTGTGAAAGGATTACCGGAAAGAATCCAAGAAGATATAAGTTCACACGAGCCCGCCTCCATAAAACAGGCATGTAGAATGGCTCATAAACTAGTGAACCAGATTGAGGAAAGAATTAAAGAACAGGCGGCTGAAGAGGCCAATGTGAAGCAAGTCAAAAGAAAGTGGGAGGAAAACGGTGATAAGAATCACCAATACAACAACAACAGCAATTACAACAATAATCGAAACAACTATCCCAACAATCGCAACATCAATCGCAACTACAACAAACGGCCCAACAACAGCAACAACAACAGCAACAACAACAACAGCAACTACAACAATCATCCCAACAACCATAACAACCGCAACAACAACAACAATCAGAAGCAGCTATGCCAAAGGTGTGAAAAGTATCACTCGGGGTTCTGCACCAAATTTTGCAACAAGTGTAAAAGAAATGGTCATAGCGCGGCGAAGTGTGAGGTCTACGGACCAGGGGTTAACATAACGAAAGGAATAAATGGTGTCGGAACGAGTAATGGCGGAGCAAGTAGTGTCGGAGCAAGTTATGCCAATGTAGTTTGTTATAAATGTGGAAAACTGGGCCACATTATTAGAAATTGCCCGAACCAGGAGAACATGAATGGACAAGGCCGCGGAAGAGTTTTCAATATTAATGCGACAGAGGCACAGGAAGACCCGGAGCTTGTTACGGGTACGTTTCTTATTGACAACAAATCTGCTTACGTTTTATTTGATTCGGGTGCGGATAGAAGCTATATGAGTAGAGATTTTTGTGCTAAATTAAGTTGTCCATTGACGCCATTGGATAGTAAATTTTTACTCGAATTAGCAAATGGTAAATTAATTTCAGCAGATAATATATGTCAGAATCGAGAAATTAAACTGGTTAGCGAAACATATAAGATTGACTTGATACCAGTAGAGTTAGGGAGTTTTGATGTGATAATCGGTATGGACTGGTTGAAAGAAGTGAAAGCAGAGATCGTTTGTTATAAAAATGCAATTCGCATTATACGAGAAAAAGGAAAACCCTTAATAGTGTACGGAGAAATGGGAAACACGAAGCTACATCTTATTAGTAATTTGAAGGCACAAAAACTAATAAGAAAAGGTTGCTATGCTGTTCTAGCACACGTCGAGAAAGTACAAACTGAAGAAAATAGCATCAATGATGTTCCCGTCGCAAAAGAATTTCTCGAGGTATTTCCGAAAGAATTACCGGGACTACCTCCACATCGATCTGTTGAATTTCAAATAGATCTTGTACCAGGAGCTGCACCAATAGCTCGTGCTCCTTATTGACTCGCACCCAGCGAGATGAAAGAACTGCAAAGCCAACTGCAAGAACTATTAGAACGTGGTTTTATTCGACCAAGCACATCACCATGGGGAGCTCCTGTTTTGTTTTTCAAGAAGAAGGATGGTACATTTAGGTTGTGTATTGACTACAGAGAGTTGAACAAACTTACCATCAAAAACCGTTATCCACTGCCGAGAATTGACGACTTATTTGATCAACTACAAGGCTCGTCAGTTTATTCGAAGATCGATTTATGTTCTGGATATCATCAAATGCGAGTAAAGGAGGATGATATTCCAAAAACTGCTTTTAGGACGCGTTATGGTCATTACGAGTTTATGGTTATGCCGTTTGGATTGACTAACGCACCAGCTGTGTTCATGGACCTTATGAACCGAGTGTGTGGGCCATATCTTGACAAGTTTGTCATTGTTTTCATCGATGACATACTTATTTACTCAAAGAATGATCAAGAGAACGAAGAACATTTGAGAAAAGTGCTAGAAGTATTGAGGAAAGAAAAACTGTACGCTAAGTTTTCAAAGTGTGCATTTTGGTTGGAAGAAGTTCAATTCCTCGGTCACATAGTGAACAAAGAAGGTATCCAGGTGGATCCGGCAAAGATCGAAACCGTTGAAAAGTGGGAAACCCCAAAAACTCCGAAGCATATACGTCAATTTTTAGGATTGGCTGGTTACTACAGAAGATCCATCCAAGATTTCTCCAAAATAGCAAAACCCTTGACTGCATTAACGCATAAAGGGAATAAATTTGAATGGAAGGATGAACAAGAGAAGGCGTTTCAATTATTGAAGAAAAAGCTAACTACGGCACCTATATTGTCATTGCATGAAGGGAATGATGATTTTGTGATTTATTGTGACGCATCAAAGCAAGGTCTCGGTTGTGTATTAATGCAACGGACGAAGGTGATTGCTTATGCGTCTAGACAATTGAGGATTCACGAGCAAAATTATACGACGCATGATTTGGAATTAGGCGTGGTTGTTTTTGCATTAAAGACTTGGAGGCACTACTTATATGGGGTCAAAAGTATTATATATACCGACCACAAAAGTCTTCAACACATATTTAATCAGAAACAACTGAATATGAGGCAGCGTAGGTGGATTGAATTGTTGAATGATTACGACTTTGAGATTCGTTACCACCCGAGGAAGGCAAATGTGGTAGCCGACGCCTTGAGCAGAAAGGACAGAGAACCCATTCGAGTAAAATCTATGAATATAATGATTCACACTAACCTTACTACTCAAATAAAGGAGGCGTAACAAGGAGTTTTAAAAGAGGGAAATTTAAAGGATGAAATACCCAAAGGATCGGAGAAGCATCTTAATATTCGGGAAGACGGAACACGGTATAGGGCTGAAAGGATTTGGGTACCAAAATTTGGAGATATGAGAGAAATGGTACTTAGAGAAGCTCATAAAACCAGATACTCAATACATCCTGGAACGGGGAAGATGTACAAGGATCTCAAGAAACATTTTTGGTGGCCGGGTATGAAAGTCGATATTGCTAAATACGTAGGAGAATGTTTGACGTGTTCTAAGGTCAAAGCTGAGCATCAGAAACCATCAGGTCTACTTCAACAACCCGAAATCCCGGAATGGAAATGGGAAAACATTACCATGGATTTCATCACTAAATTGCCAAGGACTGCAAGTGGTTTTGATACTATTTGGGTAATAGTTGATCGTCTCACCAAATCAGCACACTTCTTGCCAATAAGAGAAGATGACAAGATAGAGAAGTTAGCACGACTGTATTTGAAGGAAGTCGTCTCCAGACATGGAATACCAATCTCTATTATCTCTGATAGGGATGGCAGATTTATTTCAAGATTCTGGCAGACATTACAGCAAGCATTAGGAACTCATCTAGACATGAGTACTGCCTATCATCCACAAACTGATGGGCAGAGCAAAAGGACGATACAAACGCTTGAAGACATGCTACGAGCATGTGTTATTGATTTCGGAAACAGTTGGGATCGACATCTACCGTTAGCAGAATTTTCCTACAACAACAGCTATCATTCAAGCATTGAGATGGCGCCGTTTGAATCACTTTATGGTAGAAAGTGCAGGTCTCCGATTTGTTGGAGTGAAGTGGGGGATAGACAGATTACGGGTCCGAAGATAATACAAGAAACTACCGAGAAGATCATCCAAATTCAACAACGGTTAAAAACCGCCCAAAGTCGACAAAAGAGCTACGCTGACAGTAAAAGGAAAGACATAGAATTTAAAATTGGAGAGATGGTCATGCTTAAGGTTGCACCTTGGAAAGGTGTTGTTCGATTTGGTAAACGAGGGAAATTAAATCCAAGCTATATTGGACCATTCAAGATTATTGATCGTGTCGGACCAGTAGCTTACCGACTTGAGTTACCTCAACAACTTGCGAATGTACATAACACTTTCCACGTCTCGAATTTGAAGAAATGTTTTGCTAAAGAAGATCTCACTATTCCGTTGGACGAAATCCAAATCAATGAAAAACTTCAATTCATTGAAGAACCCGTCGAAATAATGGATCGTGAGGTTAAGAGACTTAAACAAAACAAGATACCGATTGTTAAGGTTCGATGGAATGCTCGTAGAGGACCCGAGTTCACGTGGGAGCGTGAAGATCAGATGAATAAGAAATACCCGCATCTATTTCTAGAAGATTCGTCAACACTTTCAACAGCTTAAAATTTCGGGACGAAATTTATTTAACGGGTAGGTACTGTAGTGACCCGAACTTTTCCATGTTTATATATATTAATTGAGATTGATATTTACATGACTAAATGTTTCCAACGTGTTAAGCAATCAAACTTGTTAAGACTTGATTAATTGAAATAGGTTTCATATAGACAATTGACCACCCAAGTTGACCGGTGATTCACGAACGTTAAAACTTGTAAAAACTATATGATGACATATATATGGTTATATATATAGTTAACATGATATTATGATAAGTAAACATATCATTAAGTATATTAACAATGAACTACATATGTAAAAACAAGACTACTAACTTAATGATTTTGAAACGAGACATATATGTAACGATTATCGTTGTAACGACATTTAATGTATATATATCATATTAAGAGATATTCGTACATCATAATATCATGATAATATTATAATTTAAAATCTCATTTGATATTATAAACATTGGGTTAACAACATTTAACAAGATCGTTAACCTAAAGGTTTCAAAACAACACTTACATGTAACAACTAACGACGACTTAACGACTCAGTTAAAATGTATATACATGTAGTGTTTTAATATGTATTCATACACTTTTGAAAGACTTCAAGACACTTATCAAAATACTTCTACTTAACAAGAATGCTTACAATTACATCCTCGTTCAGTTTCATCAACAATTCTACTCGTATGCACCCGTATTCGTACTCGTACAATACACAGCTTTTAGATGTATGTACTATTTGTAGTGACCCGAACTTTTCCATGTTTATATATATAGTAAATGAAATTGTTATTTACATGATTAAGTGTTTCCAACATGTTAAGCAATCAAACTTGTTAAGACTTAATTAATTGAAATAGGTTTCATATAGACAATTGACCACCCAAGTTGACCGGTGATTCACAAACGTTAAAACTTGTAAAAACTATACGATGACATATATATGGTTATATATATAGTTAACATGATTTTATTATAAGTATGTATCTCATTAGGTATTTTAACAATGAGTTAAATACATAAAAATGAGACTATTAATTTAAGAAACTCGAAAACGATATATATAACGATTATCGTTATAACAACGTCTTACTAGGTACATATGAATCATATTAAGATATTGATACTCTTGGTTAATTATGTTAAATAATAAGTAAATATATTATTAAGTGTATTAATAATGAAATACATATGTAAAAATAAGACTACTAACTTAATGATTTCGAAACGAGACATATATGTAACGATTATCGTTGTAACGACATTTAACTGTATATATATATCATACTAAGATATATTATATATCATAATATCATGATAATATAACAATTTAACATCTCATTTGTTATAATAAACAATGGGTTAACAACATTCAACAAGATCGTTAACCTAAAGGTTTCAAAACAACATTTACATGTAACGACTAACGATGACTTAACGACTCAGTTAAAATGTATATACATGTAGTGTTTTAATATGTATTCATACACTTTTGAAAGACTTCAAGACACTTATCAAAATACTTCCACTTAACAAAAATGCTTACAATTACATCCTCGTTCAGTTTCATCAACAATTCTACTCGTATGCACCCGTATTCGTACTCGTACAATACACAGCTTTTAGATGTATGTACTATTGGTATATACACTCCAATGATCAGCTCTTAGCAGCCCATGTGAGTCACCTAACACATGTGGGAACCATCATTTGGCAACTAGCATGAAATATCTCATAAAATTACAAAAATATGAGTAATCATTCATGACTTATTTACATGAAAACAAAATTACATATCCTTTATATCTAATCCATACACCAACGACCAAAAACACCTACAAATACTTTCATTCTTCAATTTTCTTCATCTAATTGATCTCTCTCAAGTTCTATCTTCAAGTTCTAAGTGTTCTTCATAAATTCCAAAAATTCTAGTTTCATAAAATCAAGAATACTTCCAAGATTGCAAGTTTACTTCCAAGTTTTCTAAATCCATTCCAAGTAATCATCCAAGATCAAGAAACCTTTGTTACTTACAGTAGGTTATCTTTCTAATACAAGGTAATAATCATATTCAAACTTTAATTCAATTTCTATAACTATAACAATCTTATTTCGAGTGGAAATCTTACTTGAAATTGTTTTCGTGTCATGATTCTGCTTCAAGAACTTTCAAGCCATCCAAGGATCCTTTGAAGCTTGATCTATTTTTCTCATTTCCAGTAGGTTTATCCAAGGAACTTGAGGTAGTAATGATGTTCATAACATCATTCGATTCATACATATAAAGCTATCTTATTCGAAGGTTTAAACTTGTAATCACTAGAACATAGTTTAGTTAATTCTAAACTTGTTCGCAAATAAAAGTTAATCCTTCTAACTTGACTTTTAAAATCAACTAAACACATGTTCTATATCAATATGATATGCTAACTTAATGATTTAAAACCTGGAAACACGAAAAACACCGTAAAATTGGATTTACGCCGTCGTAGTAACACCGCGGGCTGTTTTGGGTTAGTTAATTAAAAACTATGATAAAATTTTATTTAAAAGTTATTATTCTGGGAAAATTATTTTTATTATGAACATGAAACTATATCCAAAAATCATGGTTAAACTCAAAGTGGAAGTATGTTTTCTAAAATGGTCATCTAGACGTCGTTCTTTCGACTGAAATGACTACCTTTACAAAAACGAATTGTAACTTATTTTTCTGACTATAAATCTATACTTTTTCTGTTTAGATTCATAAAATAGAGTTCAATATGAAACCATAGCAAATTGATTCACTCAAAACGGATTTAAAATGAAGAAGTTATGGGTAAAACAAGATTGGATAATTTTTCTCATTTTAGCTACGTGAAAATTGGTAACAAGTCTATTCCAACCATAACTTAATCAACTTGTATTGTATATTATGTAATCTTGAGATACCATAGACACGTATACAATGTTTCGACCTATCATGTCGACACATCTATATATATTTCGGAACAACCATAGATACTCTATATGTAAATGTTGGAGTAAGCTATACAGGGTTGAGGTTGATTCCAAAATATATATAGTTTGAGTTGTGATCAATACTGAGATACGTATACACTGGGTCGTGGATTGATTCAAGATAATATTTATCAATTTATTTCTGTACATCTAACTGTGGACAACTAGTTGTAGGTTACTAACGAGGACAGCTGACTTAATAAACTTAAAACATCAAAATATATTAAAAGTGTTGTAAATATATTTTGAACATACTTTGATATATATGTATATATTGTTATAGGTTCGTGAATCAACCAGTGGCCAAGTCTTACTTCCCGACGAAGTAAAAATCTGTGAAAGTGAGTTATAGTCCCACTTTTAAAATCTAATATTTTTGGGATGAGAATACATGCAGGTTTTATAAATGATTTACAAAATAGACACAAGTACGTGAAACTACATTCTATGGTTGAATTATCGAAATCGAATATGCCCCTTTTTATTAAGTCTGGTAATCTAAGAATTAGGGAACAGACACCCTAATTGACGCGAATCCTAAAGATAGATCTATTGGGCCTAACAAACCCCATCCAAAGTACCGGATGCTTTAGTACTTCGAAATTTATATCATGTCCGAAGGAGGATCCCGGAATGATGGGGATATTCTTAAATATGCATCTTGTTAATGTCGGTTACCAGGTGTTCACCATATGAATGCTTTTTATCTCTATGTATGGGATGTGTATTGAAATATGAAATCTTGTGGTCTATTGTTACAATTTGATATATATAGGTTAAACCTATAACTCACCAACATTTTTGTTGACGTTTAAAGCATGTTTATTCTCAGGTGAATACTAAGAGCTTCCGCTGTTGCATACTAAAATAAGGACAAGATTTGGAGTCCATGTTTGTATAATATTGTGTAAAAACTGTAGTGACCCGAACTTTTCCATGTTTATATATATTAATTGAGATTGATGTTTACATGATTAAATGTTTCCAACATGTTAAGCAATCAAACTTGTTAAGACTTGATTAATTGAAATAGGTTTCATATAGACAATTGACCACCCAAGTTGACCGGTGATTCACGAACGTTAAAACTTGTAAAAAAAAAAAACTATATGATGACATATATATGGTTATATATATAGTTAACATGATATTATGATAAGTAAACATATCATTAATTATATTAACAATGAACTACATATGTAAAAACAAGACTACTAACTTAATGATTTTGAAACGAGACATATATGTAACGTTTATCGTTGTAACGACATTTAATGTATATATATCATATTAAGAGATATTCGTACATCATAATATCATGATAATATAATAATTTAAAATCTATTTTGATATTATAAACATTGGGTTAACAACATTTAACAAGATCGTTAACCTAAAGGTTTCAAAACAACACTTACATGTAACGACTAACGATGACTTAACGACTCAGTTAAAATGTATGTACATGTAGTGTTTTAATATGTATTTATACACTTTTGAAAGACTTCAATACACTTATCAAAATACTTCTACTTAACAAAAATGCTTACAATTACATTCTCATTCAGTTTCATCAACAATTCTACTCGTATGCACCCGTATTCATACTCGTACAATACACAGCTTTTAGATGTATGTACTATTGGTATATACACTCCAATGATCAGCTCTTAGCAGCCCATGTGAGTCACCTAACACATGTGGGAACCATCATTTGGCAACTAGCATGAAATATCTCATAAGATTACAAAAATATGAGTAATCATTCATGACTTATTTACATGAAAACAAAATTACATATCCTTTATATCTAATCCATACACCAACGACCAAAAACACCTACAAACACTTTCATTCTTCAATTTTCTTCATCTAATTGAACTCTCTCAAGTTCTATCTTCAAGTTCTAAGTGTTCTTCATAAATTCCAAAAGTTCTAGTTTCATAAAATCAAGAATACTTTCAAGTTTGCTAGCTCACTTCCAATCTTGTAAGGTGATCATCCAACCTCAAGAAATCTTTGTTTCTTACAGTAGGTTATCATTCTAATACAAGGTAAAAATCATATTCAAACTTTGGTTCAATTTCTATAACTATAACAATCTTATTTCAAGTGATGATCTTACTTGAACTTGTTTTCGTGTCATGATTTTGCTTCAAGAACTTTGAGCCATCCAAGGATCCATTGAAGCTAGATCCATTTTTCTCTTTTCCAGTAGGTTCATCCAAGGAACTTAAGGTAGTAATGATGTTCATAACATCATTCGATTCATACATATAAAGCTATCTTATTCGAAGGTTTAAACTTGTAATCACTAGAACATAGTTTAGTTAATTCTAAACTTGTTCGCAAACAAAAGTTAATCCTTCTAACTTGACTTTTAAAATCAACTAAACACATGTTCTATATCTATATGATATGCTAACTTAATGATTTAAAACCTGGAAACACGAAAAACACCGTAAAACCGGATTTACGCCGTCGTAGTAACACCGCGGGCTGTTTTGGGTTAGTTAATTAAAAACTATGATAAACTTTGATTTAAAAGTTGTTATTCTGAGAAAATGATTTTTATTATGAACATGAAACTATATCCAAAAATTATGGTTAAACTCAAAGTGGAAGTATGTTTTCTAAAATGGTCATCTAGACGTCGTTCTTTCGACTGAAATGACTACCTTTACAAAAACGACTTGTAACTTATTTTTCCGACTAGAAACCTATACTTTTTTTGTTTAGATTCATAAAATAGAGTTCAATATGAAACCATAGCAATTTGATTCACTCAAAACAGATTTAAAATGAAGAAGTTATGGGTAAAACAAGATTGGATAATTTTTCTCATTTTAGCTACGTGAAAATTGGTAACAAATCTATTCCAACCATAACTTAATCAACTTGTATTATATATTATGTAATCTTGAGATACCATAGACACGTATACAATGTTTCGACCTATCATGTCGACACATCTATATATATTTCGGAACAACCATAGACACTCTATATGTGAATGTTGGAGTTAGCTATACAGGGTTGAGGTTGATTCCAAAATATATATAGTTTGAGTTGTGATCAATACTGAGATACGTATACACTGGGTCGTGGATTGATTCAAGATAATATTTATCGATTTATTTCTGTACATCTAACTGTGGACAACTAGTTGTAGGTTACTAACGAGGACAGCTGACTTAATAAACTTAAAACATCAAAATATATTAAAAGTGTTGTAAATATATTTTGAACATACTTTGATATATATGTATATATTGTTATAGGTTCGTGAATCAACCAGTGGCCAAGTCTTACTTCCCGACGAAGTAAAAATCTGTGAAAGTGAGTTATAGTCCCACTTTTAAAATCTAATATTTTTGGGATGAGAATACATGCAGGTTTTATAAATGATTTACAAAATAGACACAAGTACGTGAAACTACATTCTATGGTTGAATTATCGAAATTGAATATGCCCCTTTTTATTAAGTCTGGTAATCTAAGAATTAGGGAACAGACACCCTAATTGACGCGAATCCTAAAGATAGATCTATTGGGCCTAACAAACCCCATCCAAAGTACCGGATGCTTTAGTACTTCGAAATTTATATCATATCCGAAGGGTGTCCCGGAATGATGGGGATATTCTTATATATGCATCTTGTTATTGTCGGTTACCAGGTGTTCACCATATGAATGATTTTTATCTCTATGTATGGGATGTGTATTGAAATATGAAATCTTGTGGTCTATTGTTACGATTTGATATATATAGGTTAAACCTATAACTCACCAACATTTTTGTTGACGTTTTAAGCATGTTTATTCTCAGGTGATTATTAAGAGCTTCCGCTGTCGCATACTTAAATAAGGACAAGATTTGGAGTCCATGCTTGTATGATATTGTGTAAAAACTGCATTCAAGAAACTTATTTTGTTGTAACATATTTGTATTGTAAACCATTATGTAATGGTCGTGTGTAAACAGGATATTTTAGATTATCATTATTTGATAATCTACGTAAAGCTTTTTAAACCTTTATTGATGAAATAAAGGTTATGGTTTGTTTAAAAATGAATGCAGTCTTTGAAAAACGTCTCATATAGAGGTCAAAACCTCGCAACGAAATCAATTAATATGGAACGTTTTTAATCAATAAGAACGGGACATTTCAGTTGGTATCCGAGCGTTGGTCTTAGAGAACCAGAAAATTTACATTAGTGTGTCTTATCGAGTTTGTTAGGATGCATTAGTGAGTCTGGACTTCGACCGTGTTTTCTTTAAAAATGATTGCTTAACATTTTTGTTGGAAACTATATATTTTTAACATATGAATATTATGTGATATATTATTAATCTCTTAACGTGTTTGATATTATGTGATAGATGTCTACCTCTAGAACAAGTCCCATTGACTCACCTAATAATAATGAAGAGTCAAGTGTAAATTGGAATGATTTGTGGACTGATTCACAAGTTCCCGAAGAGGAACCGGAAGAAGAGTCGGAACCGGAAGAAGAATCGGAACCGGAAGAAGAATCGGAACCGGATGAAGAAATAGAACCGGTGGGGGAAATAATAAAACGGTTAAGTAAAAGAAAATCCTCAACCAACCGACCAAAGTTAATTATGGTCAATGGTGTTTCCGCCAAGGAAGCAAAATATTGGGAGGATTACCAATTCTCCGATGAATCGGATTCCGACGAGAATTCCGATGATGTTATAGAAATTACCCCAACTGAATTTAAAAAGGCAAAAGAAAATAATAAGGGAAAGGGCATAAAAATAGAGAAATCTAATTCCAACCCCGATGAACTTTATATGTATCGTCAACCCCCGAAGTCCTTAAGTTGTAACAATGACCCGGGAACCTCTAAACCACCAGGTTTTTCTAAACCAATGTGGACAACGACGGCTCGTATTAGGGGAACATCATATATCCCTAGAAACTTGGCAAAACGAACCAAAACCGAAGAAGAAGAAACGAGCGAGTCGGAATAAGATAGTTGTATTCGTGTGGTGTAATATATGGAATATAGTGTTCTTATGCTTTATGATATATGTAAAAATTGCTTGTATTAATAAGTATTTTTTTTATGAATCTAACTCTTGTCTATTTTACAGTTTAAAAACACAAAATGGATAGACAACCCAATATTTTAAGAGACCTACCCGGAGACATGATTGATGAAATCTTGTCTAGAGTCGGCCAGAATTCTTCGGCACAACTATTTAAGGCGAGATCAGTTTGTAAGACATTCGAAGAACGTTCCAAGAATGTCTTGGTTTATAAGAGACTTTCGTTTGAAAGATGGGGGATATCACATTGGGAAACCCATAAGTTACGATGTGTTTACTTTGACGCATATATTGCGGGGAACCCAAATGCTATTTTACGCAACGGGTTAAGAAATTATTTTGACTCAATATATCCGAATATTGGACTTCGTGATTTAGAAAAAGCGGCTAACATGCAACATAAAGAAGCATGTTATGCTTACGGATTAGTAATGTTCGCTTCTCACCAAAGTGAGAACAAGAACATCGGGCTACAACTATTAAACAAAACGTTTCCACAAGTGACGGAGTCGGTAATTGGGGTAAGAAATGAGGTTTTTAGATTATTACGGGACTGTTGGACATTACGTAACCCTCGTCCCTTTGATGACGTTACAACACGCTGTCTTATCAACGGCCATAACGGTTATGTTGCACAAGACCAAGGATGGGAAGTAGTCCTAGTAAAACCAGAATGCATGACTTGTTTCTGGACGTATGAATTACGTGTCTTTATTGCCTTTGCTGAACGACTTGTGTACTAGCTAGAATTGTCTTCACAACTATCTTGTATCAAAGTTATTGTGTGCTATATTTCATGCTTTATGTAAAATAAGCGGTATTGTAAGTTTGTAAAATATTGTATAAAAGTTTGAACGCGAAATATTATTATAATCAGTTTTTCATATAGAATTGTAGTAGTTGAATTGTATATTAGCTACTAAGTATGAACTTAACGGGTAGGTACTACCCGAATTTAAACTTATAAAACGCTAATATGAAGAAAAAGCTTTTATAAATGAGTTCATATTATGCTACGAAATACTATTAACTACTCTTAATATTCTGTATGATTAACTTGTTCCATTTAACTATTTTGAAGGAAATGGCACCGACTACTCGACACACCGTGAATATGAATGAAGAGGAATTCCGTACTTTTCTAGCTTCAAACATAGCCGCAGTACAGGCTGCGCTACATACCAACAATAACCTTGGATCTAGCAGTACAGGAAATCGTGTAGGATGCACCTACAAAGAATTCACTGCCTGCAAACCTTTGGAATTTGATGGAACCGAAGGACCGATCGGATTGAAACGGTGGACCGAGAAGGTTGAATCGGTGTTTGCCATAAGTAAGTGTACTGAAGAGGACAAAGTGAAGTACGCTACGCATACCTTCACAGGTTCTGCGTTAACATGGTGGAATACCTATCTAGAGCAAGTGGGACAAGATGATGCGTACGCACTACCGTGGTCAGCATTCAAGCACTTGATGAACGAGAAGTACCGTCCCAGAACCGAGGTCAATAAGCTCAAGACAGAACTTAGAGGGTTACGAACCCAAGGATTTGATATTACCACGTACGAAAGACGATTCACAGAATTGTGCCTATTGTGTCCGGGAGCATTCGAAGATGAGGAAGAGAAGATCGACGCGTTTACGAAAGGATTACCGGAAAGAATCTAAGAAGATATAAGTTCACACGAGCCCGCCTCCATACAACAGGCATGTAGAATGGCTCACAAACTAGTGAACCAGATTGAAGAAAGAATTAAAGAACAGACTGCTGAAGAGGCCAATGTGAAGCAAGTCAAAAGAAAGTGGGAGGAAAACGGTGATAAGAATCACCAATACAACAACAACAGCAATTACAACAATAATCGCAACAATTATCCCAACAATCGCAACATCAATCGTAACTACAACAAACGGCCCAACAACAACAACAACAACAACAACAACAACAGCAACTACAACAATCATCCCAACAACAATAATAACCGCAACAACAACAACAATCAGAAGCAACTATGCCAAAGGTGTGAAAAGAATCACTCGGGGTTCTGCACCAAATTTTGCAACAAGTGTAAAAGAAATGGTCATAGCGCGGCGAAGTGTGAGGTCTACGGACCAGGGGTTAATAGAACGAAAGGAACAAATGGTGTCGGAACGAGTAATGGCGGAGCAAGTAGTGTCGGAGCAAGTTATGCCAATGTAGTTTGTTATAAATGTGGAAAACCAGGCCACATTATTAGAAATTGCCCGAACCAGGAGAACACGAATGGACAAGGCCGTGGAAGAGTTTTCAATATTAATTTGGTAGAGGCACAGGAAGACCCGGAGCTTGTTAAGGGTACGTTTCTTATTGACAATAAATCTGCTTACGTTTTATTTGATTCGGGTGCGGATAGAAGCTATATGAGTAGAGATTTTTGTGCTAAATTAAGTTGTCCATTGACGCCTTTGGATAGTAAATTTTTACTCGAATTAGCAAATGGTAAATTAATTTCAGCAGATAATATATGTCGGAATCGAGAAATTAAACTGGTTAGCGAAACATTTAAGATTGATTTGATACCAGTAGAGTTAGGGAGTTTTGATGTGATAATCGGTATGGACTGGTTGAAAGAAGTGAAAGCGGAGATCGTTTGTTACAAAAATGCAATTCGCATTATACGAGAAAAAGGAAAACCCTTAATGGTGTACGGAGAAAAGGGCAACACGAAGCTACATCTTATTAGTAATTTGAAGGCACAAAAACTAATAAGAAAAGGTTGCTATGCTGTTCTAGCACACGTCGAGAAAGTACAAACTGAAGAAAAGAACATCAATGATGTTCCCATTGCAAAAGAATTTCTCGATGTATTTCCGAAAGAATTACCGGGATTACCCCCACATCGATCCGTTGAATTTCAAATAGATCTTGTACCAGGAGCTGCACCAATAGCTCGTGCTCCTTACAGACTCGCACCCAGCGAGATGAAAGAACTGCAAAGCCAATTACAAGAACTTTTAGAGCGTGGTTTCATTCGACCAAGCACATCACCGTGGGGAGCTCCTGTTTTGTTTGTCAAGAAGAAAGATGGTACATTCAGGTTGTGTATCGACTACCGAGAGTTGAACAAACTTACCATTAAGAACCGCTACCCACTACCGAGAATCGACGACTTATTTGATCAACTACAAGGCTCGTCTGTTTATTCAAAGATTGACTTACGTTCCGGGTATCATCAAATGCGGGTGAAAGAAGATGATATTCCAAAGACTGCTTTCAGAACACGTTACGGTCATTACGAGTTTATGGTCATGCCGTTTGGTTTAACTAATGCACCAGCTGTGTTCATGGACCTTATGAACCGAGTGTGTGGACCATACCTTGACAAGTTTGTCATTGTTTTCATTGATGACATACTTATTTACTCAAAGAATGACCAAGAACACGGTGAACATTTGAGAAAGGTGTTAGAAGTATTGAGGAAGGAAGAATTGTACGCTAAGTTTTCAAAGTGTGCATTTTGGTTGGAAGAAGTTCAATTCCTCGGTCACATAGTGAACAAAGAAGGTATTAAGGTGGATCCGGCAAAGATAGAAACTGTTGAAAAGTGGGAAACCCCGAAAACTCCGAAACACATACGCCAGTTTTTAGGACTAGCTGGTTACTACAGAAGGTTCATCCAAGACTTTTCCAGAATAGCAAAACCCTTGACTGCATTAACGCATAAAGGGAAGAAATTTGAATGGAATGATGAACAAGAGAAAGCGTTTCAGTTATTGAAGAAAAAGCTAACTACGGCACCTATATTGTCATTGCCTGAAGGGAATGATGATTTTGTGATTTATTGTGACGCATCAAAGCAAGGTCTCGGTTGTGTATTAATGCAACGAACGAAGGTGATTGCTTATGCGTCTAGACAATTGAAGATTCACGAACAAAATTATACGACGCATGATTTGGAATTAGGCGCGGTTGTTTTTGCATTAAAGACTTGGAGGCACTACTTATATGGGGTCAAAAGTATTATATATACCGACCACAAAAGTCTTCAACACATATTTAATCAGAAACAACTGAATATGAGGCAGCGTAGGTGGATTGAATTATTGAATGATTACGATTTTGAGATTCGTTACCACCCGGGGAAGGCAAATGTGGTAGCCGATGCCTTGAGCAGGAAGGATAGAGAACCCATTCGAGTAAAATCTATGAATATAATGATTCATAATAACATTACTACTCAAATAAAGGAGGCGCAACAAGGAGTTTTAAAAGAGGGAAATTTAAAGGATGAAATACCCAAAGGATCGGAGAAGCATCTTAATATTCGGGAAGACGGAACCCGGTATAGGGCTGAAAGGATTTGGGTACCAAAATTTGGAGATATGAGAGAAATGGTACTTAGAGAAGCTCATAAAACCAGATACTCAATACATCCTGGAACGGGGAAGATGTACAAGGATCTCAAGAAACATTTTTGGTGGCCGGGTATGAAAGCCGATGTTGCTAAATACGTAGGAGAATGTTTGACGTGTTCTAAGGTCAAAGCTGAGCATCAGAAACCATCAGGTCTACTTCAACAACCCGAAATCCCGGAATGGAAATGGGAAAACATTACCATGGATTTCATCACTAAATTGCCAAGGACTGCAAGTGGTTTTGATACTATTTGGGTAATAGTTGATCGTCTCACCAAATCAGCACACTTCCTACCAATAAGAGAAGATGACAAGATGGAGAAGTTAGCACGACTGTATTTGAAGGAAGTCGTCTCCAGACATGGAATACCAATCTCTATTATCTCTGATAGGGATGGCAGATTTATTTCAAGATTCTGGCAGACATTACAGCAAGCATTAGGAACTCGTCTAGACATGAGTACTGCCTATCATCCACAAACTGATGGGCAGAGCGAAAGGACGATACAAACGCTTGAAGACATGCTACGAGCATGTGTTATTGATTTCGGAAACAGTTGGGATCGACATCTACCGTTAGCAGAATTTTCCTACAACAACAGCTACCATTCAAGCATTGAGATGGCGCCGTTTGAAGCACTTTATGGTAGAAAGTGCAGGTCTCCGATTTGTTGGAGTGAGGTGGGGGATAGACAGATTACGGGTCCGGAGATTATACAAGAAACTACCGAGAAGATCATCCAAATTCAACAACGGTTGAAAACCGCCCAAAGTCGACAAAAGAGCTACGCTGACATTAAAAGAAAAGATATAGAATTTGAAATTGGAGAGATGGTCATGCTTAAAGTTTCACCTTGGAAAGGCGTTGTTCGATTTGGTAAACGAGGGAAATTAAATCCAAGGTATATTGGACCATTCAAGATTATTGATCGTGTCGGACCAGTAGCTTACCGACTTGAGTTACCTCAACAACTCGCGGCTGTACATAACACTTTCCACGTCTCGAATTTGAAGAAATGTTTTGCTAAAGAAGATCTCACTATTTCGTTAGATGAAATCCAAATCAACGAAAAACTCCAATTCATCGAAGAACCCGTCGAAATAATGGATCGTGAGGTTAAAAGACTTAAGCAAAACAAGATAACAATTGTTAAGGTTCGATGGAATGCTCGTAGAGGACCCGAGTTCACCTGGGAGCGTGAAGATCAGATGAAGAAGAAATACCCGCATCTATTTCCAGAAGATTCGTCAACACCTTCAACAGCTTAAAATTTCGGGACGAAATTTATTTAACGGGTAGGTACTGTAGTGACCCGAACTTTTCCATGTTTATATATATTAATTGAGATTGATGTTTACATGATTAAATGTTTCCAACATGTTAAGCAATCAAACTTGTTAAGACTTGATTAATTGAAATAGGTTTCATATAGACAATTGACCACCCAAGTTGACCGGTGATTCACGAACGTTAAAACTTGTAAAAAAAAAAACTATATGATGACATATATATGGTTATATATATAGTTAACATGATATTATGATAAGTAAACATATCATTAATTATATTAACAATGAACTACATATGTAAAAACAAGACTACTAACTTAATGATTTTGAAACGAGACATATATGTAACGTTTATCGTTGTAACGACATTTAATGTATATATATCATATTAAGAGATATTCGTACATCATAATATCATGATAATATAATAATTTAAAATCTATTTTGATATTATAAACATTGGGTTAACAACATTTAACAAGATCGTTAACCTAAAGGTTTCAAAACAACACTTACATGTAACGACTAACGATGACTTAACGACTCAGTTAAAATGTATGTACATGTAGTGTTTTAATATGTATTTATACACTTTTGAAAGACTTCAATACACTTATCAAAATACTTCTACTTAACAAAAATGCTTACAATTACATTCTCATTCAGTTTCATCAACAATTCTACTCGTATGCACCCGTATTCATACTCGTACAATACACAGCTTTTAGATGTATGTACTATTGGTATATACACTCCAATGATCAGCTCTTAGCAGCCCATGTGAGTCACCTAACACATGTGGGAACCATCATTTGGCAACTAGCATGAAATATCTCATAAGATTACAAAAATATGAGTAATCATTCATGACTTATTTACATGAAAACAAAATTACATATCCTTTATATCTAATCCATACACCAACGACCAAAAACACCTACAAACACTTTCATTCTTCAATTTTCTTCATCTAATTGAACTCTCTCAAGTTCTATCTTCAAGTTCTAAGTGTTCTTCATAAATTCCAAAAGTTCTAGTTTCATAAAATCAAGAATACTTTCAAGTTTGCTAGCTCACTTCCAATCTTGTAAGGTGATCATCCAACCTCAAGAAATCTTTGTTTCTTACAGTAGGTTATCATTCTAATACAAGGTAATAATCATATTCAAACTTTGGTTCAATTTCTATAACTATAACAATCTTATTTCAAGTGATGATCTTACTTGAACTTGTTTTCGTGTCATGATTTTGCTTCAAGAACTTTGAGCCATCCAAGGATCCATTGAAGCTAGATCCATTTTTCTCTTTTCCAGTAGGTTCATCCAAGGAACTTAAGGTAGTAATGATGTTCATAACATCATTCGATTCATACATATAAAGATATCTTATTCGAAGGTTTAAACTTGTAATCACTAGAACATAGTTTAGTTAATTCTAAACTTGTTCGCAAACAAAAGTTAATCCTTCTAACTTGACTTTTAAAATCAACTAAACACATGTTCTATATCTATATGATATGCTAACTTAATGATTTAAAACCTGGAAACACGAAAAACACCGTAAAACCGGATTTACGCCGTCGTAGTAACACCGCGGGCTGTTTTGGGTTAGTTAATTAAAAACTATGATAAACTTTGATTTAAAAGTTGTTATTCTGAGAAAATGATTTTTATTATGAACATGAAACTATATCCAAAAATTATGGTTAAACTCAAAGTGGAAGTATGTTTTCTAAAATGGTCATCCAGACGTCGTTCTTTCGACTGAAATGACTACCTTTACAAAAACGACTTGTAACTTATTTTTCCGACTAGAAACCTATACTTTTTTTGTTTAGATTCATAAAATAGAGTTCAATATGAAACCATAGCAATTTGATTCACTCAAAACGGATTTAAAATGAAGAAGTTATGGGTAAAACAAGATTGGATAATTTTTCTCATTTTAGCTACGTGAAAATTGGTAACAAATCTATTCCAACCATAACTTAATCAACTTGTATTATATATTATGTAATCTTGAGATACCATAGACACGTATACAATGTTTCGACCTATCATGTCGACACATCTATATATATTTCGGAACAACCATAGACACTCTATATGTGAATGTTGGAGTTAGCTATACAGGGTTGAGGTTGATTCCAAAATATATATAGTTTGAGTTGTGATCAATACTGAGATACGTATACACTGGGTCGTGGATTGATTCAAGATAATATTTATCGATTTATTTCTGTACATCTAACTGTGGACAACTAGTTGTAGGTTACTAACGAGGACAGCTGACTTAATAAACTTAAAACATCAAAATATATTAAAAGTGTTGTAAATATATTTTGAACATACTTTGATATATATGTATATATTGTTATAGGTTCGTGAATCAACCAGTGGCCAAGTCTTACTTCCCGACGAAGTAAAAATCTGTGAAAGTGAGTTATAGTCCCACTTTTAAAATCTAATATTTTTGGGATGAGAATACATGCAGGTTTTATAAATGATTTACAAAATAGACACAAGTACGTGAAACTACATTCTATGGTTGAATTATCGAAATTGAATATGCCCCTTTTTATTAAGTCTGGTAATCTAAGAATTAGGGAACAGACACCCTAATTGACGCGAATCCTAAAGATAGATCTATTGGGCCTAACAAACCCCATCCAAAGTACCGGATGCTTTAGTACTTCGAAATTTATATCATATCCGAAGGGTGTCCCGGAATGATGGGGATATTCTTATATATGCATCTTGTTATTGTCGGTTACCAGGTGTTCACCATATGAATGATTTTTATCTCTATGTATGGGATGTGTATTGAAATATGAAATCTTGTGGTCTATTGTTACGATTTGATATATATAGGTTAAACCTATAACTCACCAACATTTTTGTTGACGTTTTAAGCATGTTTATTCTCAGGTGATTATTAAGAGCTTCTGCTGTCGCATACTTAAATAAGGACAAGATTTGGAGTCCATGCTTGTATGATATTGTGTAAAAACTGCATTCAAGAAACTTATTTTGTTGTAACATATTTGTATTGTAAACCATTATGTAATGGTCGTGTGTAAACAGGATATTTTAGATTATCATTATTTGATAATCTACGTAAAGCTTTTTAAACCTTTATTGATGAAATAAAGGTTATGGTTTGTTTAAAAATGAATGCAGTCTTTGAAAAACGTCTCATATAGAGGTCAAAACCTCGCAACGAAATCAATTAATATGGAACGTTTTTAATCAATAAGAACGGGACATTTCAAAAACTGCATTCAAGAAACTGATTTCGATGTAACATATTTGTATTGTAAACCATTGTGTAATGGTCGTGTGTAAACAGGATATTTTAGATTATCATTATTTGATAATCTACGTAAAGCTTTTTAAACCTTTATTTATGAAATAAAGGTTATGGTTTGTTTTAAAAATGAATGCAGTCTTTGAAAAACGTCTCATATAGAGGTCAAAACCTCGCAACGAAATCAATTAATATGGAACGTTTTTAATCAATAAGAACGGGACATTTCACTATTGATATATACACTCCAATTATCAGCTCTTAGTAGCCCATGTGAGTCACCTAAAACATGTGGGAACCATCATTTGGCAACTAGCATGAAATATCTCATAAAATTACAAAAATATGAGTAATCATTCATGACTTATTTACATGAAAACAAAATTACATATCCTTTATATCTAATCCATACACCAACGACCAAAAACACCTACAAACACTTTTATTCTTCAATTTTCTTCATCTAATTGATCTCTCTAGAGTTCTATCTTCAAGTTCTAAGTGTTCTTCATAAATTCTACAAGTTCTAGTTTCATAAAATCAAGAATACTTCCAAGTTTGCTAGCTTACTTCCAATCTTGTAGAGTGATCATCCAACCTCAAGAAATCTTTCTTATTTACAGTAAGATATCTTTCTAATATAAGGTAATACTCATATTCAAACTTTGATTCAATTTCTATAACTATAACAATCTTATTTCGAGTGGAAATCTTACTTGAACTTGTTTTCGTGTCATGATTCTGCTTCAAGAACTTTCAAGCCATCCAAGGATCCTTTGAAGCTAGATCCATTTTTTTTTCATTTCCAGTAGCTTTATCCAGAAAACTTGAGGTAGTAATGATGTTCATAACATCATTCGATTCATACATATAAAGCTATCTTATTCGAAGGTTTAAACTTGTAATCACTAGAACATAGTTTAGTTAATTCTAAACTTGTTCGCAAACAAAAGTTAATCCTTCTAACTTGACTTTTAAAATCAACTAAACACATGTTCTATATCTATATGATAAGCTAACTTAATGATTTAAATCCTGGAAACACGAAGAACACTGTAAAACCGGACATACGCCGTCGTAGTAACACCGCGGGCTGTTTTGGGTTAGTTAATTAAAAACTATGATAAACTTTGATTTAAAAATTTTTATTCTGGGAAAATTATTTTTATTATGAACATGAAACTATATCCAAAAATCATGGTTAAACTCAAAGTGGAAGTATGTTTTCTAAAATGGTCATCTAGACGTCGTTCTTTCGACTGAAATGACTACCTTTACAAAAACGACTTGTAACTTATATTTTCGACTATAAACCTATACTTTTTCTGTTTATATTCATAAAATAGAGTTCAATATGAAACCATAGCAATTTGATTCACTCAAAACGGATTTAAAATGAAGAAGTTATGGGTAAAACAAGATTGGATAATTTTTCTTGTTGTAGCAACGTGAAAATTGGTAACAAATCTATATTAATCATATCCTAGCTAACTTATATTGTATTATACATGTATTCTAATATATTATGTAATCTTGGGATACCATAGACACGTATGCAAATGTTTTGACATATCATATCGACCCATGTGTATATATTATTTGGAACAACCATAGACACTCTATATGCAGTAATGTGGGAGTTAGCTATACAGGGTTGAGGTTGATTCCAAAAATATATACTTTGAGTTGTGATCTAGCCTGAGACGTGTATACACTGGGTCGTGGATTGATTCAAGATAGTATATATCAATTTTTTTCTGTACATCTAACATTGGACAACTAGTTGTAGATTGCTAACGAGGACAGCTGACTTAATAAACTTAAAACATCAAAATGTATTAAAAGTGTTGTAAATATATTTTGAATATACTTTGATATATATGTACATATTTGTTATAGGTTCGTGAATCGACCAGTGGCCAAGTCTTACTTCCCGACGAAGTAAAAATCTGTGAAAGTGAGTTATAGTCCCACTTTTAAAATCTAATATTTTTGGGATGAGAATACATGCAGGTTTTATAAATGATTTACAAAATAGACACAAGTACGTGAAACTACATTCTATGGTTGAATTATCAAAATTGAATATGCCCCTTTTTATTAGGTCTGGTAATCTAAGAATTAGGGAACAGACACCCTAATTGACGCGAATCCTAAAGATAGATCTATTGGGCCCAACAAGCCCCATCCAAAGTACCGGATGCTTTAGTGCTTTGAAATTTATATCATGTCCGAAGGAGGATCTCGGAATGATGGGGATATTCTTATATATGCATCTTGTTAATGTCGGTTACCAGGTGTTCACCATATGAGTGATTTTTATCTCTATGTATGGGATGTATATTGAAATAGGAAATCTTGTGGTCTATTGTTACGATTTGATATATATAGGTTAAACCTATAACTCACCAACATTTTTGTTGACGTTTAAAGCATGTTTATTCTCAGGTGAATACTAAGAGCTTCCGCTGTTGCATACTTAAATAAGGACAAGATTTGGAGTCCATGTTTGTATGATATTATGTAAAAACTGCATTCAAGAAACATATGTCGATGTAATATATTTCTATTGTAAACCATTATGTAATGGACGTGTGTAAACAGTATATTTTAGATTATCATTATTTGATAATCTACGTAATGCTTTTGAAACCTTTATTGATAAAATAAAGGTTATGGTTGTTTTAAAAATGAATGTAGTCTTTGAAAAACGTCTCATATAGAGGTCAAAACCTCGCAACGAAATCAATTAATATGGAACGTTTATAATCAATATGAACGGGACATTTCAGTCCAAATACACTGGGACTGTAACATCATTTTGTTTTGGTCGTAACTTTCAAACCGTAACTCCGTTTTTGATGAATCACATATTTTTGGAAACGTAATGAGATTTACTATCCAATGGTAAGGTTTTAGAACATCAACTCCAACTTTATTTGGGATCCAAATATACGCTTACATGCCTCGTAATTCGAATGACGTCCAAAACAACGCGTAATTGAAAAATGGGGTGTTACAACTCTCTCCCACTTAAATTGGATCATGTCCTCGTGATCCGCACCTAAACTAGAAGTTAAGCACTTCTCCCTCGAACATTTTCGCTTCCTATGTGGAGTCACACATGTAGTAATCATGCATCCGAATTCTCGCTTCGTGCACTAACGCATCATAATACAACAACCGTACTTCACACTTCCAATGGCCTTATCATTCTGTCATTTTTAATGATATCGGTTAATCAACCCACGAGACAAAACAACCACCACCGTTTGCTCCTACGCCAAGTCTCCAAACTCGTACCATACACTTCACAATCGTCCTAAAAGTAGAACAATTTACCAACAACCATTGTCGTCACGCCTCACGATCCTACGAAACACAACCAAGCCCGACATCCATAACATCTTCTGCAAATCCGAAGATCTCACCACACGCTAATAATCACTAGCGTGCACTACTGCAACAAGCGATATCTCATACACTCGAAGTCCATAATTCTCGCTTAGGAAAATACGAAAAGCACCACATATCTCTTCAAGTCCTCTCGACTACAACTCGCAACAAGCTACATCAATAACTACATCACCCAACGCGATCTACTAAATACACTACATCGTGAACCATGACTTGCATTAATCCGAATTGAGAACGATTCATGCTTCCTTAAAACTCCATACTCCATCGGATCCTAAACGTACTACTCAATCGGTCATTCATGAATATTTTATAGGCCACGAACCAACTTCCTCCGACTCCATACCCGGGTCATTCTTCAACGAAGAAATTTTGGTAACCCCAAAAGAGACACTTTAGAAGCACCACTTTCCCACCGATCGATCCGCACACGACTATCCGTCACTGGATTAATCCAGGACGACAATAATACACCATGAGTTAGTCGAAACATCAACACTCGGCACATGGTTTCTCCCCTAAACCTTACAACACATTCATACAATACAGCTTCCTAGTACTATCATGACACTATTCGTATACCAGAATCCCGTCAACCGCGAATTACCATCATAACAATTTGCAATTCATCACGCGACCCACAAAATATCCACCAACGCCGGGTGAATCTTCCTACCTTGACCGTCCATTAAGGATGACCTCGACACTTCAATGCAACTAACGGGTCGCATCACTAAGGAACACACTCTCGCAAACAAACAACAACCGCGTGTCTCTACGTGAGATAATCAATACCGACACTTCCGCCTCACAATCGTCCGTCAAGTGGAATAATCCTCTTGACAATTTCCACGATCACGTTTCCTGACAGGGTAAAATACATCAACCACCACAATATCTAACTTGTACTTACTCAATAGTACTATTCGAGTTTCATAGCAACCCAGATTTTACATTATGAGAGCACCTGCAACAAAACTTCATTCTCTCACCTCCGTGATCTCCAACTTCGCACTTGGTCTCATACCGCACTTTGGTGCTACACGACCACCTTACATAAGAAGTCTTACACTTCACTTGATCTAACACCACCGGAGCTTCCTCATATGACAATAAAAACTCCCCCACTTAGGATACAGCTCCATATTCTCACCGCCAGGATGATAACATCCTGCGGAGTTACCATTCCACGAAACACATGTCCCTTCTCATCGTTGGTCATATACCCAAATCACCACGAATTCACTTCAGGCTCTCAGAGCCGACATACACATTCACTTGAAATGTCGTACATACGACGACATTGCACCCTCATACTACAATCTCAAGTAACAACCCTTCATCGTTCGCAAAGCGACTCCACCAAAATCCCACATACGCCTCTATGACTAGGCATATTCCACTCTGCTTTATCAGTCGTGCACCTCAGTCGAGATCACCCGACCTTCCTCGCAACGAACCTTTAATAACAATTGCTCACTCTCATGGAGAAGAGTGATCAATCCGGCGCAATAATTATATCGACCGCAATATCAACACTTCATCATAACCTTCGGCCTAACCGATCATTAAGTGAATCACCGACTCACCGGTCATCTTTACCCATCTATCACTTAAGAGTAACAAGATGCGATCATCCACCACTTCATAGGAAGTATTTACCGCAATGTTCTTAAACTTCAACCTTCGCCACCGTCGAATTACTATCACCCGTCGATCACTATTATAACCTTCGATGCTTCCAAGGGTATCTCACGGGCACCCTAAGCACAAAATGATCACACCATCACTGGAGTTGAACATCACACTAGCAGGTATAAGAAGACACCTGACGCCGTGTCATGCAAACTCCCACCGCAACCTATCGAGATTTAGAACTCGATCTTTGGGTTCCATACACCCGACATTGCCCATCTCTCCCCAATAATGACCCAAAGTCATACTTACCCGAAAAACCATATGATTTATTGTCTTGTCAAAAGTTTCTACCGATCACACACTACCCGCAACTTTCACAAGGCCAAACGATATAGTCTAACGAAACCTTCCGTTTAACGCTAAGAGGTGCTTGGAACACCAAGTCTTACACCCTTCCAAATAACGACACAATCAATACAACAAGGGAAATTCCGTTAGGAATGTTATCCGATAATCCATAACACACTAACGCGACCATTGTCATACGGATCTCACTCCCATGAGTTTAATGACCCGAAGACTCCTCGATTCGCAAATTCCAAGACGACTCATAATTAGAATCCTTACGCGATTCTCTAACCACACACTCTACGGAGTGTAACCCAATTCTACAATCATTAGACTTGCTACGTCCCATTACGGGATTCAAGTCCTCATCGCACACACACTCACTAATCGGTCATCCTAGTTACGATGAGTAACCACAGCGAATGACAATCTCAATAATGCACCCACTACTTAGGTGGACTAAGTACGCGCCGAACTCGTGAGTTGGCTCACTCACTTAACTAACCAAATCCACCGTAACACTTCCCGACTCGCAATGAACCCGATGTGACAACAAGCACATCACCCGAGACAACCATACCCTAGGAACCAATAAAAGATTCCTTATTTATCCCGAATCTACCCCAACCATGTCACTTTTCCTCCGTTCGGTACTCATCATGTCATGCTTGATGTCAAGATACACTTTCGTAATAATGGTGATCATTCACTATTACAAATGCGTACCTTACCATTTTCACATGGTCACGCAAAGTACTTTACCCGTACTGACGCGACATTCAAACAAAATAACACGCGATAACTCCTAGTACCCGAATGACCAAAGTCCTTACCGTGAACTTGATCACTCAAAATCGCTAAACATTCTAATCTCTCCAATAGATTCATCCCTAGGACACCGCACCAAATAGATATCTGTATATATACACCTATATACAATATAATAATAAATGTACACAAGTACACCGCATCAACAAGTCAACCTACAACCTAGGTGACTATCAATAAAACAATGTCTAGGTTCACCTACTTACATTAGGCACTTTCAAATCTCAGTCTGACCCGTATTCCTACAAGTCCCGCATATAATGCATAACCGCCAATAAGTCTAAGACTAGGCACCTATCCTGTAACATCCCAACCCGTTAACCAACCAAAAACGTGAAATAAAAAAAAAATTAAAACTGACTGGGCTGACCAGATGGGGTGCGCGGAGCGCACCCACCTGTGCGCGGCGCGCACAGGGCCTGGCAGCCCGCTGTCCGGATTTTCCAACTCACGCGAAAGGATCTTCGACTTCCCGACACATTTAGACCAAATGCTTTTCACAACATAATACAATAGTTAAAATTAACACGTTCCATTAATAAAAAGGGTTTTACGACACCGGGCCCACATATGCCCAAATTACCCTTTAAGTACATAATACTAGTTTCGACCACACGACTTTTAATACAAAATAAAGCTGAGCATGGCGATTGGGGATACGCTACCCAATCCTAAACAATCCAAAAGCAAGCCTTCTAAAGCAACTACGCGAGTCCACTAGTCTCACGCTTACCCGAGCCACCACGTCCATGCAATCTATAAAAATGTAAACAACGAGAGGGTAAGCTAACGCTTAGTGAGTGAAAATATACTACATACCTATATATGCATAAAATGGACACGCCACAAAATATCAAATACCTCATACCGGAGCATCCAAGCATAAAGGCAAGCTAATCTAAGCATACCGTACGATCACTAAGCAACAACCTAAATATGCATCAACAAACATAAGTTCACCAACGACGATGCGAACAACCCCAAGAAGCTACACCCGGAGGGTTAGCTACATCACGACAATACAATAATATATATATAACAATATATAAACGAATAAGGTTAACCCCTTAACCCATTACCGAATACCAAACACCACAATGAAGATTGGCCGAACTACACGAGCCTTAGTAATCCGAAACCACACGAGATTACTATCTTTAACAAGACAACATCGAGGTTGGCCGAACTACACGAGCCTTAGTAATCCGAACTACACGAGATCACTACCTCAATAAGATGACCGAACTACACATGTCATCATGAACCCGAAACCACACGTGATTCACATTCAACATCAAAACCCTTCGCCATTGGGGTTATATCGTCCACATCACAACCACGTGTGATAGTGTACACACAAAACGTGTACCTCGCTAAAGGTGGTCAACCAAAACGCACAACCGTGCCAATTGGATCTAAACGCAAGTCCATCAAATCCACCTATATGTGAAGTGAGCTCTATAACCGAGAACCACTTCACCCGACCCGCACCCATCCTACACATACATATGCACATAGGATATTAACACTCACCTTGTCGCCTTGATGAATGCAACCGAGTAATTCCGCAACACGTCAATGGAAAGTACCTAATCCATTATCACAAATACAATAACACACTTAGAGTGGATTTACAAACCAACTCAATTCGACACTTAGTGCAAATTTGACCAATTGCACTTACAAACACCAAACGCGTCCAAACTAACCACTAATTCACTAATCACAAGTGAAATGGTCCTAATAAGCCGAATGAACCCAAACTTAAGTGTTTAACACTTATCAATCTCAAAATCACCCAAAAAACCTAATTTTGACTCAATTCCAAAATTAGTCTTTCAAACACACCAAAAAGGGTTCCAATACTTCCATAATCACTAAACCTAGTGATTAAACCCAATTACAAGTCATAAACAAGACCAATTTGTTCACCAACCCAAAATCCACCAACAATAACAATAAACCCGATTACTAGCATCAACAAACTCACTTCAAGAGTTTTAAATGGGTTTCTTAACAATTTAAGTTCAAACCCTAACTTTGAATATCAAATCAAACAATGAAATTCAGAGTTAGAACTTACCACAACAACCAAAACGTAGCTAGGAACGAGGTGAACAACTTTAACACTTGAGCTTTTGATCAAACCAAGCTTCTTCTTCACCAAAACCCCAATTCCCTCTCTAGAACTCTCTCTCTCTCTCTCTCTCTCTCTAGATATTTGAGAGTGTTTGTGGATGTGAAATATGATCCAAAAGTGAATCCAAACCAGCTGATATGGCCTGAGATCCGGCCTCATGTGAAAAGACCAAAATGCCCTTCATTAAACTCAAAATAGAAAAAGACAGGATTCTGTCGCTGGGCTAGTGCGCGGCGCGCACACTGGTCTGGGCAGAATCTGAGCCTTTTGATTTATACCACGCTTCACCCATTATACGCACATCATTTATACTCTAAGTATACTAAATATTAGGGTCTTACAACTCTCCCCCACTTAGAATCGATCACGTCCTCGTGATCCTTGTCACTTACCCAAACGGACCACACTCCACGGTCCTCAGGCATAAGTCCCAATCCGACTTTCCTAAGCAATTCTTCCCAATGAATCGCCTTTAACAACTACATCGTCACCCGTGATTTATCAAATCCACAATCCGAGCACTAAAACCACGCTCATTCCCTAACATCGGGAAAACTCAACCAATCTCGTACCGAGATATCAATCCCTTAGCGTACCCTTACCGAGTACAACGCTAAAAGCAACCAAGTCTCAATCTATGGTCAACAACCCGAAGCGATGAAGACTGATCCAAACGAATCCTTACGGATAACACCAATCACTAATCATCCCTTGTAGTGCGCAATACGACCAATACGCAACCACCGTAACATCATAAACAAACGGCTAAAACCGATAGCGCCCAAAACGACTATGGCAACGCTAATCCAAAGGTGTACAAAATCGACTATCGTCACACCCGTAACAACATGTGAGCGAAACACGGCTATCGCATCACTAATCCCACAACATGGTCCTCACGACCCCACCATCGGTGTATAAAACAACCGATAGATCAAACAACACGGTCCTTATGACCCCACCATTGGTGTATAAATAACCAATAGATCAAACAACATGAAGGCTGGCCGAAAACACACGCGCCTTAGTGAATCCGAACTACACGCGACTCACTACCTTCACCACAACAACAATCGGGATTTGCCGAACTACACGCGCCTTAGTGAATCCGAACTACACGAGAGTCACTATCCCAAAGGAATGACCGAACTACACGAGTCATTTGTGAATCCGAACTACACGAGACTCACTCCTCAATACAATGACCGAAACCACACGAGTCATTTGTGAATCCGAACTACACGCGACTCACTTACATAATAAGATGACCGAACTACACGCGTCATCGTGAATCCGAACTACACGTGATCCACCTCCAAAACTCAACACAGGAATGGTACTCGCATTTCCCACCGGTACTCGCATTTCCCGATAATGTTATACCATGCCGATATAACACTACTCCCATCACACACGCTCTTTGGCCTCCATCACGACGAGTAGTGTAACATCGCGCACTGCTACACCATAATGCATCCTAACGGAATACACTAACCATCAACACACGCTCTTTTGGCCTCGATCAACGAGTAGTGCAACATCGCGCACTGCTACACTATAGTGAATCCTAACGGATACCACTAACCATCACCATACGTACGCGTACACAATGCCAACACAAACGAGCAAGAACCGCCCATATCGCACATAGGCACAAAACAACAATTCCCCAAGAGAGAACCCGACACGCACATCCCTTAACCGAGGGATTTCACCTTGCTCGTCAAACACGTCCATCATCCCTCAACGAGATTTACCACATTACCACCTCGGTGATATTTCAAATCCAAAATCATAAGTACAACTTAACCGAAATTGTACTCTGCCACAAGTCGACCAAAACTAGGTCCCAACACAAATTCCGGACCTACTAAAAGTGTCATCTGAAATCTCACACTAAAACCTCCTCGTGCGGGAGTGTAACTCCCCCACTTGGAACTACGTTCCATAACCGCATCCTGTACAACCGTACCATGCTACCAAAGGTAGACTTTACCAATAATTGGGTTCACACGACCCATCACCATATCTTGCTCCAACCTTGAGCACACGAAGAATTTCAACCAATCCTTCAACACTTTGAACGAAAAGTGTACCCCAATTACACGAGCTCTACTCTCGCAATCATCCCATTGCTATGGCTTATCAAATTTCACCCGGTCACTCATGTACCTAAGGGTTTCACTTCGGTACCCTAAGTACCAAGTAACCGCAACATAATCGGAGTCGAACACCACGCTAGTAGGTATAAAAAAAAGGCACCTAATGTCGCGTCACGTAGACTCCATTACCAACATACATCGAGATACAAAACACTCGATCTCAAGGGTTTCAATCCACCCGACGAACCTCATGGTTCATCAACTTCAACACGAGAGCGAACATGCTCTAACATCCGAACACCAAAGCCCATTTCCATGGTTTGGTAGAAACATTTCCCAAATACTAAGGAATGCTTGGTTGCACCAAGTCTTACGCCCTTCGCCCGACAATCAAATGTCACCATAGGGTACTTCCATTAGGAACGTCACCCATAACAACAATATGCACAACACAAGTCATTTAACAACTCAAACTCATCGGCACAAAATAAATAATCAAAGGACGTATCTATTAAAACGAAACGTACCTTAACGTCTCCTTGTCGCACCCATCCCCGCTAACTTGGGACATTCCGACTTACGATGTCCTTCTTCTTGGCAATTGAAGCACACCATGCCATCACCCTTTGGTACCGAACATTCCCAAGACTTGTGACCCCTCACGCCACAATTGTAACACCTAGACGCACTAGCATCCGATATACCCGTCTGTGCACCACCCGTGTTCACGCTCGGACCCTTAGTCCTCTTACTCGGAGCACCATACGAAACAACCCTTCTTTCACTTGAAGGTTCACTCTTCTTGGATCGTGAATACGACTCGAAACCTCTAGCCAAGGCGAATAATTCCGCAAACGATTTCGCTTGACCCCGGCTAATTTTACTCTTCAAGTCATCATTCAAGGTCCGATAGAAATCTTGCATCAACAAATGATCATTTCCCAAATACTCCGGGCAAAAACGAGCCTTCGCCATAAAGGTCGTCTTGAGAGTATTCAAATCCATAGAATCCTGATGCAAATTTCGCAACTCATTACGCATTTCTGACAAATCGGCTGAAGTTCGGAACTCCTCGAAGAATTCCTTCTTAAACTCGTCCCATGATAACGCCATAAATGGTTCACCACCGACAAGATCAATCTTACCATCCAACCAATCCTTTGCCCTACCCCGCAACAAACTCGCAGCGAGTCTCGTCTTTTTCTCGGGAGGGCAATCAATAGTACGAAAACACCCTTCGACATCCGAGATCCAAGTTGTGCTTATCAAAGAATCCGGTTCCCCGTTATACATTGGGGGTTTAGTCCTCATGAAGCTCTTAAGACAACGCTTCATTTCACTACTACCCCGAAATTCGGAATACTTTCTATCCATTTCTTCTCGAAACGCACTCATTTGCTCCGCAATGGCGGCCGCAACTCTAGCGTTAAACTCCATGTCGTTCGTCTCGATCCCGTTTCCCGTCGCCATTCTAAGGAATGCAAAAGCGATTAGATCACGAACGTATAAAGTTATACACACAACACCGCCCCATCTTGCTAAAGACTCGTTGTACATCGCTTGTTAGACACGATTTGCACCCGTAATAAGGTTTGCAAGTCCTTATTACGCACACATGCCGCATCAACTCGTTAGTACAATGACCGCCTCGCTCGATGATAGAAACAACACAAACAAAATTCTACGCGATATAAACACACGCGAGAATTACACCATAACACAAATAATATATTAATAATATCCGCATTACTAATATAAACGTTAGTCCACCTACAAGCAAGGCACTAACCATAACCCATTCCGACCTGTAATCCTACAAGTCCCGCAACAAATTTAGCACACACAAAAGTCTAAGTCTAGGCACCTATCTCAAGTCACCTAAATCCCATAGACCATGCTCTGATACCACTTGTAACATCCCAACCCGTTAACCAACCAAAAATGCGGAATAAAAAAAATTTAAAACTGACTGGGCTGACCAGATGGGGTGCGCGGCGCGCACCCACCTGTGCGCGGCGCGCACAGGGCCTGGCAGCCCGCTGTCCGGATTTTCCAACTCACGCGAAAGGATCTTCGACTTCCCGACACATTTAGACCAAATGCTTTTCACAACATAATACAATAGTTAAAATTAACACGTTCCATTAATAAAAAGGGTTTTACGACACCGGGCCCACATATGCCCAAATTACCCTTTAAGTACATAATACTAGTTTCGACCACACGACTTTTAATACAAAATAAAGCTGAGCATGGCGATTGGGGATACGCTACCCAATCCTAAACAATCCAAAAGCAAGCCTTCTAAAGCAACTAGTCGAGTCCACTAGTCTCACGCTTACCCGAGCCACCATGTCCATGCAATCTATAAAAATGTAAACAACGAGAGGGTAAGCTAACGCTTAGTGAGTGAAAATATACTACATACCTATATATGCATAAAATGGACACGCCACAAAATATCAAATACCGCATACCGGAGCATCCAAGCATAAAGGCAAGCTAATCTAAGCATACCGTACGATCACTAAGCAACAAGCTAAATATGCATCAACAAACATAAGTTCACCAACGACGATGCGAACAACGCCAAGAAGCTACACCCGGAGGGTTAGCTACATCACGACAATACAACAATATATATATATATATATATATATATATATATATATATATATATATAACAATATATAAATGAATAAGGTTAACCCCTTAACCCATTACCGAATACCAAACACCACAATGAAGATTGGCCGAACTACACGAGCCTTAGTAATCCGAAACCACACGAGATTACTATCTTTAACAAGACAACATCGAGGTTGGCCGAACTACACGAGCCTTAGTAAACCGAACTACACGAGATCACTACCTCAATAAGATGACCGAACTACACATGTCATCGTGAACCCGAAACCACACGCGATTCACTTTCAACATCAAAACCCTTCGCCATTGGGGTTATATCATCCACATCACAACCACGTGTGATAGTGTACACACAAAACGTGTACCTCGCCAAAGGTGGTCAACCAAAATGCACAACCGTGCCAATTGGATCTAAACGCAAGTCCATCAAATCCACCTATATGTGAAGTGAGCTCTATAACCGAGAACCACTTCACCCGACCCGCACCCATCCTACACATACATATGCACATAGGATATTAACACTCACCTTGTCGCCTTGATGAATGCAACCGAGTAATTCCGCAACACGTCAATGGAAAGTACCTAATCCATTATCACAAATACAATAACACACTTAGAGTGGATTTACAAACCAACTCAATTCGACACTTAGTGCAAATTTGACCAATTGCACTTACAAACACCAAACGCGTCCAAACTAACCACTAATTCACTAATCACAAGTGAAATGGTCCTAATAAGCCGAATGAACCCAAACTTAAGTGTTTAACACTTATCAATCTCAAAATCACCCAAAAACCCTAATTTTGACTCAATTCCAAAATTAGTCTTTCAAACACACCAAAAAGGGTTCCAATACTTCCATAATCACTAAACCTAGTGATTAAACCCAATTACAAGTCATAAACAAGACCAATTTGTTCACCAACCCAAAATCCACCAACAATAACAATAAACCCGATTACTAGCATCAACAAACTCACTTCAAGAGTTTTAAATGGGTTTCTTAACAATTTAAGTTCAAACCCTAACTTTGAATATCAAATCAAACAATGAAATTCAGAGTTAGAACTTACCACAACAACCAAAACGTAGCTAGGAACGAGGTGAACAACTTTAACACTTGAGCTTTTGATCAAACCAAGCTTCTTCTTCACCAAAACCCCAATTCCCTCTCTAGAACTCTCTCTCTCTCTAGATATTTGAGAGTGTTTGTGGATGTGAAATATGATCCAAAAGTGAATCCAAACCAGCTGATATGGCCTGAGATCCGGCCTCATGTGAAAAGACCAAAATGCCCTTCATTAAACTCAAAATAGAAAAAGACAGGATTCTGTCGCTGGGCTAGTGCGCGGCGCGCTCACCCAAGGGTGCGCGGCGCGCACACTGGTCTGGGCAGAATCTGAGCCTTTTGATTTATACCACGCTTCACCCATTATACGCACATCATTTATACTCTAAGTATACTAAATATTAGGGTCTTACAACTCTCCCCCACTTAGAATCGATCACGTCCTCGTGATCCTTGTCACTTACCCAAACGGACCACACTCCACGGTCCTCAGGCATAAGTCCCAATCCGACTTTCCTAAGCAATTCTTCCCAATGAATCGCCTTTAACAACTACATCGTCACCCGTGATTTATCAAATCCACAATCCGAGCACTAAAACCACGCTCATTCCCTAATTCCCTTAGACTATGCTCTGATACCACTTGTAACGACCCATTCTTCGTTTTACCAAAAACACGTCTTAAATTTTTTTTTTAATAGTCCAGTTCATTTGGACGGCGTCCAGTTATCTGGACGGCGTCCAGTTTCAAAGGCCAGGACGGCGTCCCAAATATTGGACGACGTCCAGTTGTTCTAAAAAGCTCTGTGACAAAAACTCACCCAGCCCAGTTATACTGGACGGCGTCCAGCCTATCTGGACGACATCCAGATGTCTGATCAATCCCAAAATCTTCACATTTTATATCAACACTTCCAAAACAACACCAAAATGATTTATAACCATTAACCCAAGTTTAATTACATCCAAAACGTAAAAATAGTAGTGTTTGGACATCAAAACGGGCCCAATGACCCTTGAGACCCCAACGACCCGCTATATACAATAATGTAGCGATTTCGACCCCTTTATATCTTTAGACGGATTAGGACTCTACAACCCAACCCGATAGTAAGAGCATAATCCCGGGGACTACCAAAACCCCAATCCGCGTCCATATAACCAAAATCTACCCCTTCGAGCCCAAGCGCTCCTAAGCATCTAGTCAAACAGCTAGCAAGCTTCATAACACAATACCTGTAAAAAGGTAAACAACGAGAGGGTAAGCTAAAGCTTAGTGAGTAAAATAAATATGTACATGCATATACAATTTACCTATTCGCATCCGCGAACTCATACAAGGCATAAAATAATCACATACCCTTTCGTATCAATAGCTAGTATCATCAAATCGTACAACTAGCAACCTCATAAGCAATCAATAGCTAGTATCATCAAATCATACAACTAGCAACATCATTAGCATAATAATCATAATAATAATGAAATGCTAAACATCAACAAGTGTAAACTATGGTTAACCAATATCGCAAGGGAATGACCTCGCGAACCAGTCATCGGTGTTCATAACAACCGTTAGCTCCCAAAAATGGCTATGGTATGCTAACCCCCGAGGTGTTCCAAAACAGCTATGGCATCACCCCCCTAAGTGTTCCAAAATGGCTATGGCATCACTTGATCATCGTATGAGTAAGAACCGGCTATTCGGTTAGCGCCCAAAAATGGCTATGGTATGCTAACCCCGAGGTATCCCAAAACGGCTATGGTATTCCCCCAAAGTGTTCCAAAACGGCTATGACATCACTTAATAGCGGCTATTACTCACACCATGTGCATAAAACGGCTATGTGCACAATTAATACGGGCAAATAAATCATATACATACATACATAAATATTCCACTCACCTCAAAATGCCCACACAAGTCAAAAGTATAAATCGCCTCCAAACTCAACCGAGCAAGCTTTTACCTATAATACGCATATAGATATACACAAAATCAACATACATTCTCTACAAGAGAATTCGACTCCAACACCCTTAACCAAGGGTTTATACCTACTTCCACAAACCTCCCATTTAGACACCTAAAGTGGACTTCACCAATTACCACTACGGGTGGTAATTTGACCCATTCAAACAAGTACAATTTAACCAAAATTACACTTGACACCATTTAACCCAAAATCACTATCCACGATTACTTCCATTCAAAAACGTCATTTAACACTTAACAAAAGCATTAACATCCATTTAAACCAATTTAGGTTTAACTCGCTTGACTTGTCAAATTACACCAAAAGTACCTACAATCACTAACAACCAGTAATTGTATCTCAAGATCAACATTTGACACCAAAATTCAATAACACTTGACCCATTTCAACACAAAACCCATTTGGACCCTGATGTTATGCGAGGTGTATATAAAATAGTTATTAATTTTAGCAGAAAACACTATTAAATACGATACAATTTTACACAAGATATTTATTTATTTATAGAATGGATATACTTAAACCTTGCTACAACACTTATAGGCAGTGTACCTAATCGTACAGTAGTGTAGTTTTTAGTAAGTCCGGTTCGTTCCACAGGGAAATCTTTAAACAAAGCTCAACGCTATATTAGTTTACTTTTATAAAAATACAAATATATATATGTAATATTATTATTATAAAGGGGGGGTTTTTACCGTTTAATGACCGGTTTGTCGATTTTAAGACTTTAGTCGCAGTTAAAACCTAATGTAAAATATAAAATAAATACAAGACTTAAATTAAAGCGTAAAGTAAATAACGATAATGAAATTGCGAATAATAAAAGTGCGATAAACTTGCGATAATTAAAAAGTACGATAATTAAAAGTGCGATTAAATAACAATAAATAAAAGTGCGATAATTAGAAGTGCAATTAAATATAAAATAAAGGAAATTAAATATGAAATAAAAGAATTATGCTTATTTAAACTTCCGTAATCATGATGTTTGACGTGTTGATTTTAGTTTTATGCCCATGGGTTAATTGTCCTTTGTCCTGGATTATTTAATATGTCCGTCTGGTTTTTGTCCATAACAGTCCATCAATCATAAATATAAAGTGCGAGTGTCCTCATCAAATTATTATTATACCCGAAGTTAAATATTCCAACTAATTGGGGATTCGAATTGTAACAAGGTTTTAATACTTTGTTTAATGAATACACCAGGTTATCGACTGCGTGTAAACCAAGGTTTTACTACTTTGTTAACAATTACACCAATTACCCTTGAATGTAATTTCACCCCTGTTTTAATTATTCTAGTGGCTATTAATCCATTCCCGTGTCCGGTTAAATGAACGATTATTCGTACATATAAATACCCCGCCCATCGTGTCCGATCGAGTGTATATGGTAATTTATAGGAACGCCCAATTGTAAATCTTTATATTAACATTAACAAACTTTCATTTAATTAAACAAATATAAAGCCCATTAATAGCCCATAGTCTAATTTCCACAAGTGTCGTTCTTTTGTCCAAACCCCAATTATGGTACAAAGCCCAATTACCCAATTTTAGTAATTAGTCCAACATCATGATTACTTCGTTTTAAATAAGCATAATAATAACTTAGCTACGAGACATTAATATAAAAAGGTTGAACATAACTTACAATGATTAAAAATAGCGTAGCGTTACACGGACAGAATTTCGACTTACACCCTTACAACATTCACTAACATACCCTTATTATTAGAATTGTAATTAAAATTAAAATTAAAATTAAAATATAAATTATATATATATATATATATCGTATATATTGAGAGATGAGAGAAAATAAGATATGAAATTTGATCAGAATTCGGTTTGCTTTATAGCCAGAGTTGAATTTTGGGGCTCCGCGACTCGCGGCAAAATGCTCTTCAAACTCCGCGAGTCGCGGAGATAGTATTTACAGCTCAGTCCTTGGAGTTTTCTCTGCCGACGGTTTTTAATATATATATATAATATATATATAATTAATATAATTAATTATATATTATATTATATTTATATATATAGTTAACTTGTAATTTTTAGTCCGTTGCGTCGAGCGTTAAGAGTTGACTCTGGTCCCGGTTCCGGATTTTCGAACGTCCTCGCGTACAATTTTATATTTTGTATTTTGCGTTTTGAATCTTGTACTCTTGTAATTTCGAGACGTTTCTTATCAATAATTGGAACCTTTTTGATTGTCTTTTGTACTTTTGAGCTTTTTGGTCGTTTGCGTCTTCAATTCGTCGAATCTGTCTTTTATCTTCACCTTTTATTATTTAAACGAATATCTCTTGTAGATAGAACAATTGCAACTAAAAGCTTGTCTTTCTTGAGGAATAATGCTATGAAATATATGTTCGTTTTTAGCATTATCAAATATTCCCACACTTGAGCGTTGCTTGTCCTCAAGCAATATCGTCTTGAAATACTAGAATCACTTCTTTATTCTTCACACTTTGTACATCAGTGATTTCTATACGGCGATATAAACAATGGTAGTAACGATATGGTTTACAGTCCCACATGACTATAAAAATTTAGATCCATTAAGGAAATTGGATCTTTATGAAAACATTTGATCTTTTGAAATCTAGTTTTTACCCTAGATAAGTTTTCCGGAATAACCCTTTACCGGTGTTTGCAAAATATTTTTGTGGGTTTGGTGGGTTTTAGATTTGAAAATTTTAGCTCAAAACTTGCTGTTTTGTGTCACCCACTTGCTAACCTTGTATTTGGAAAGCAACACGTCCAGTTTACTTGTTCCGTATATTACCTTTCGGTAAACTACCGTCCGGTTGAAAGGAAATCGTTGAACAAGCAACTGTTAAGGCAATGTCCCGTGACATGCTTTTGATTATGGTCTATAACGTGTCGGACGCAATTACTATCCTTGGTAGGAGCAATAGTAAAGCTCACCCTTATAATTTTTCGGTCTGGCACAAGGTCCTGTCTTTGACCACTATGCAACCACCGTTCTTACGGTTGACACCTGATTTAGTTCAGGTGACCTAATGAATTCCAGGTGAATTCCTAGGATTTTACGTTCAATGGTAATGAACGCATTGAAAATAGGGTTTTCAGAAAACAAATCGGTTTGTAATTTTGATCAAAATATTTTCTCGTTTAAGCTCGAGTTTAGATATCATCGAATTCCATGAGTTTGAATTCTCAATCTTTAAGGTCAATCTCTAGGATTGAGTAATATCAGTCTTAAAAGCTGATTTTTAATCTTTAAGGAGATTATCCTTTCTGGGGATCTGATTCATTAGTCTTATCCAGCTAATTTGCATGGTGCCCCCCCATTGTACGAGATAAATCCTTCTCATGGTTAGGATAAATCTGACCACTTGGCGACCCTGTTTAATGCTGAGGTCCGTGGATTTCCTGCTGATTTTAGTGATGACTTTTCTAGATTTTTCGTCAACCTACAGCTGGTCTGGACGACAACTTCATGACCTAAATCAAGAAGCGCGTTTCTTTTTCGGAAGACTTTACTTCCTTTTAATGATGGAATTGATTCATCGTGTAGATCCATCTCTTCTTTTCTTTCATCGGGTAAAACAGTTTAGTTTAGTCCAAAGCAAAAGTATTTTCAGTTATTTGTTACAGATATATGTGACATATGTTTAAAATAATTTGGTAAATTTTCCCACACTTGGCTTTTTATTTTCCTTTTTATCGTCCTCTATTCCATTTTTAAATGAATTTTAACATTTTAGTTTGTTTCTTAATTTATGTCCTTTCCGAGGTAACAATAATTTCGGTGTTAAAACCTAGTTTTATCGTTCATAAATATGTATAAACATGATTTTGAATTCATTTAATTGAAAATTTTGAAAAATTTTACTAGAATTGGGTAGTCAGTATATAAGACTAGGGCTGTTCTTTTTTATCAGAGAGCACTAGATTCTAATACAACTACTGCTTTACTAGTATTTTTAATGGTAACCAAGTGTTTAATATAAAAATTTTTAAAATCCGAAAGAATTTAACCCCTTCCCACACTTAAGATCTTGCAATGCCCTCATTTGCAAGAAATTAGTAACAATTTAAATTATTGAGGGTGATTAGTGTGAAAATGATTAAATTTTTACCAAAGTTTCCAAATATATTGGCGTTTGTTTGCTGAATGATAAATGGTGCACATCATTTGTTCATTCCGTCTTGTTGTTATTTCACATATATTTTGCATCTTGTCGTCAAAATTAGTTGCTTTTGCTGAAATTAATGCCAGTCTTTGAAAATGCGTTGTTTTACCCTGTTGTGTACATAAGATAAACTGCAAACATATATATATATTTTTGAAGTTTGGTATATTACCCCACGTTCAAAAATTATTAAAGTTTAAGAATAAAAGTTAGATAATTATAAAAATGATTACAATATTAACAAAAATATTAAATGTATCAATAATTACAAATTACAAAATAATAAAAAAAAATAATAAGTAAACTAAGGATGATATTGGTACCAATAGGGGTTCCAGGCATAACCATAAGTGCTATAGAATGCTTCGGCAGGATCATACGTAGGATATGGTGGCTGCATCTCTATCGACCAAGGAGGGAAGACGGGTTTCGGTGTAGGAATATAGTTTCTACCTATATGTTGGCAATGCGCTATGATCTGGTTCTGATGAACTTGCCAATCTTCAAATGCTCTCTGTCTAGCATTTTCGTATTCCTGAGAAGCTATAAACCTATGCATTTCTTGCATCTCATTCCCCCCTCCTACATTACCTTGCTGCTGGTTTCTCTCCACCTGTGGATGTCTACCATGGTATCGTACTGCGGCGTTATTTCGCCTCTTCAAAACTTTCGCACCATGGTATACATTTAAACCTATAGTGTCGCGGGGTTCCGGCTCTTCTAGTAATAATCCCCCTCGACTTATATCCACACCGAGATATTCACCAATCAAAGTAATAAAAATACCACCTCCTATTATGTTATGTGGTCGCATCCCCCGAACCATAGCTGATAAATAATAACCCACACAATATGGTATACTTACAGCGCTTTGTGGGTCTCGAATACACATATGGTAAAACAAATCCTGTTCATTTACTTTTTCTTTGTTCTTACCCCTTTGTGTAATCGAATTAGCTAAAAACCTATGTATCACTCTTAATTCGGCTCTATCTATATCCAAATAAGAGTAATTTCCCCCTTTGAAACGGTGATGGCTTGTCATTTGACTCCACACACCGTGTGTATCAAAATTCTCATCTATCTTTCTACCGTTTAGTATCAATCCTCTACAATCGGCAGACGCTAACTCCTCAAGCGTATATATACGTAAAGCCTGAGCCATGTCCAGTAAAGACATGTGGCGCATCGAACCGCCTAACAAAAATCTAATAAAAGAACGATCGGTTAAACTAGCTACCCGATCATTCAACTCTATACTACATAACAATTCTTCACACCATACTTTATATACAGGTCTACGTATGGTGAATAAACATATCCAGTCATTAAAAGAAGAATTACCATACCTCTGTACAAGTAATTCCCTAATTGGCCCGGCCAATTCTACAGCTTCTAAGGGTCCCCATTCTATGACCCTCGGTACCTCAACAACCTTGGAATGAAGAGTATGCAAACCCTGTTGATATTTTGGATAATCTATCCAAAGTCTGTCAAATCTCAGGTTCGGGTGCAACTCTTCCAAGTGCATATCTGAAAAGGTCATGACTGGATGAGGTACATCCTGCTTGTAGTAGTTATCTACCTCCTGTTGTTCCAAATTCTCAGCAGGAGCATTGCGGGCTTGGGATGAAGATTCACCCCTTTCATTCTGCAAAACACATCAAACACAAATTTTGTGCATCCAAATATGCATTAGTGTCAGCAAAATCATCAATCAAAATAATTACAATGACATTATCAATTTATATCAAACTTAAGCTTATTTTCACATTTTTATCAAATCTACACTTTTTCAAATAAGCATATACGAAAATTTTCGCCAAGTTCATAAGCATTCAACTCAAATAACATGTCAAAATAATCATTACTAGCAATTAAACAAGTCTCAAATGGCATTATCTTTCAAAAATCAAGTTCATGAATTTTAGACTTGAAAAAGTCCACTTTAATTCTCAAAATCATGTTTAGGCTCAAAGTTTGGATCATTTAACTACCTAGACATGTTACACTACTCAATTTAGCAACAATTCATGACAAAAATCGGCCATAACCTGTTTATATCAAAAAGCCCCAAATTTGCTCAAGAACACAAACCCTAGATTATTCAAAATTTGAAGTTTAAGGCTTCTAATCATGTTAAACAGCATCAATCTAGGTTATACAAGCATAATACATAAACAATTTAAGTCTAATTACACTAAAAAGCATCAAAATCAAATTGGGGAAAAATAGCTCAAGAACACCAAATTTCGGATTAAATGGTGTTTAGGTGTAGAAATTTACCGTTTTTCTTGAGTAATTCTTAGATAGCATCCTTCTCAACATGATTTTAGCAAAAAATTTGGTGATTAATGGTTAAAAATTGGGATTTTTGGGGTGTTTTTGGGTGTATTTTCGGGGTTTTTCGCGTGCAGAATTCGGGTGTTTATGTGTGGGGAGTGAAACTGATCGTGCAGCTCTTTTATTTTTTTTTTCTGATTTTTGGTCCCTCCGCGAGTCGCGGAGATTTAGGCTCCAAACTCCGCGAGTCGCGGAGTTTGGTATTTTTTTTTTTTTTTTTTTTATAATAATTAACTTTTGAAAACAATTAAGAAATTAATTTTAAAATTTTGTTTCCCTTGTTATTTAGGACGAGGTCGTTTCGGATCGATGTCCTAGTCCGTCCCTCGACAAAATTTTAAAATTTGTCTTTTAGTAGCGATTGTTTTAAAAGCTAAGATTTTTGGGTTTTTTAATGTTTTTGGCATACTTTAAATCAAAAAGATTAAAAATAATGATAGTAAAAGTTCTCGTCCCTCCCTCGGGTAAAGCAATTTCGGTTCAAAGACCTAGTCTTCAACTTACGACAAATTTTAAAAATCATATTCTTAACTAAATGAGATAAAGTAAATTTTTGTTTTTAAATTCACACAACTTAAATATAAAATTCAAAATTAATATTAAAAATTCATACCAAACTTAAAATTTGAAATGCATAAAATTAAAAATTAATATTTTAAAAATTAAAAATTCACACCAAACTTAATTTAAAAATTTATAAATTCATATCAAACTTATATTAATTTTTCAAATATTTACAATTTTAAATATATTGTTTTTACAAAGTTTACAATATTAATTTAAGATTTAAATATTAATTTTAAAAATATGGTAAAAATAAAATTAAAAATCTTTTTGTCTTTTTATCCCACTTTAATCAATCAAATATTATCAAAAATATGCGCCCCTCTTTTCGGTAAAGTAATTTCGGTTCCAAGACCTAATTTAACTCATGACGAATTTTTGAAATATTTTGGGTTGATTGTTTAAAGATATTTATACCTTAAGAATAAACGTTAAATTTCGCAGTGATGTAATAAATTTTTGAATGATATCAATAATTTCGGTCGCCAAACCTAATTTTATTTAATACCAATTTAATACTTTTTAGCGAACAAATTAGCGTTTATTATCAAAAGGTTAAAAATAAAAATAAAAACTAAAAACTGTACAGACATACCTGTGAAATAGATTTCTTAGTTATATGATCTATTCCATTCATAAGATAGTCGGTTTAATTGATTTTCCATGGCTACATAGGCGTAACCTCGAGCATTCAGTGTCTTTTCTTCTAAACATATGAACGGTCCGTCTCTGCATAAAGTAACAAATTCGGTATTTGAATAGGTTTGATTATTTGAACATTTACCTCCATGTGACCATTTTCCGCATTTGTGACATCTTTCTAGGTGTCGTGCTCTTCTTTTCGCTGCGGATTTTGATTTTTCTTTACCAAATTGTAACTTATTATCTTCGCATCTGGATTCTTTTCTAACTCCGTCCATTCTTTCTCTGATTACTGTTACTAATTCACTCGGTAGTATGTCATTATTACGTTTAGTGATCAAAGCGTGTAGCATTAGACCATGGTTTAGTTCACAGGCAGTCTTCATTTCGTAAAAACTTAAAAAAAATAAAAATTCGGAATGGGGGGAGAAGACTAGTTCTTTAGGGTCTGCTAGGGAAAGACCATTCGGGTTCCATTTTCGAGAACTACACGAAAACAGACAATCTAACTCTAACAGAAATACATATTATCCTTTAAAAACTTGATTCTCCCCACACTTAGTTAGCTGTGGTGTCGAAATTGTGATTAACTTCGTTGTCGACTTCCATCGGACCATGTATGTAATGTTTAACTCTGTGACCATTAACTTTAAATTCAATCCCATTTGAATTTATTAATTCTATCGTTCCGTATGGGAAAACTCTTTTGACTATGAATGGTCCAGACCATCTTGATTTCAATTTTCCAGGAAATAGCTTGAATCGTGAATTGAAAAGAAGAACTCTGTCTCCTTCTTTAAATTCTTTTGAACTTCTGATTCTTTTATCATGCCATTTCTTCGTTCTTTCTTTATAGATTAACGAATTTTCGTATGCTTCATGTCTTAATTCTTCTAATTCATTTAGTTGACTTAATCGTAGACGTCCGGCTTCATGTAAATCAAGATTACATGTCTTCAAAGCCCAAAATGCTTTGTGTTCAATTTCTACTGGAAGATGACATGCTTTTCCATAAACAAGTCTAAAAGGTGTGGTTCCAATTGGAGTTTTGTAGGCTGTTCTAAAAGCCCAGAGTGCATCCTCCAATTTAATGGACCATTCCTTCGGATTTGATCCTACAGTTTTCTCTAGAATACGTTTTAAAGCTCGGTTGGTATTTTCAACTTGTCCACTTGTTTGTGGATGATATGCGGTGGAGATTTTATGAGTTACTCCATATCTTTTAAGAACTTTCTCAAGTTGATTATTACAGAAATGAGTACCCCGATCACATATTAAAGCTTTCGGTGTTCCAAACCTTGCAAAAAGACGTTTTAAAAAGTTAACTACAACTCGCGCATCGTTAGTTGGGAGAGCTTGTGCTTCCGCCCATTTAGATACATAATCAATGGCTACGAGTATATATAGATTATTATGAGATTTTGGAAATGGACCCATAAAGTCAATACCCCAAATGTCAAATACTTCACATACTTGGATGACATTTTGTGGCATTTCATCACGTTGACTTATTTTTCCGGCCCTTTGACATGCATCACAGGATTTGCAAAGAAGGTGTGCGTCTTTGTAAATTGTAGGCCAATAGAATCCAGCTTCATAGACTTTTCTTGCTGTTAGTTGAGGCCCATAATGCCCTCCTGTTGGTCCTGTGTGACAATGGTTTAAAATTTTACGAGCTTCATCTCCAAATACACATCGGCGTATTATTCCATCGGGACAACTTTTAAACAGATGTGGATCTTCCCAGAAATAGTGTTTTATATCACTGAAGAATTTCTTTCGTCTTTGGTACGATAATCCTTTTTCAAGGAATCCACAAACTAAGTAGTTTGCATAGTCTGCAAACCATGGGATTTCTTTATAATCTATCTTCAATAGATATTCATCAGGAAAGTTGTCTTGTATGGCCGATTCATTTAGAACTTCTAACTCAGGATTTTCAAGACGAGAAAGATGATCAGCGGCGAGATTTTCTGCTCCTCTTTTATCTCGGATTTCAATATCAAACTCTTGTAAGAGTAAGATCCAACGGATTAATCTTGGTTTAGCATCTTGTTTTGAAAATAGGTATCTAAGAGCAGAATGGTCGGTATAGACCACCGTTTTTGCTAGAACGAGATATGATCGAAATTTGTCAAAAGCAAAGACAATAGCAAGGAGTTCTTTTTCAGTAGTTGTATAGTTCGTTTGTGCTCCTTGTAATGTCTTACTAGCATAATATATAGGTTGAAATCGTTTTTCAATCCTTTGTCCTAAAACGGCTCCCATTGCAAAATCACTTGCATCACACATTAGTTCAAATGGTAGATTCCAATTTGGTGTTATCATGATTGGTGCATTAGTGAGTTTTTCTTTAAGAATATTAAAAGATTTGATACACTCATCTGAAAAGATGAATGGCGCATCCTTTTCTAGGAGTTTATTCATAGGAGTGGCAATTTTAGAAAAATCTTTTATAAAACGTCGGTAAAAACCGGCATGCCCTAGAAAACTCCTAACTCCTCTAACATTGGTGGGATGTGGAAGTTTAGCAATTACATCTACTTTAGCTCTATCCACTTCAATTCCTTCTTTTGAAATTTTATGTCCAAGAACGATGCCTTCTTTAACCATGAAATGGCATTTCTCCCAATTAAGTACTAGATTTGATTTTTCGCATCTAATTAGCATTCGTTCCAGATTAACTAGACATGATTTAAATGTATCACCGAAAACTGAAAAGTCATCCATGAATACTTCCATGCATTCTTCTATCATGTCGTGAAAAATCGCCATCATACACCTTTGAAAGGTTGCAGGGGCGTTGCAAAGTCCAAATGGCATTCTTTTGTAAGCAAAAGTACCATAAGGGCACGTGAATGTGGTTTTCTCTTGATCTTCGGGTGCTATTGGAATTTGAAAATATCCGAAAAATCCATCTAGAAAACAATAGTAACTATTTCCGGCTAATCTTTCCAACATTTGATCTATGAAAGGTAAGGGAAAGTGATCTTTTCTGGTGGCGTCATTTAATTTTCTATAATCAATACATACACGCCATCCTGTTACAGTCCTAGTAGGAATAAGCTCATTTTTCTCATTTGTAATGACAGTCATGCCACCCTTCTTAGGTACGCATTGAACTGGGCTTACCCATGGACTATCAGAGATTGGATATATTAAACCTGCATCTAGCAGTTTAATAATCTCTTTCTTAACTACATCTTGCATATTAGGATTTAGTCTTCGTTGGCGTTGCACATACGTTTTATGACCTTCTTCCATAAGGATTTTATGTGTGCAATACGAAGGACTTATTCCTTTAATATCATGAATCTTCCATGCAATGGCTGGTTTATGAGCTTTCAACACAGAAATGAGTTGTGATTTCTCATTTTCAGTAAGAGAAGACGATATTATTACAGGTAATTCAGATTCACCATGTAAATAAGCGTATTCCAAATGGTTTGGAAGTGGCTTTAACTCTAATTTCGGAGGTTCTTCTATCGATGATTTATATCGATATCTGTCTTCTTCTTTTAGCATTTGAATTTCTTCTGTTGTTGGTTCATATCCATTAGCTATAAGTGTAGCTAACATTTCAGCTTCATCAATTGGTTCATTACCTTCTCCTAAAGAACATTCTCCTGTTCCTTGTAATTCTGGAAATTCTTCTAATAATTCTGCATGTGCATCTATAGTTTGAATATAATAACATGTATCATCTGCAGATTGTGGTTGTTGCATTGCTCTATCAACTGAAAAGGTAACACTCTCATCCTCTATACTTAGGGTCAGTTTCTTACCGAACAATCTATCATTGCTTTAGCCGTGTTCAAGAATGGTCTTCCTAATATGAGAGGAACTTGAGAATCTTCTTCCATGTCCAAAACAACAAAATCTACTGGAAATACTAAAGTACCAACTTTAACTAGCATGTTTTCCATTATCCCTCTAGGATATTTTATTGATCTATCAGCTAGTTGTATGCTTATTCTGGTTGGTTTTAATTCTCCAAGGTCTAGTTTAGCGTATAGTGAATACGGCATTAGATTTATACTAGCACCTAAGTCTGCCAATGCTTCTATTGAACTAAGACTACCCAGAAAACATGGAATTGTGAAACTTCCTGGATCAGATAATTTTTCTGGTATCTTATTCAACAGCACTGCTGAACAATTAGCATTCATAGTAACAGCCGAGAGTTCTTCCATTTTCTTTCTATTTGAGATTAGATCTTTCAAGAATTTAGCATATCTAGGCATTCCTGAAATCACATCAATGAAAGGAAGATTTACATTTATCTGTTTAAACATATCCAAGAATTTGGATTGCTCGGCTTCAAGTTTTTCTTTCTTCATTTTACTCGGGTAAGGAAGTGGTGGTTGGTATGGTTTAACATAAGGTTTATCCTTAACTGTGTTATCTTCATTAACCTTTTCAACTACCGGTTCTTTTTCCTTATCTTGATCAGGTTGTGGTTCTTGTGGAGTAGGAATAGTTTCATCAGAAGTTACAGGTATTTCAGGTGGTTTAAGTGTTGTACCACTTCTTGTGGTAATAGCTTTAGCTGTTTCATTTCGTGGGTTAGCATTTGTATCACTAGGTAGACTTCCCGGTTTTCTTTCACCTATTAACCTTGCTAGGTTACTTACTTCTTGTTCCAGATTTTGAATAGAAGCTTGTTGATTTCTAAATGCTTGAGCATTTTGTTCATTGGTTTGTTTTTGAGATGTGAAAAACTGCGTTTGAGTTTCAACTAGCTTCGTCATCATATCTTCTAAATTCGGCTTTTTATCATCGGTTTATTGTGGTGGTTTGTTTTGAAAATTTGGTCTTTGCTGATTATAAGTATTATTAGATACTTGTTGATTGCTAGGACCTTGTTGGTTGTTGTATGGAATATTTCGGTTATAATTCTGGTTTTGATTGTAAATCGGTCTTGGCGGTTGATAATTATTCTGATAATTATTTCCAGGCCTTTGGTTTATGTATGAAATATTCTCTCTTTGTTCCATTGTTAATTCAATACTGAGACAATCTTTTGTCAAATGTGGTCCTCCACACTGCTCACAACTAATTCGTATTGAATGAATATCCTAAGTCATCTTTTCCATTCGTCTCTCCACAGCATCTATCTTTGCGGAAATGGAATCTAAGTCATGGCTTGAATCGGCTCTAGCTGCTTTAGATGATCTAATGATATCTTTTTCTTGGTGCCACTCATGTGAGTAGGAAGCAGTGTTATCAATAATTTTGTAAGCATCAGTTTCGGTTTTCTTCATAATAGAACCACCAGCTGCTATATCTATGTCTTTTCTTATAGTGATGTCGCATCCTCGGTAGAATATTTGTACTATTTGACAGGTGTCTAAACCATGTTACGGACATCCTCTTAACAACTTTCCATATCTTGTCCACGCCTCATATAGAGTTTCATTTGGCTTCTGTGTGAACGTAACAATTTCTGCTTGAAGTCTTACGGCTTTAGATGCAGGAAAGAATTGTTTAAGAAATTTGTCAATTAAAACGTCCCATGTATCGATCGCCCCTTCAGGTAACGATTCCAACCAATCTTTGGCTTCTCCCTTTAAAGTCCAGGGAAATAACATGAGATATATCTGTTCATCCTCCACTTCTCGGATTTTAAATAGTGTGCAGATCCTATTAAAGGTACGTAGATGTTCATTTGGATCTTCCTTCGGCGCACCACTAAATTGGCATTGATTAGTCACCATGTGTAGAATTTGTCCTTTGATTTCATAATCTGGCGCATTAATGTCTGGATGAGTAATTGCGTGACCTTGGCCAGTGCGTTTAGCACTCATTCGGTCTTCCATACTTAAAGGTTCCAGATTCTCCATAATTGAATTTGTTGAATCGGTATCACTAGATGGTTCTGATTTAATGGTTCGTTCCTCAAAAATCTCTGTTTGAATGATTGGTGGTTCCGGAGGAAAGTTTAGTGGTTCAGGATCTACGAACCGTTCCTGAATATTTTCCGGATTCTCAATTGTGAGGTCGGGTTCAAAAAATGGATTATCGGAAATTTGAACTGAAGTACTTGGTCGACTGGATGACGATTCTAAAGAAAAATCAACGGCGGTTATATTTGCTAAATGTCTTGATCTAGTTACAGGTGGTGAACGTACAAAAGGTGATGAACGTCTTGCTCGGTGCATTCACTGAATATCCTATTAGTTTTAAAAAGGAAAGAAAAATTATAATAAGTTATCCAATCAATAGACTTTTCTGATTTTGTCCACGTTTCGAATAGCCAAAAGATGTAGCAGAGGGGCAGGATTCGTTTGGTCTCAATATAATTGAGGACTGTTTGGCTCCAATAACCCGGTCCACGTACAAATCCAACTATTACTACGAACCAGAAAATTTTGATGTCTATTAATTTAACCACTTAAAATAAATTTTCGTAATTTTAAGAAATTTAGATAAGAAGTAGAAAAAATTCTATGTCCTAAAACTAGAATAGCGAGAAATAAGAAAGAAAAAGAGTTCGTCGAAAAAGGTCGAAAAAGAAAAAAAAATGGTTGAAAAATAAAAGGTGACGGAAAAATAAAAGAAACTTATAAAAACTTAAAAATACTTGACTAACCTAACCTTATTACTACAACTAACTTAAAATTATAATCGCAAATTGAGATTACTAATTGGAATGATAATTGATACATAGTAAAAGGTCTAAAAATATTAAAGCTTACAGGAAAAACTAAATCCCAAATGGAAATAACTTAAAAAGAAACTAAAACTTAAAAAGGCGTCGCAAAATTCTAAAGCACCTAAATCTTAGTCTAAAGAAAAAGCACTTAAGGAATTCTACGGCAAAGCCTAAAAATCTAGGAGTAAAAATAACTATAGCAAAAACTAAGTTTAAAATTAAATATGAGCTAAAAAATACAAATATTACGCTACAACGATTAAAAAGGTACAAAATATAAAAATATACAAAAAGTTGTAAAAATTACAATTTTTATAAAAATATTATTTTTATATTATTTATTTAATAAAACTACTAATTTTACAAATTAATTAAACTAATTTAACTAAAATATATAAATAAAAAGTAAAACTAAAAATTAAACTAATAATAATAATAATAATAATTAGGTTTAAATAATAATAATAATTAAAAATAACCCGTAATTAATGCAGATTTAGGGTTTTTTTCCGTGTGTCAGATGGTCTCCGCGAGTCGCGGCATTTATTGCATCAAACCCCGCGAGTCGCGGGGTTTCAGAATTCAGCTGACAGATTTAATTATTCGACGCGTTTTTTCTTTATTTATTTATTTTTTTATTTTCTGTTTTCTATTTTTATATAATTAAAAGATGTTTAATAAAATTTATATTATTATAAACTAAAATAAAAATAAAGAAACTTATAAAACTTAAATATTTAACAAAATCTTAAAAATACTTATATTTTTGTTTTTCTTTTTATATTTTCGAATTTTTAAAACGTATTTTTACAAAAACGAATTTTAATAAAAGTAAGCTAAAATCTTTTTTTTTTTATATATATATTAGCGTTGCGCTTCCGGCGTTTAAGAGTTTCCCCGGCAGCGGCGCCAAAAATACTTGATGTTATGCGAGGTGTATATAAAATAGTTATTAATTTTAGCAGAAAACACTATTAAATACGATACAATTTTACACAAGATATTTATTTATTTATAGAATGGATATACTTAAACCTTGCTACAACACTTATAGGCAGTGTACCTAATCGTACAGTAGTGTAGTTTTTAGTAAGTCCGGTTCGTTCCACAGGGAAATCTTTAAACAAAGCTCAACGCTATATTAGTTTACTTTTATAAAAATACAAATATATATATATGTAATATTATTATTATAAAGGGGGGGTTTTTACCGTTTAATGACCGGTTTGTCGATTTTAAGACTTTAGTCGCAGTTAAAACCTAATGTAAAATATAAAATAAATACAAGACTTAAATTAAAGCGTAAAGTAAATAACGATAATGAAATTGCGAATAATAAAAGTGCGATAAACTTGCGATAATTAAAAAGTACGATAATTAAAAGTGCGATTAAATAACAATAAATAAAAGTGCGATAATTAGAAGTGCAATTAAATATAAAATAAAGGAAATTAAATATGAAATAAAAGAATTATGCTTATTTAAACTTTCGTAATCATGATGTTTGACGTGTTGATTTTAGTTTTATGCCCATGGGTTAATTGTCCTTTGTCCTGGATTATTTAATATGTCCGTCTGGTTTTTGTCCATAACAGTCCATCAGTCATAAATATAAAGTGCGAGTGTCCTCATCAAATTATTATTATACCCGAAGTTAAATATTCCAACTAATTGGGGATTCGAATTGTAACAAGGTTTTAATACTTTGTTTAATGAATACACCAGGTTATCGACTGCGTGTAAACCAAGGTTTTACTACTTTGTTAACAATTACACCAATTACCCTTGAATGTAATTTCACCCCTGTTTTAATTATTCTAGTGGCTATTAATCCATTCCCGTGTCCGGTTAAATGAACGATTATTCGTACATATAAATACCCCGCCCATCGTGTCCGATCGAGTGTATATGGTAACTTATAGGAACGCCCAATTGTAAATCTTTATATTAACATTAACAAACTTTCATTTAATTAAACAAATATAAAGCCCATTAATAGCCCATAGTCTAATTTCCACAAGTGTCGTTCTTTTGTCCAAACCCCAATTATGGTACAAAGCCCAATTACCCAATTTTAGTAATTAGCCCAACATCATGATTACTTCGTTTTAAATAAGCATAATAATAACTTAGCTACGAGACATTAATATAAAAAGGTTGAACATAACTTACAATGATTAAAAATAGCGTAGCGTTACACGGACAGAATTTCGACTTACACCCTTACAACATTCACTAACATACCCTTATTATTAGAATTGTAATTAAAATTAAAATTAAAATATAAATTATATATATATATATATATCGTATATATTGAGAGATGAGAGAAAATAAGATATGAAATTTGATCAGAATTCGGTTTGCTTTATAGCCAGAGTTGAATTTTGGGGCTCCGCGACTCGCGGCAAAATGCTCTTCAAACTCCGCGAGTCGCGGAGATAGTATTTACAGCTCAGTCCTTGGAGTTTTCTCTGCCGACGGTTTTTAATATATATATATAATATATATATAATTAATATAATTAATTATATATTATATTATATTTATATATATAGTTAACTTGTAATTTTTAGTCCGTTGCGTCGAGCGTTAAGAGTTGACTCTGGTCCCGGTTCCGGATTTTCGAACGTCCTCGCGTACAATTTTATATTTTGTATTTTGCGTTTTGAATCTTGTACTCTTGTAATTTCGAGACGTTTCTTATCAATAATTGGAACCTTTTTGATTGTCTTTTGTACTTTTGAGCTTTTTGGTCGTTTGCGTCTTCAATTCGTCGAATCTGTCTTTTGTCTTCACCTTTTATTATTTAAACGAATATCTCTTGTAGATAGAACAATTGCAACTAAAAGCTTGTCTTTCTTGAGGAATAATGCTATGAAATATATGTTCGTTTTTAGCATTATCAGACCCAAATTGAGGTTTGCACCCAAAAATCAAGTCAACACAACACCAAAATCACTAGTACACAAGTGTTCTAAGGTTTAACCAACACATGCAAGACCCAAACTTACAATTTCATCAATCAAAACCCTAAGTCACGAATTTGAGTTTACTTACATGAATCTTAAACAATGAAATTCGGATTTAGAATTTACCAACACTATCAAAACGTAGCCGTGGACGAGGTGAACAACATTAACTCCTGCACCTCAACCCGAAATCAACATCCTTCTTCTCCAATGAAGTTTTCTCTCTCTAAACCTTGCTTCTCTCTCTAGAGTTTGGAGTGTAAGTGAGAATGGATGTGAAAATGATCCAAAAGTGGATCTAAAACTGATATTAAAGACACAAATTCGTCCACAAGTGAAAAGACCAAAGTACCCCTTTTAATTTAAGTAAATTGCAGCTGCTGGCCGTCAGGCCTTTTGGACGGCGTCCAAATACACTAGGACTGAAACATCATTTTTTTTTGTCGTAACTTTCAAACAGTAACTCCGTTTTTGATGAATCACATATCGTTGGAAACGTAATGAGATTTACTATCCAATGGTAAGGTTTTAGAACATCAAATCCAACTTTATTTGGGATCCAAATATACGCTTACATGCCTCGTAATTCGAATAACGTCTAAAATAACGCGTAATTGAAAAACGGGGTGTTACACTAGAACACTAATCTTGGTTAATCACACCTAATGACACCTTAATGACTATTGAGCCTTGATTAAGGAAAACACATAAGTGTTTTAGGAAAACATGTACATCTAAAATGTATCTAGACATTCTTAGGATGATCACCAAGTCTCAACCAATAGTTGCTCTTTCCTTGTACATGTGTTGGACATTAATGTATGTTTATACATTAATCTTGCAAATTCCACTTTGCAAGTAAAACTTACATAGCCTTAGTTTAATGCTATGTTATCACTATATGCTTAAGTCTAAGATTACTTAGTGATCTCTTGCTAGTCATTACATGAATATTACTTGACTACTTGCTATTAATACTTATGTATTATTTGGCTATGTGTTAAGTGCTAAATGATAAGTAGTTATTTAATATATGTATGTATGAACCATGTCTTGCTATGTGTTACAAGTTGGATTTCACCCACTAGTATTTGGACTACTTCATTATATGCTTGTGTTACTTGGATAATATTTGAAATGTCATAATAAAATATTAACACACATAGGTTTGCTTTAAGTCTAAATGTAAGTTTATGAACAAGTTTAAACTTGATTAACTTAATGTCTTGCAACACACTTAATTGTTATTACTTGCTTAATTTGTCAAGACATCATTACCACACCTAATTAAATACAAACAAGTTCAAATTTGAATACTAGCAAGTTTTGTGATTAAAGTGGGTTTGTGTCATCAATGACATGTTGACCAACCAATAGAGATTTAGAAAATGTGTTAATTACAAATAAAGGATTATGACAAAATTGAAATTGCCTCAAATGATTATCATGACTTGTATCCAAGAATGTTAGACTTTCCACTTTAAGCATGATAAGTCACTATCAAGGCAATACATCCAAGGTAAATGAACATTTAATGCATATAATACTTGTATAGGATGTTGGTTATCTTTTGCAGGTGTTAAATGAAGTAAAGTGTCCAAGGAGTGATGTTCGAAACTGATTCAAACGACTATACAACGGATACATATTTTGGACAGAGCCACGTGCGGTCGACCCACGGTCGACCGTGAGTCCGCAGACAAGGCTGACTTTTTATCTCTCCATATAAATAGCAAGACTTGGAGAACTTTGAAGACTTGGACCTCTTGTATGCTATAACTCAATATCATCAGAGAATCACAAGAACATAACATTCATACATATGCTTGTGATTAGCAAGAGAAGTTTTATAATCTCATAGATTATAAAAGGGGTGTTTGTAAACTTACTTTCAAATTCTAATATTTATAAGTTTGCATAGTGTTGTAATAATCCTTTGAATTGTCTTAGGATTGTCATCACTAGAAAAAAGTGAGTCTTTGTACTTTGTAATTAGAAGCATATGCTAGCTTAGCTATCTTCTTCCTTAAAGGGAACTAGGGAGTTGATTAATCTCATTGGAGATTAATACTTGTCCAAGTTGAAAACAAGTTGATCTAAGTTGGAGATAATCTTTCAAAGGGATAGAAGGATTAGGTTTATTGTCTAAGGAGAAGTACAAGACTTGTAAATCGGATCTCCACCGAATTTGGAGAAAGATGCTTAGTGAAGCAAGAAATCCCGATTAGTGAATCGGGGAGTGGATTAAGGTGGATTAGTTAACATCCACCCGAACCACTATAAATCCTTGTGTTTATGTTCTTTACTTTACATTTCGCACTATTACAAACATAAACACACCACACATTAGTTTGAGTTGATTAAGGTGATTAAGTATTATTCAAATCCTATCGATCATCAAAAAAGTTTTAAAAATCGTATTAAGTAAATATTCACCCCCCTCTAGTTACTTACACACAATGGTGGTCCTAAGACTAATGCTAGTTAATTAGTTAACGGAAAAAATTAACTGACGTTGGGTTTAGGGATCGATGGTGTAATTAACTTTTTTTTAAATTAATTTTAACATATTGAGGTAAAATGGTAACTACGCTATTTATTCTTTTTGAACCCAAGACTTTGTTCCAGAGTTATCGTTGTGAAAGAAAAGGAAATAAGAAGAAAGAAATTATAAAGTTCTGGCATTCCTTAGTTTTCACTAGGAGAGAAAGGAACAGAGGTGAAATAATTTGTTTCAAAAAATATGTGTATCGGCGGGGACATGTTAGCCCTGTGTTGACTTTGTCAATCCATCCAGCGGTCCCTGGTAGCCCACTGGAGCCTGGAGAAACACCATCACCCATTTCCCCACAGCATGTCAGGCCCGATAAACGAACCTGCATTGTCATTGTTTCAATCTTCGCATGCGTGTGACCAAAGGATCATTTGAGCCCGGTAAGAATGGTTTTTGATCCAATTATATGGAAAATCCTCACCTAGTGAGAATCGAACCCTCACCTCCCCTGAGGGAGAGTGAGTCATTCACCACTAAGCTATTGACCCATTTTTAGGTGAAATAATTAGTATACCAAACTTTTCTTCCTACACTTCCATCCTCTTTTCCTTTCGTCCACTATCATTTCATTTTTTTCTTTCATCTGAAAATTCAAGAACAGAGCCTAAAATTCACAAAAAACCGCATTTTTCCTTCTTCCCACAAGTTCTTCCTCCCCTCTTCTAATTATACTTAGAAATTATAAATTTTTAATCTACTGCCAAACAATTTAGCTTAACGCGAAAGTAATCCACAACAATTTTCCTATACCTTTTGCACCAAATTTTCTAACGTGAAGAAAAAACAATTTATTAGACGCATTTGAAACTTAATTTACAAAATATTTTGTAAGAGATTCAGACAAGCATCATGAGCACCACAACCGTCACCGGATTTCACATAGCCGAACTTCACCTCGCAGGACTTCGTATCATTGAACTTCACCCGGTGGGCTTCACATTAGAATTTATTAGCGAAACAAATTATGTTTTAGGTTTTACAGTTTTTCTTTTAAAAGTTAATTATAATTATAATATACGATATACGATTTTTAAATGCACAGCAGTAGTCATAAGACTAACATTAATTAATTGATTAATGGAACAAATTAAATGGAGTTAGGTTTAGGATCACCGTTGTGTATTTTAAAAACTATCGGAACTACCGGTATAATTTTAAAAAGTAAAGGACTGTTGGTATAATTATGAATAAACCACAAAGACCAATAGTATAATTAACTCTTAAATATAATAAAAATAATCGACATCTACGGTACAAATAGTAGGTAGGCCTTGATGATTTTAGGTGTTTGATAATCATGTAGCGTTTTGAGGGAAGACACTAAGACCACCCCTATGGTTAGTTACCCGCTCATTACCCGTAACTAACCATAGGTACCATTTAGTTACCCGCGTTAGTTACCCGCTTTCACCGTAGATTTAACGGAAGAGTTATAGGAATTGCGGGTCTCAGTGTTTTTTATTGTTGGACTTGATGCTTTATTGCTTGTACGTTGTATATTAAGAGGAGTATTGTTTTAGTCATGATATGGAGTGTTTAGTTATGAGTTAGTTATAGAATATTTGTGTTGATGTGGCGCTGATGTGGAAGGTTAAGAGGATGAATAGTTTAGTTACGATAGGGAGTGGCCTAAGAGCACTTCCTATGGATAAGTTATAGGTAGTTACCCGCTAGTTATCCGTCACCATCCATAACTAACCATAGGCAGCACTTAGTTACCCGCTTTAGTTATACGCATTCACCATGGATTTGGCGAGTGTTATATGCATGTGGGACCCTCAATGCTTTAAAATGTTTATACTTTGTGCTATATTTTTTGTTTGTTGGTTATTGGTAATTATTATATGGAGTGTTTAGTTATAGGATTTTATGGGTTAGTTATAGGATATAAGTGTTGATGTGGCGCTGATGTGTCACTTAAGAGGATGAATAGTGTTAGTCACGATAGGGAGTGGCCTAACTATCCGATATAAAATAATAAACTCTGTTTTAGTCTGATTTTTAAGACTCTTAAACTGAAAAGATATAGGACTATATGAGTATATGATTTTTTAAGAAATTATTTTTATGAAGTTGTCCCTTATCATAATACAATATATAATTCTGCATTTACTTTACCTATTTTTGTTTTTAAGATTTAAATGTTGTATTAAACTACGACGATAAAAGTTAACCTCCGATTTCAATTTTGCTAATAAACTTTAACACTAAGAGTCTAAGACCACTCAATGTGGTGCGTGAGCACCATTATGTAAAAGGGACCGTGAAGTAATTTATGTGAACAGTTTGGCGGAGATTTTACAGTTTGGGTGGTTCCATCAAAAGTTTACCATCGAAAGTTGAAAACTCCCTACTTGAAGTGAAAATCGAACTTGCGTTGGCAACACTCCAAGTTGGATCCCCGCCTCATACTAACTCAAGCCAAGACTTTGGTGTTATGAACCATTAAAGATGTTTTATTTCAGTTTTCAAGCTGGTTAAACAAAAAAATTCTAACCTGATTATCAAAAATCCATATATACCAAAATATAAATTTGATACGACTACAACCCCACATTACCCGAGTTCGACAACCTGATATATGCAAATGCAAGCAACACAACGACAAATAGTATAATTTAAGCATGATTCGTATTCAAGAGTCTAACTATGATACAATAACTGACTCAAGGTCAAGTCGCCAACAACCTGAAAAACTACAAGAAATAAGAATACATCAATATGCTACCAACCTAAGATATACACTATAATTGGTTTGTTTAGCTTGACAGAGAAAACAACCTTTTAGCTACAAAATATACGAAAACTATACAACTCGGTTACATGCAATTTTACTCATGTATTTGACCTGTTATAATCATCATAAAATGAACGGGTTCGGAGAGGTACATCACCACCTGGAAGGGATCCATATCTTATATAAGGTGGTAGTCCTGCATTCGGATTCGATTGATCAGCAATGCTCGTGTATCCGTCACCTATAAACGGTTGATCCATTTCCATTCTTGGGTCAAAAGCAGACAACCCAACACCCAATCTCGGATTTAACGCAGACTGCCCGATACCCAACTGGGGATAAAGGGAAGACTGACTGATGCCCAATCGTGGATCAACGGATGGGCCCACACCTAATCGTGGATCATGTGCAGATGGATGCATGGCTTTTTTTGGGTCAAGGTGGATACCAGATCTTGGATTAGAGCCAGATATGGGTCGTCTAGGAACTTCAGGCATGGTTTCATGGTACGGGAAGGTAGGGACCACGCGATATCGATCATCCAGAGAAGTAGCTGATCTAGAAATGGATTCTCTATATGGGCTAGGAATAAATTGACCTTCAGAAGGGTTGGTTGGGTAATTAGTCAAACTTAACCTACGATCATAAGTCAAGTATTTGGGTCGAGGTGCGGTTCCTACATATTCATAATCAGTTGGCAACCTAAAAAGCCGAGCAGAGTTGAACGGAACTGTGAAGTTGTCGTCAGATCTATAAGTGGAAATTGGGGGACCATTTTGTAATAAAGAAAATTTGTCAAGGTTCTGTTCAAGTGATAATTTAGCCTGTTGAAGTGTTTCGAGAACAGATCCTAATTTGTCAGAATTTTCCCGAGTTCCAATTGGGCGTTCATATGAGTCACCTAAAGTCTGTCCTCCTTTATATAACAAGCTACTGTCTTGAGAAGATGAAACTTGATTCAGGCTAATGTTTGCCGCAGTACCCTGCAAGTCTGATTGATGATTTTGATCATCTGAAGTTACATTGTTTACGTCACTGTTTGTTTGATCTGGTATGGGTTTGGCGTTGGTTTTGGGTTCTACGCTCAAGTTGGCATCAATTTCTTGACTTTCAGAACAAGGTCGAGGCGAAACTAGGACCGGAGGCTTGATTTCATCCCTTTCTTCGGTTATGTCTGAGTGGGTCCCAAGGTCACATGAATCCTATTACAATTCACAAACATAAAGTGAGCACAACCTAATGTTAGGGGTCATAGACATTAAAAATTAGATAAAGATGGCAAGCTGGGTGGGTCGGAAATGGGTCGTAACGGGTCAGAACGAGTTGAGTTATAATGAATCATACCGGTGGTGATGTGTGATTTTCCGTGAACTTATCCTCCCATTCTCGTTGTGCCTTTTCCTCTTCTTCATATCGCGCTATGAATTGAGCTTGATGTTCTAAAGCTTTTTCCATGTCTCTTTTAGTTTCGTAAGTTGGTAAATAATGCCCGTTACACAAATCAGTGGGAGCTTCACGTGTATCTTTTGTCTCATGAATATTGGGTTCTTCGGTTGAAGTCTGGACTACAAAATCAGCAGAGTTATGAAGACGTTCCAAACTTGTTCGCACTTGGTCTTCATTATGACCATTAGTCCCATCATCATTTTGAGAACCATCTACTCTTGACCTGGCAGCACAATTTGATAATTTTTAATTTTTTATATTATGATACTTTTTGTATGAAAAATACAAATTTACCATGTACTTAAAGGAGGTGAAATCTATGATTTTATTTTTAGATTCGTTGAAATGGATTTGTTACAGCAATACAAGAGTAGTAAAAAAGTTATTATTTGCAGCATCACCTGAAAAACTAAAAAGCCATCAAATTTACACCTATACAAAAATTGATATTATCAACAATGAAGTTTCCATTCGACATTCAGCTGGTTTGAACTTCAATATTTATATATAAAATATACATATATACAAAATAATTATAGGAACAGTTTATAAAAAAACGGATACGGGGTCTTATGACTTATATATAGACTTTGGTGACTTACAATTGACATGTTCCCATATTAGCTATTTCTTTTCATTTAACCTGTTATAAGAAAAAACTCAACCCGAGTCAACCCATTTATAGAAAACGGGTTGAAATGGCCACCTCTTGTTTAAATTTATAGTTCCAACAAGCTAAAAATGCATATTATACAAAAAATAGATTAAAAAACATGAAATCACTTTGTATCTCCAATCGAAAGCTTCAAAATGCAAAATCTGGATCGTATTATAAATTTCAAAACTTTGGATTGAAAATATCACTATAGACGTATAAAAGCTCACCTATGTTCTCTCTGTCTTATTTGGCGACATGATTTACCAACACGCCTTGGAGAGGAACCCGTTGATGTTAAACTATTACGTCTTCTTCTAGAAGCATCCATGTACTTCTTCTCAAGAAAACGAGATGATGAATTTTTACTGCTTTTCCAAGACAAGCTTCTGCCATTTACAGAAGAAGACTCAACCTCGGAACCTGAAAAACCTTCCACATGTTTACCATCTTTATAATCACTCGATGTTCCTTCATGATCAGAACTTGAATCGAATGGTTCAGAAAGATCGTTTATGCCATGATTCTCTAAAATAGTAAGAACGTCTATTGTTGCCCTCTCTGCTTTCTTTCTTTGCAGGGACACAAATTTCAGCTGCTTTTCCAACTCCGATACCTTTTTAAGTTACAAGATGCAGATGAACATGTTAAGATTCTCATTAACAATTTGGGTTAGATTTCTCATCTGATGTATAAAAACCTAAACAAGTAGGTAATATGGTAAGCTGTTAAACAGGTGAAACATCCCCTGACATGCATTCATAACGCATAATCATATAACCTCCCAAATTGTTTTACATGGAAAATTAGATTATCATTGTACTGATTAATTTTTATGATCATATTTGATAATTCACTTATTTATGAACTTCAAGGACAGAAAGAGAAATAATTGTTTGTTGATCAACCTGACACGGTACACAAACAGCCAGACTCGCCCATTTCACCACCTCTAAATATCGACAATACCAGATAAGATTTTTAACATGTAATTGTTGTGGAAAGAATAGAAACACAGAAAACTTTCTGTGTATGTGAGTGTGTGTAAGTTTTCAAGGATCAAATTTGAAATAAAGCCAACCCTTTCTGCCAATTCATAAGCTCGCTGCCTTGCGGTTCTTGAGACAGATCGTTCGGCCAGTAATCGTGCTCGAAGAAACTCAATTGTCTTGGCAGTTGAGTCCTCCATGATATTTTATATTCCTGGTACATCAATATGGAATCCGTAAGAACCGTAAACTACATATTCATGTCCATCAAGGACAATCACAAGTACACAGCTCAACCATCAAGTTCATTTACAAACCCACATCTGGATACAGAATCCTACTAGGGAAAAAAACTATCATAACGATATCAAATGATTTTTAAAAATATACAGCCCAATGAGAATTTATGGCCTTTAATTGACCCTACTTTGGGTGTAAGCAAATTATTCAAATGGAAACCTTGAGGTAGCATGTCATATTAGTATTGCTACGTTCGCGCTATTGATACATCATATGCATAACACAGTGCTTTTCGTTATTTATTTTATGAGTTACAATTATAGTCACAAAAGAGATGAAGCAAAAGCACAAGCCCCAGGCAAACATTGTACACAGCAACACTGATTTTAAACTATCCGTCTACCTCATTTGTTTTTGGAAAGATGGGTTTAGAATCCCGTTCGAAAACCACCCACCCGATCATTTTCCACGCACATACGCGTTTCCGGGCGGAAACCCGAACCGCATGACACGCATCCGATCCATCAATCCATACAGACATGTGGATATGGTCGAATTCCTGCGTACGGGACGTCGGGACGGTAAAACCTCGCTCGCGGACTTTTTACAGAACCAGGGATCGAACCCTTGACCTTCAACCGTGCCCAATACTCAAGAAATTGGGATTGAACCATCGCGCCACGAAGGCGGTTCTGTCTACCTCAAATTTAATCGGCTTGAAATTCTTGATTAACAAAAACAAGTTCTAGCTGGTATCACTGATCTCGCAACATTTTACACTCAAATCTCAATATACACCACTCAAACTATATGCTGATGAAAACGATAAATCGAATTTAACTCTTAGAGCTCATATCGCCAAAACAGAAACAAAATTAACTAACTTACAATACAAAACCTAAAGTATGAGCTCACAGAAAACACAGTCAGCACACATTAAATCAACAACATAATAAAATCAACCGATCTAAGCGTACATAACTAGGCATCAGTTTCAAAATCCTAGATACTACATCTAAAACAACAGATCAACTAAATTATACTATAGAATAAGCTAATCGAAGTGATGAAAATGATAAACAGATACAAATTAAGTAGTAATTGAGTACGGAAATGAAGTATGATTTTACCTTTTAAAAGTGGATGTCCATTGAGATTAGAAACCCTAGCGAATGAGATTTTGGAATTTATATAAATTTGGTAATTTTTATGTTTTTGTATGTAGTATTTGTTGGTTTGACAGTGAGCATGGAACAAAGGGAGAAGGTTCTTCGTTGTCTAAAAGTCAAAAGAGTTATCATATTAACAATAACCATGTCAGTTAATTGCTGAGTATAACGATCTTTTAGGGGTTAAATGTGACCAAAACTAGTACTAAAGGGACCGAAACGTAAGTATTTGCCGAGAAAGAGTCCAACTTAGAATACGGGATCCACGGTCCACCCAAACGTGACTCATGTTCTACTATCCTATTTTCGTCTACCAAAATCACTAGAAAGTGCTTTAAATATACAAATAGAGATTTCACATTGAACATTATCACTCTTTTAATGTTCTTTTATGATTTAGAGGTAAAGACTTTAACCCAGAGGAAAAGACTTTAACCAAGTGTTAATTTTTTTTTTTTTTTTTTTTGGAACGGCTAGTTAGATGGTTAGTCTCTCACACACGCTAGAAGGAACCCGCTCTCGAATCTTCGCACTTACGTGAACCGGATCGATTTTATTATATACCTACACCTGCCAGTAGCAAAGTCGTATGGACCACAGCACCATAGGATGACTGTGTATACATAATATGCGGTAAACCTCCCCCCTTGGAATCGAACCCGCACCAATCGCGATGAGAGAATGCGAACCCAAGTGTTTATGATAAGGATCAAAGGGATCCGCTGGAAGACAAACGCTCTTCCAACAAAATAACTAAGACACAAACGTGTTCTTAATTGATAAATACGCACGTAATAGTTACGTAAATATGAAAGGAGTATTAAACTCAAACAATTTTATTAATTCAAAGTGATAACTGCCCTTTACGTACATATATGGAGTATCTGTATATAATAAAAGAAGAAACGTATCCGAGTACTTTTCCTAACCGACTTGGACTCTACAAGGGATCTAATGGATCTAATTTAAGTAACTAAATAATTAAAACTAATAGATAGATGTAGATAATCTTAATACGAATAAACTAGCAATCTTTTAGCTTTGCCTCTAAGTAATCGACTCCAAGCCTGTAGTGACCCGAACGTTTCCATCTTTACATATATTAAATGAAATTGATATTTACATGATTAAGTGTTTTCAACATGTTAAGCAATCAAACTTGTTAAGACTTGATTAAATAAAATAGATTTCATATAGACAATTGACCACCCAAGTTGACCAGTGATTCACGAACGATAAAACTTGTAAAAACTATATAATGTCATATATATGGATATTTATATATAGTTAACATGATATTATGATGAGTAAACATACCATTAAGTATATTAACAATAAACTACATATGTAAAAACATGACTACTAACTTAATGATTTTGAAACGAGACATATATGTAACGATTATCGTTGTAACAACATTTAATTGTATATATATCATACTAAGATATATTAATATATTATAATATCATGATAATGTAATAATTTAACATCTCTTTAGATATAATAAACAATGTGTTAACAACATTTAACAAGATCGTTAACCTAAAGGTTTCAAAACAACATTTACATGTAACGACTAACGATGACTTAACGACTCAGTTAAAATGTATATACATGTAGTGTTTTAATATGTATTCATACACTTTTGAAAGACTTCAAGACACTTATCAAAGTACTTCTACTTAACAAAAATGCTTACAATTACATCCTCGTTCAGTTTCATCAACAATTCTACTCGTATGCACCCGTATTCGTACTCGTACAATACACAGCTTTTAGGTGTATGTACTATTAGTATATACACTCCAATGATCAGCTATTAGCAGCCCATGTGAGTCACCTAACACATGTGAGAACCATCATTTGGCAACTAATATGAAATATCTCATAAAATTACAAAAATATTAGTAATCATTCATGACTTATTTACATGTAAACAAAATTACACATCCTTTATATCTAATCCATATACCAACGACCAAAAACACCTACAAACACTTTCATTCTTCAATTTTCTTCATCTAATTGATCTCTCTCAAGTTCTATCTTCAAGTTCTAAGTGTTCTTCATAAATTCTATAAGTTCTAGTTTCATAAAATCAAGAATACTTCCAAGTTTGCTAGCTTACTTCCAATCTTGTAAAGTGATCATCCAACCTCAAAAAATCTTTCTTATTTACAGTAAGATATCTTTCTAATACAAGGTAATACTCATATTCAAACTTTGATTCAATTTCTATAACTATAACAATCTTATTTCGAGTGGAAATCTTACTTGAACTTGTTTTCGTGTCATGAGTCTGCTTCAAGAACTTTCAAGCCATCCAAGGATCCTTTGAAGCTACATCTATTTTTCTCATTTCCAGTAGGTTTGTCCACAAAACCTGAGGTAGTAATGATGTTCATAACATCATTCGATTCATATATATAAAACTACCTTATTCGAAGGTTTAAACTTGAAATCACTAGAACATAGTTTAGTTAATTCTAAACTTGTTCGCAAATAAACGTTAATCCTTCTAACTTGACTTTTAAAATCAACTAAACACATGTTCTATATCTATATGATATGCCAACTTAATGATTTGAAACCAGAAAACACGAAAAATACCGTAAAACCGGATATACGCCGTAGTAGTAACACCGCGGGCTGTTTTGGGTTAGTTAATTAAAAACTATGATAAACTTTGATTTAAAAGTTGTTCTTTTGGGAAAATGATTTTTATTATGAACATGAAACTATATCCAAAAATCATGGTTAAACTCAAAGTGGAAGTATGTTTTCCAAAATGGTCATCTAGACGTCGTTCTTTCGACTGAAATGACTACCTTTACAAAAATGACTGGTAACCTGTATTTCTGACTATAAACTTATACTTTTTCTGTTTAGATTCATAAAATTAAGTTCAATATGAAACCATAGCAACTTGAAACACTCAAAACGGATTTAAAACGAAGAAGTTATGGGTAAAACAAGATTGGATAATTTTTCTTGTTGTAGCTACGTGAAAATTGGTAACAAATCTATATTAATCATATCCTAGCTAACTTATATTGTATTATACATGTATTCTAATATATTATGTAATCTTGGGATACCATAGACACGTATGCAAATGTTTTGACATATCATATCGACCCATGTATATATATTATTTGGAACAACCATAGACACTCTATATGCAGTAATGTTGGAGTTAGCTATACATGGTTGAGGTTGATTCTAAAAATATATATACTTTGAGTTATGATCTAGCCTGAGACGTGTATACACTGGGTCGTGGATTGATTCAAGATAATGTATATCAATTTATTTCTGTACATCTAACTTTGGACAACTAGTTGTAGGTTACTAACGAGGACATCTGACTTAATAAACTTAAAACATCAAAATGTATTAAAAGTGTTGTAAATATATTTTGAACATACTTTGATATATATGTACATATTTGTTATAGGTTCGTGAATCGACCAGTGGCCAAGTCTTACTTTCTGACGAAGTAAAAATAAGTGAAAATGAGTTATAGTCCCACTTTTAAAATCTAATATTTTTGAGATGAGAATACATGCAGCTTTATAAATGTTTTACGAAATAGATACAAGTAATCAAAACTACATTCTATGGGTGAATGATCGAAGCCGAATATACCCCTTTTTGCTTGGTAGCCTAAGAATTAGGGAACATCACTAATTTTGAGAATTAGTGCACGCCTAATTGACGCGAATCCTAAAGATAGATCTATTGGGTCTAACAAACCTCATCCAAAGTACCGGATGCTTTAGTACTTCGAGTTTTATATCATGTCTGATGGATGTCCCGGAATTATGGGGATATTCTTATATGCATCTTGTTAATGTCGGTTACCAGGTGTTCACCATATGAATGGTTTTTATCTCTATGTATGGGATGTATATTGAAATATGAAATCTTGTGGTCTATTATTACGATTTGATAAATATATAGGTTAAACCTATAACTCACCAACATTTTTGTTGACGTTTAAAGCATGTTTATTCTCAGGTGATTATTAAGAGCTTCCGCTGTTGCATACTAAAATAAGGACAAGATTTGGAGTCCATGCTTGTATGATATTGTGTAAAAACTGCATTCAAGAAACTTATTTTTGATGTAATATATTCTTATTGTAAACCATTATGTAATGGTCGTGTGTAAACGGTATATTTTAGATTATCGTTATTTGATAATCTACGTAATATTTTTTTTTAACCTTTATCGATAAAATAAAGGTTATGGTTGTTTTAAAAATGAATGCAGTCTTTGAAAAACGTCTCATATAGAGGTCAAAACCTCGCGACGAAATTAATTAATATGGAACGTTTATAATCAATATGAACGGGACATTTCAAAGCTAGATCCATTTATTATGTCGGTATTCAACTTGGTTCCACATCAGTCTTCCCCACCTGAAAAGAACTCGCCCTCGAGTTCCAACTCAAAGAAGACCATATACCCGGATCAAAGATAAACCAGTCAATGACAACTCGATGAACAATACAACTCAAATACAATGATATGCCCGGGTCAAACACCAATTGCAAGTTCATCATTGCCATTCCATATGAGTCTACGATGACCTCTTGAAAAAGTAACCCTTTGATCCTTCTCCTCTTCTTGAAAAGAACTCGTCCTTAAGTTCTCATTCAAATCATTTGGCATACCGATGTAAATTCAGACAAATTAATTATCTCAATTTCAAACCTCTTTTCATGGAACTGACTGTCCCCAAAATCTTTGTACGTCACACTATTGAACTCAACATCCTTGACTTCATCTTGAGCGATAATATTTAATTCATCAAACATGTTGTCAACCGAAGTCAGTTGTAGCAGCGACAACTCATCTTCTATGACAACTTGTGATTCACCCACTTGTTCTTGCTCATTAGGAATCAGGTTTAAATCATCATCTTTTGTTACCGGAGTCGGAACAACCGTGTTAAATAATAGTTCACCTTTTATTCCTTCTTCCGAAACTCCTGGGAACACATCAGTTGAAGATGACTCGCCTTCATCATTCAAAACGTACAATGGTGATGCTACTTTCGACTCATAAGGTACCTGATCCTCGTTGTAAAAATCTTGAAATTCATAGTTTGAGTATGAATAATCATCATATAAGCGACGGTGATGATGTGCTGGTCGTCGGATTCGTCGGGGTGCTTGTTGTTGGTAGAAGATAGTGTGTTGATAATATGGTAGATGGCAGGGTTGTGGTTGATAGTAGACGGAGCGTTGGTGGTATTTTGCGGGTTCATATTGATAGTATTGTTGTGATTCGACCCAAGCATCATAAGTAGCTCTTCGGGTATCTTCTTCAAGCCATCGTTGTTTTGCACGTTCGTTGGATTTGTTAACTATATCTAACGTGTTTTTGAGTCTTGTGATGAACCGAAAAATTTTGACTTATTTAAACCAATTCTCTAAACGATTTTTTTATTTTGACACGTTAAACAAAGTCTGTTAGATTGAGTCTCGAAATTTTAGAACTGTTTCATATATACAATTATCTTTGACTACTCTCAACGATTCATGAACAATTATATGTATGTATATATATATATATATACAAGTAAAAACGACTTTCCTACAGTAAAATACTATTTGCTACAGTAAAAATGACTTTGCTACAGTAAAAAATGACTTTACTACAGTAAAACACTATTTACTACAGTGAAACCGTACTTTACTACTTTGCTACAGTGAATTGCTACAGTGAAATACTATTTGCTACATTAAACACTATTTGCTACAGTGGAACACTATTTGCTACAGTGAAACACTATTTGCTACATTGAATACTATTTGCTACAGTAACACTAATTGCTACAGTACACTATTTGATGTCGATGAACTAACAAACAAAACGGATAAGGTGGCCATGCGATCGCATGGCAAAAACACTGAAAACTCATGCGATCTCATGAGCTGCAGTAAATGGAAAAGTAATATAAATAAGCCAATTTGTTCGACGATATTTTTCACAATAAATTTTCTCTCAATATTTATATTTATATTATAATTATAATTTTAAATTTAAGTTTAATAATAATAAGGTATATACGAGGGTATTTTTAATTCGGGTTTCAAACCGCTTTAAGCTAAGGAAATATTGGGTATTGTTCGGGGTATTGTTCTTGAATCCAAGGCCAACCATACAGTCGTCTACCATCATTACGTCTACACAATTTGCCTACAATATTGAGTCTCAATATTGGACTGTGAGTTATAGTCTCCCTTTTTAAATACTTTAATTATTTTTGGGCTGAGAATACATGCAATTTATTTTAAACGCAATAAGACACAAGTACATACTAAATTCTACACTGAGTTAAACCGAAAATCCCTTAGCTTTGGTAACTAGTAGCTTCCAGTACATAGGATATGGACTGGTGGGCGCGAATAATTGTATATGGATCCATAGGGCTTGACATCCCCGTCCGAGCTAGAGCGCTAGCCTTTTAACGGACGTATGTTATTTGAGTTTAAGACACGTTGGTTTGCGTGTATTAAAACGAATGGGGTAATTATCACTATAGCGTTAAGTTTAGTTACCAGGGTGCTCTGTTACGTAGAATCTATTGATAAACTTTTGATGAAATCTTGTGGACTATCTTTATATATATTTATGACTCGAGCAATTAAACCTATAACTCACCAATATTTGTGTTGACCTTTTTAGCATGTTTTATTCTCAGGTCCTTAGACTGCTTCCGCTGTGATGTGCTTGTTGCCTGCATGGAGTCTCTCATGCTTTGTATAAAGTTTATTGCATTCTAAATAAAACTGCGTTGTGTAATAAATAATTGGACTGTGATGTCCACCTGTAAATTAAAAACTTATGTATTTTGGGGTTTTGCTTATACCTAAGCACTCGCCCACATGTTTATAACTTTCTATGTTTAGAAAGTCATTTATTTTAATGAATGCAATATTTTATCAAAACGTATCATATAGAGGTCAAAACCTCACTGTGGAATCAATGATTAACGTGCCGCGTCAATAGCGATTTTGACGGGTCGTTACAGTTGGTATCCAAGCTTGAGGTTATAGGGAACCAGAATTTGCATTAATGTGTTTAACTGGTAATTGTTATGATGCATTAGTGAGTCTGGACTATGACTATATCTGTTTTTACTGATTTTTGCTTATCATTTGGTCAAAAACATTATATGTGATATATTTATATGCTAACGTAATTGTTGTTTCAATTATGTGATAGATGACTTCTTCTAATACTATCATTTTGTAAGACTCGAAATCAGACACTGAATCTATTCTATCCACAACTGAAAAGAGCGTTCCAATACATATTAAAGAAGAAATTGTGTTAGCTGGGGAATCTCAACTTCAGGTTAACTCAGAGGAGGTCCCAGCTCCACCCAGCTTTAGTTTTCCGGAGCCACAGTATCGTTGGCATGGACCCATGATCCCTGGAGTAAACGAGGATCGTCCATTTCTAAACAAACATGGACATTGGGCCAGATACACCGCCGACGGGCGGGTTGTGCCGATTACACCTGGCAGATTTCGGTTCATGACCATCGGTACATATTCTCGTACACATGATTCAGACAGTTCGTCATCATATTCTCCTACACATGACTCAGACAGTTCGTCATCAGACGAGATCAGTGAGGAAGAGGATTTCGCTAATGAAATAAAAGAAGTCACTAAGGAGAAATTCTAACTTGCTATAGATAATAAAAACAACTACAGTAATAAAAAGTCCTTAATTATTAAAAAGGAACAGGACCATTCGATCCGTAACCACCCTTATTGTATTAAACCCACTGAGGCAACGGGTACCTCAAAACCCTAACCAAAAATTAAATACACTGCCAGAATGTCTGTCGAACCATGCACACACAAACAATTGGCAGAGAGAACCAAATGGGAAGAAGTTTCTGATAGTTCTGAATAAACGACCTCGCAACCATAAATCTTCCATGCGCTATTCTATTGCTTATGTGTGCTACTCTATCTTGTTATATAAAATAAGCATATGTAAAATATCAGTATTGTATGGTATTGTAATATTTTGGTTTATTAATAATAAATGCATGGAATGATTATTTGTATTATTACTACTTCTTATTATTATTATTACATAATAACGTAGTAACTCGCTATAATATTTCATAGTGGAATATTATTAGGATTTTAGTAGTTAATTCCTTGTACTAGCTATTATGTATGAACTTAACGGGTAGGTAATACCCTAGAAATAATTATAAAATGCTAATAAGAAGAAAAGGCTTTTATAATAATTGGTTCATATTATTAATATGCTACGATTAACTATTGACAACTCATTTTACCTATAATATTCTATATGATTAAATTATATCTTGAAATGTCCCGTTCATATTGATTATAAACGTTCCATATTAATTGATTTCGTTGCGAGGTTTTGACCTCTATATGAGACGTTTTTCAAAGACTGCATTCATTTTTAAAACAACCATAACCTTTATTTTATCAATAAAGGTTTTAAAAACATTACGTAGATTATCAAATAATGATAATCTAAAATATACTGTTTACACACGACCATTACATAATGGTTTACAATAGAAATATATTACATCGACATATGTTTCTTGAATGCAGTTTTCACACAATATCATACAAATATGGACTCCAAATCTTGTCCTTATATTAGTATGCAACAGCGGAAGCTCTTAGTATTCAACTGAGAATAAACATGCTTTAAACGTCAACAAAAATGTTAGTGAGTTATAGGTTTAACCTATATATATCAAATCGTAACAATAGACCACAAGATTTCATATTTCAATACACATCCCATACATAGAGATAAAAATTCATTCATATGGTGAGCACCTGGTAACCGACATTAACAAGATGCATATATATGAATATCCCCATCATTCCGGGACACCCTTCGGATATGATATAAATTTCGAAGTACTAAAGCATTCGGTACTTTGGATGGGGTTTGTTAGGCCCAATAGATCTATCTTTAGGATTCGCGTCAATTAGGGTGTTCCCTAATTCTTAAATTACCAGACTTAATAAAAAGGGGCATACTCGATTTCGATAATTCAACCATAGAATGTAGTTTCACGTACTTGTGTCTATTTTGTAAATCATTTAAAAAACTGCATGTATTCTCATCCCAAAAATATTAGATTTTAAAAGTGGGACTATAACTCACTTTCACAGATTTTTACTTCGTCGGGAAGTAAGACTTGGCCACTGGTCGATTCACGAACCTATAACAAATATGTACATATATATCAAAGTATATTCAAAATATATTTACAACACTTTTAATACATTTTGATGTTTTAAGTTTATTGAGTCAGCTGTCCTCGTTAGTAACCTACAACTAGTTGTCCAACGTTATATGTACAGAAAAAAATTGATATATATTATCTTGAATCAATTCACGACCCAGAGTATACACGTCTCAGGATTGATCACAACTCAAAGTATATATATTTTTGGAATCAACCTCAACCCTGTATAGCTAACTCCCACATTACTGCATATAGAGTGTCTATGGTTGTTCCAAATAATATATACACATGGGTCGATATGATATGTCAAAACATTTGCATAGTGTCTATGGTATCCCAAGATTATATAATATATTAGAATACATGTATAATACAATATAAGTTAGCTAGGATATGATTAATATAGATTTGTTATCAATTTTCACGTTGCTACAACAAGAAAAATTATCCAATCTTGTTTTACCCATAACTTCTTCATTTTAAATCCATTTTGAGTGAATCAAATTGCTATCGTTTCATATTGAACTCTATTTTATGAATCTAAACAGAAAAAGTATAGGTTTATAGTCGGAAATATAAGTTACAAGTCATTTTTGTAAAGGTAGTCATTTCAGTCGAAAGAACGACGTCTAGATGACCATTTTAGAAAACATACTTCCACTTTGAGTTTAATCATGATTTTTGGATATAGTTTCATGTTCATAAGAAAAATCATTTTCCTACAAGAACAACTTTTAAATCAAAGTTTATCATAGTTTTTAATTAACTAACCCAAAACAGCCCGCGGTGTTACTACGACGGCGTATGTCCGGTTTTACAGTGTTCTTCGTGTTTCCAGGTTTTAAATCATTAAGTTAGCATATCATATAGATATAGAACATGTGTTTAGTTGATTTTAAAAGTCAAGTTAGAAGGATTAACTTTTGTTTGCGAACAAGTTTAGAATTAACTAAACTATGTTCTAGTGATTACAAGTTTAAACCTTCGAATAAGACAGTTTTATATGTATGAATCGAATGATGTTATGAACATCATTACTACCTCAAGTTTTTTGGATAAAGCTACTGGAAATGAGAAAAATGGATCTAGCTTCAAAGGATCCTTGGATGGCTTTAAAGTTCTTGAAGCAGAATCATGACACGAAAACAAGTTCAAATAAGATTTCCACTCGAAATAAGATTGTTATAGTTATAGAAATTGAATCAAAGTTTGAATATGAGTATTACCTTGTATTAGAAAGATATCTTACTGTAAATAAGAAAGATTTCTTGAGGTTGGATGATCAATCTACAAGATTGGAAGTAAGTTAGCAAACTTGGAAGTATTCTTGATTTTATGAAACTAGAACTTGTAGAATTTATGAAGAACACTTAGAACTTGAAGATAGAACTTGAGAGAGATCAATTAGATGAAGAAAATTGAAGAATGAAAGTTTTTGTAGGTGTTTTTGGTCGTTGGTGTATGGATTAGATATAAAGGATATGTAATTTTGTTTTCATGTAAATAAGTCATGAATGATTACTCATATTTTTGTAATTTTATGAGATATTTCATGCTAGTTGCCAAATGATGGTTCCCACATGTGTTAGGTGACTCACATGGGCTGCTAAGAGCTGATCATTGGAGTGTATACACCAATAGTACATACATCTAAAAGCTGTGTATTGTACGAGTACGAATACGGGTGCATACGAGTAGAATTGTTGATGAAACTGAACGAGGATGTAATTGTAAGCATTTTTGTTAAGTAGAAGTATTTTGATAAGTGTCTTGAAGTCTTTCAAAAGTGTATGAATACATATTAAAACACTACATGTATATACATTTTAACTGAGTCGTTAAGTCATCGTTAGTCGTTACATGTAAGTGTTGTTTTGAAACCTTTAGGTTAACGATCTTGTTAAATGTTGTTAACCCAATGTTTATAATATCAAATGAGATTTTAAATTATTATATTATCATGATAATATGATGTATGAATATCTCTTAATATGATATATATACATTAAATGTCGTTACAACGATAATCGTTACATATATGTCTCGTTTCAAAATCATTAAGTTAGTAGTCTTGCTTTTACATATGTAGTTCATTGTTAATATACTTAATGATATATTTACTTATCATAATATCATGTTAACTATATATATATATATCCATATATATGTCATCATATAGTTTTTTACAAGTTTTAACGTTCGTGAATCACCGGTCAACTTGGGTGGTCAATTGTCTATATGAAACCTATTTCAATTAATCAAGTCTTAACAAGTTTGATTGCTTAACATGTTGGAAACACTTAATCATGTAAATAACAATTTCATTTAATATATATAAACATGGAAAAGTTCGGGTCACTACATATCTGTTGTGTTTATTGAAGAAACATGTCTCAAATGTCGGATGCTGAGTTTGAGGAACTAGTCGAGAAACGTGTGAATGAAAGAATTGATGCAGCTGAGGCAGCAAAAGCAACAGCCGAAGCAGCAGTCAAAGCAGCAGCCGTAAACACAAACTCACGAAACGGATGCTCATACAAAACTTTTCAAGGATGCAAACCACAGACGTTTAGTGGAACCAAGGGACCAGTCGGTCTAACCCGATGGTTTGAAAAGATGGAGTCCGTTTTCAAAATCAGTAATTGTACGGACGGAGACAAGTCAAAGTATGCTTCGTGCACGTTGCAAGACGGTGCACTTACTTGGTGGAACAATTATGCTAAAGCAGAAGGAGTAGATACGGCATATGATATCTCTTGGGAAGAACTGAAAAAGATGCTAATCGAGGAGTACTGTCCTCGAAACGAGATCAGAAAAATGGAATCTGAGTTATGTAATCTGAAGGTTTTCGGCGCTAATCTCAATAACTATGAAAAGCGTTTCATGGAACTAGCCTTGTTGTGTCCCGAATTGGTGCCAAACGAGAAACGAAAGATAGAAATGTATATTGACGGTTTATCGATCAATATCAAAGGAAATGTTACATCATCCAAACCGAATACGATGCAGGAAGCCATGACAATGGCACACCAACTCATGGACCAGATCACAGAGAGTTCGATTAAGGCACCAATTATCGAAGTCAAGACAACTGAAGGAAAGAGGAAATGGGAAGACTATAAGGGCAAAAGTACTCACCTGAAGAAACAAAAAACTTTTAAAGGTAAACAAGATGGGGCAACTGCAAGTCCAAACTATAAGGGACCCCATCCGTTCTGCAAAAGATGTTACACACATCATGCAGGTTATTTCCAAGTGGTCTGTGATAAGTGCAACAAGAAAGGACATGTGGCGAAAGATTGTTATGCCACCATTTCTGAAGTAAAGACAAAACTGACCGATGTCAAGAAATATATTGGATGCGGGAAGTCTGGTCACTTTATAAATCAATGCCCTAATAAGGAGAAGAACAAAGAACAGGCACTTGGGAGGGCATTTAATATTAGTACCAGTGAAGCACGTGAGGATCCTAATCTTTTCACGGGTACGTTTACCGTTAATAATCAACTAGCTTCTATTATGTTTGATACGGGTGCTGATAGAAGTTATATGTGTAAAGACTTTAGTTCTAAACTAAAATGTGCATCATTGCCTCTAGACGATAAATAAACTATTGAATTAGCTAATGGTAAACTGATAAAAGCCGATAAAATTTGCCATGGTTGCGAAATGAATCTCGCTGGTGAAACCTTCAAAATCGATTTGATACCCGTAGAATTACGAAGTTTTGATGTAATTGTTGGCATGGACTGGATGTCCAAAACAAGAGCAGAAGTTGTTTGCGCTGAGAAAGCAATCCGCATCCCTCCTAAGGATGAAACGTCATTAATGATTTATGGGGAGAAGAGCAACTCAAAGCTGAACTTTATCAGCTGTATGAAGGCCCAGAAACTTATAAGAAAAGGTTGTTATGCTATTCTGGTTATAAGAAACTCAAAGCTAATCAACTTATAAGAATTACCGGGGCTACCTCCACACAGATGTGTAGAATTCCAGATTGATCTCGTACCAGGAGCCGCACCTGTAGCCCGATCCCCATATAGACTTGCACCTTCAGAAATGCAAGAATTACAAGACCAGTTGCAAGAATTATCGGACCGTGGATTTATTCGTCCTAGTTTTTCACCTTGGGGTGCTCCTATTCTGTTCGTCAAGAAGAAGGATGGATCTATGAGAATGTGCATAGATTACCGAGAATTAAACAAATTAACGATCAAGAATCGGTACCCATTACCGAGGATTGATGATTTGTTTGATCAATTTCAAGGATCAAGTATTTATTCTAAGATTGATCTACGCTCCGGATATCATTGATGTCGTGCGAGGTGTATATAAAATAGCTATTAATTTTACAAGAAAATACTATTAAATACGATACAATTTTACACAAGATATTTATTTATTTAGAGAATGGATATACTTAAACCTTGCTATAACACTTATAGGCAGTGTACCTAATCGTACAGTAGTGTAGTTTTTAATAAGTCCGGTTCGTTCCACAGGGAATCTTTTTAGACAAAGTTTAACGCTATATTAGTTTATTTTTATAAAAATACAAATATATATATATATATAAGTAATATTATTATTATAAAGGGGAGGTTTTACCGTTTAATGACCGGTTTGTCGATTTTAAAACTTTAGTCGCAGTTAAAACCAAATGTAAAATATTAAAAATAAATACAAGACTTAAATTAAAGCGTAAAGTAAATAACGATAATGAAATTGCGAATAATAAAAGTGCGATAAAATAAACTTGCGATAATTAAAAAGTACGATAATTAAAAGTGCAATTAAATAAAATAACAATAAAAATGCGATAATTAGAAGTGCAATTAAATATAAAATAAAGGAAATTAAATATGAAATAAAAGAATTATGCTTATTTAAACTTCCGTAATCATGATGTTTGACGTGTTGATTTTAGTTTTATGCCCATGGGTTAATTGTCCTTTGTCCTGGATTATTTAATATGTCCGTCTGGTTTTTGTCCATAACAGTCCATCAGTCATAAATATAAAGTGCGAGTGTCCTCGTCAAATTATCCTTATACCCGAAGTTAAATATTCCAACTAATTGGGGACTTAAACTGTAACAAGATTTTAATACTTTGTTTAATAATTACACCAGGATGTCGACTGAGTGTAACCCAAGGTTTTAATATTTTATTATCAATTATACCAAGTGTCCTTGTACATAATTTCACCCCTGTTTTAATTATTCTAGTGGCTATTAATCCATTCCCGTGTCCGGTTAAATGAACGATTATTCGTACATATAAATACCCCGCCCATCGTGTCCGATCGAGTGTATATGGTAATTTATAGGGACGCCCAATTATAAATCTTTATATTAACATTAACAAACTATCATTTAGTTAAACAAATATAAAGCCCATTAATAGCCCATAGTCTAATTTCCACAAGAGTCGTTCTTTTGTCCAAACCCCAATTATGGTACAAAGCTCCATTACCCAATTTTAGTAATTAGCCCAACATCATGATTACTTCGGATTAAATAAGCATAATAATACCTTAGCTACGAGACATTAAATTAAAAAGGTTGAACATAACTTACAATGATTAAAAATAGCGTAGCGTTACACGGACAGAATTTTGACTTACACCCTTACAATATTCGCTAACATACCCTTATTATTAGGATTAAAAATTAAAATTAAAATTAAAATATAAATTTTATATATATTTTTACGTATATATTGAGAGAGAGATAGATATTAGATTGGATGAAAAATGATCAGAATTCGGTTGGCTTTATAGGGAATTGCAGAATTTGGGGCTCCGCGACTCGCGGCCCTTTTTGCCTTCAGACTCCGCGAGTCGCGGAGTTTGTAAATACAGCTCACACAATTTGGAGTCTTTCTTGCCGACGGTTTTTATTTATTTATATAATATATAAATAATTATAAGAATTATTTAAATATTATATTATATTTATGTGCATAGTTGACTTGTAATTTTTAGTCCGTTGCGTCGAGCGTTGAGAGTTGACTCTGGTCCCGGTTCCGGATTTTTGAACGTCCTTGCGTACAATTTTATATTTTGTACTTTGCGTTTTGAATCTTGTACTCTTGTAATTTCGAGACGTTTCTTATCAATAATTGGAACCTCTTTGATTGTATTTTGTACTTTTGAGCTTTTTGGTCGTTTGCGTCTTCAATTCGTCGAATCTGTCTTTTGTCTTCACCTTTTATTATTTAAACGAATATCACTTTTAAATAGAACAATTGCAACTAAAAGCTTGTCTTTCTTGAGGAATAATGCTATGAAATATATGTTCGTTTTTAGCATTATCAATCATCACCTGAGAGTGAAGGAAGAAGATGTTCCTAAAACCGCGTTCAGAACTCGTTACGGTCACTATGAATTTTTAGTCATACCTTTTGGATTGACTAATGCTCCAGCAGTATTCATGGATCTAATGAATCACATCTGTAGACCGTATTTAGACAAATTTGTCATTGTTTTTATCGACGACATATTGATTTACTCGAAGAACAAGGAAGAACATGAGCAACACTTAAGACTGGTACTAGAGATACTCAAGAAAGAAGAACTGTATGCAAAATTTTCGAAGTGTGATTTCTGGTTACAAGAAGTACAGTTTTTGGGCCATGTTGTCAGTAAACATGGAATTAAAGTTGACCCCGCCAAGATCGAAGCCATTAGTAAATGGGAAACACCGAAGACTCCAACACAAATCCGCCAATTCTTAGGTCTTGCTGGTTACTACCGAAGATTCATTCAAGATTTCTCTAGAATCGCCAAACCCTTAACTGCATTGACTCAAAAGGGAAAGAAGTATGATTGGTCCACGGAACAGGAATCCTCATTCCAGTTATTAAAGAAGAAGTTAACGTCTGCACCCATTTTGTCATTACCAGAAGGAAATGATGATTTCGTGATCTATTGTGACGCTTCGCGCCAAGGTTTAGGATGTGTATTAATGCAACGCACAAAAGTTATCGCATATGCCTCACGACAACTAAAAATTCATGAAAAGAACTATACGACGCACGATTTGGAACTTGGAGCAGTAGTTTTTGCACTCAAAATATGGAGATACTATCTATATGGCACCAAGTGTACAGTGAAATGTCCCGTTCTTATTGATTAAAAACGTTCCATATTAATTGATTTCGTTGCGAGGTTTTGACCTCTATATGAGACGTTTTTCAAAGACTGCATTCATTTTAAAACAAACCATAACCTTTATTTCGTCAATAAAGGTTTAAAAAACTTTAATGCTGAGGTCCGTGGATTTCCTGCTGATTTTAGTGATGACTTTTCTAGATTTTTCGTCAACCTACAGCTGGTCTGGACGACAACTTCTTGACCTAAATCAAGAAGCGCGTTTCTTTTTCGGAAGACTTTACTTCCTTTTAATGATGGAATTGATTCATCGTGTAGATCCATCTCTTCTTTTCTTTCATCGGGTAAAACAGTTTAGTTTAGTCCAAAGCAAAAGTATTTTCATTTATTTGTTACAGATATATGTGACATATGTTTAAGATAACTTGGTAAATTTTCCCACACTTGGCTTTTATTTTCCTTTTTATCGTCCTCTATTCCATTTTAAATGAATTTTAACATTTTGGTTTGTTTCTCAATTTATGTCCTTTCTGAGGTAACAATAATTTCGGTGTTAAAACCTAGTTTTATCGTTCATAAATATGTATAAACATGATTTTGAGTTCATTTAATTGAAAATTTTGAAAATTTTTACTAGAATTGGGTAGTCAGTATATAAGACTAGGGCTGTTCTTTATTATCAGAGAGCACTAGATTCTAATACAACTACTGCTTTACTAGTATTTTTAATGGTAACCCAGTGTTTAAGATAAAAATTTTAAAATCCGAAAGAATTTAACCCCTTCCCACACTTAAGATCTTGCAATGCCCTCATTTGCAAGAAATCAGTAACAATTTAAATTATTGAGGGTGATTTGTGTGAAAATGATTAAATTTTTACCAAAGTTTCCAAATATATTGGCGTTTGTTTGCTGAATGATAAATGGTGCACATCATTTGTTCATTCCGTCTTGTTGTTATTTCACATATATTTTGCATCTTGTCGTCAAAATTAGTTGCTTTTGCTGAACTTAATGCCAGTCTTTGAAAATGCGTTGTTTTAACCTGTTGTGTACATAAGATAAACTGCAAACATATATACATATTTTTGAAGTTTGGTATATTACCCCACATTCAAAAATTATTAAAATCTAAGAATAAAAGTTAGAAAATTATAAAAACTATTACAATATTAACATAAGTATTAAACGTATCAACATTACAAATTACAAAATAAATAAAACTAAGTAGACTAGGGATGATATTGATACCAATAGGGGTTCCATGCATAACCATAGGTGCTATAAAATGCTTCGGCAGGGTTATACGTAGGATACGGTGGTTGCATCTCTATAGACCAGGGAGGGAATATGGGTTTCGGAGTAGGAATATAGTTTCTACCTATATGTTGGCAATGAGCTATGATTTGGTTTTGATGAACTTGCCAATCTTCAAATGCTCCCTGGCTAGCATTTTCGTACTCCTGTGAAGCTATAAACCTTTGCATTTCTTGCATTTCATTTCCCCCTCCTACATTACCTTGCTGTTGGTTTCTCTCAACCTGTGGATGTCTACCATGGTATTGTACTGCGGCGTTATTTCGCCTCTTCAAAACTTTCGCACCATAGTATACATTTAAACCTATAGTATCGCGGGGTTCTGGTTCTTTGACTAATAATCCCCCCCGACTTATATCCACACCGAGATATTCAGCAATCAAAGTAATAAAAATACCACCTCCTATTATGCTATGCGGTCTCATCCCCCTAACCATAGCTGATAAATAATAACCCACACAATAAGGTATACTTACAGCGCTTTGTGGGTCTCGAATACACATATGGTAAAACAAATCGTGTTCATTTACCTTTTCCTTGTTCTTACCTCTTTGTGTAATCGAATTAGCTAAAAACCTATGAATCACTCTTAATTCAGCTCTATCTATATCCAAATAAGAGTAATTTCCCCCTTTGAATCGGTGATGGCTTGTCATTTGACTCCATACACCATGTGTATCAAAATTTTCATCTATCTTTCTACCATTTAGTATCAACCCTCTACAATCGGCAGATGCTAACTCCTCAGGCGTATATATACGTAAAGCCTGAGCCATGTCTAGTAAAGACATGTGACGCATCGAACCTCCTAACAAAAATCTAATAAAAGATCGATCGGTTAAACTAGCTACCCGATCATTTAATTCTATACTACACAACAATTCTTCACACCATACTTTATATACAGGTCTACGCATGGTGAATAAACGTACCCAGTTATTAAAAGTAGAATTACCATACCTCTGTGCAAGTAATTCCATAATTGGCCCGGCCAATTCTACAGCTTCTAATGGTCCCCATTCTATAACCCTAGGTACCTCAACAACCTTAGAATGAAGAGTATGCAAACCCCTTTGGTATTTTGGATAATCTATCCAAAGTCTGTCAAATCTCAGGTTCGGGTGCAAATCTTCCAAGTGCATATCAGAAAAGGTCATGACTGGATGAGGTATATCTTGCTTGTAGTAGTTATCCACCTCCTATTGTTCCGCATTCTCAGCAGGAGCATTGCGAGCTTGGGATGAAGATTCACCCCTTTCGGTCTGCAAAACACATCAAACACAATTTTTGTGCATCCAAATATGCATTAGTGTCAGCAAATCATCAATCAAAATGATTACAATGACATGATCAATTTATATCAAACTTAAGCCTATTTTCACATTTTTATCAAATCTACACTTTTTCAAATAAGCATATACGAAAATGTTCGCCAAGTTTATAAGCATTCAACTCAAATAACATGTCAAAATAATCATTACTAGCAATTAAACAAGTTTCAAATGGCATTATCTCTCAAAAATTAAGTTCATGAATTTTTAGACTTGAAAAAGTCCACTTTAATTCTCAAAATCATGTTTAGGCTCAAAGTTTGGATCATTTAACTACCTAAACATGTTACACTACTTAATTTTACAACAATTCATGACAAAAATCGGCCATAACCTGTTTATATCAAAAAGCCCCAAATTTGCTCAAGAACACAAACCCTAGATTACTCAAAATTTGAAGTTTAAGGCTTCTAATCATGTTAAACAGCATCAATCTAGGTTATACAAGCATAATACATAAACAATTTAAGCCTAATTACACTAAAAAGCATCAAAATCAAATTGGGGAAAAAATTGCTCAAGAACACTAATTTTCAGATTAAATGGTGTTTAGGTGTAGAAATTTACCGTTTTTCTTGAGTAATTCCTTGATAGCATCCTTCTCAACATGATTTTAGTAAAAGATTTGATGATTAACGGTTAAAAATTGTGATTTTAGGGGTATTTTTTCGAGTTTTTGCGTGTTTATGTTCGCAGTATTTTCCTTGTTTGAGGTGTGGACTGATCAGTTCTTTGCGTTATATTTTTTTCTGGTTTTTTCATCCTCCGCGAGTCGCGGAGTTTGTTTTATTTTTTTTTTTAACATCTTATACTAATTAAAACAATTAAGTAATTAATTTTAAAATTTTGTTTCCCTTGTTATTTAGGACGAGGTCGTTTCGGATCGATGTCCTAGTCCGTCCTTCGACAAAATTTTAAAATTTGTCTTTTTGTAGCGATTGTTTTAAAAGCTAAGATTTTTGAGTTTTTTTTTTTTTTTTGTTTTTTTGTTTTTGGCATACTTTAATTCAATAAGATTAAAAATAATGATAATAAAAGTTCTCGTCCCTCCCTTGGGTAAAGCAATTTCGGTTTAAAGACCTAGTCTTCAACTTACGACGAATTTTAAAAATCATATTTTTAACTTAATGAGATAAAGTAAATTTTTGTTTTTAAATTCACACAACTTAAATATAAAATTCAAAATTAATATTAAAAATTCACACCAAACTTACAATTTAAAATGCATAAAATTAAAAATTTATATTTTAATAATTAAAAATTCACACCAAACTTAATTTAAAAATTCATATTATAAATTCACACCAAACTTATATTAATTTTTCAAATATTTACAATTTTAAAAATATTGTTTTTACAAAGTTTACAATATTAATTTAAGATTTAAATATTAAAATTTAAAAAAAACATGGTAAAAATAAAATTAAAAATCTTTTTGGCTTTTTATCCCACTTTAATCAATCAAATATTATCAAAAATATGCGCCCCTCTTTTCGGTAAAGTAATTTCGGTTCCAAGACCTAATTTAACTCATGACGAATTTTTGAAATATTTTGGGTTGATTGATTAAAGATATTTATACCTTAAGAATAAACGTTAAATTTCGCAGTAATGTAATAAATTTTTGAATGATATCAATAATTTCGGTCGCCAAACCTAATTTTATTCAATACCAATTTAATACTTTATAGCGAACAAATTAGCGTTTATTATCAAAAGGTTAAAAAAAAAAATAAAAAAAAAATAAAAACTGTACAAACTTACCTGTGAAATAGATTTCTTAATTATATGATCTATCCCATTCATAAGATAGTCGGTTTAATTGGTTTTCCATAGCTACATAGGCGTAACCTCGAGCATTCAGTGTCTTTTCTTCTAAACATATGAACGGTCCGTCTCTGCATAAAGTAAAAATTCGGTGTTTGAATAGGTTTGATTATTTGAACATTTACCTCCATGTGACCATTTTCCGCATTTGTGACATCTTTCTAGGTGTCGTGCTCTTCTTTTTGCTGCGGATTTTGATTTTCCTTTACCAAATTGTAACTTATTATCTTCGCATCTGGATTCTTTTCTAACTCCGTCCATTCTTTCTCTGATTACTGATACTATTTCACTCGGAAGTGTGTCATTATTACGTTTAGTGATCAAAGCGTGTAGCATTAGACCATGGTTTAGTTCACAGGCAGTCTTCATTTCCTAAAAAAAATAAAAATTCAGAATGGGGGGAGAAGACTAGTTCTTTAGGGTCTGCTAGGGAAAGACCATTCGGGTTCCATTTTCGAGAACTACACGAAAACAGAAATCTAACTCTAACAGAAATACATATTATCCTTTAAAGACTTGATTCTCCCCACACTTAGTTAGCTGTGGTGTCGAAATTGTGATTAACTTCGTTGTCGACTTCCATCGGACTATCTATGTAGTGTTTAACTCTGTGACCAGTAACTTTAAATTCAATCCCATTTGAATTTATTAATTCTATCGTTCCGTATGGGAAAACTCTTTTAACTATGAATGGTCCAGACCATCTTGATTTCAATTTTCCAGGAAATAGCTTGAATCGTGAATTGAAAAGAAGAACTCTATCTCCTTCTTTAAATTCTTTTGAACTTCTGATTCTTTTATCATGCCATTTCTTCGTTCTTTCTTTATAGATTAATGAATTTTCATATGCTTCATGTCTTAATTCTTCTAATTCGTTTAGTTGACTTAATCATAGACGTCCGGCTTCATGTAAATCAAGATTACATGTCTTCAAAGCCCAAAATGCTTTGTGTTCAATTTCTACTGGAAGATGACATGCTTTTCCATAAACAAGTCTAAAAGGTGTGGTTCCAATTGGAGTTTTGTAGGCTGTTCTAAAAGCCCAGAGTGCATCCTCCAATTTAATGGACCATTCCTTCGGATTTGATCCTACGGTTTTCTCTAGAATACGTTTTAAAGCTCGGTTTGTATTTTCAACTTGTCCACTTGTTTGTGGATGATATGCGGTGGAGATTTTATGAGTTACTCCATATCTTTTAAGAACTTTCTCAAGTTGATTATTACAGAAATGAGTACCCCGATCACTTATTAAAGCTTTCGGTGTTCCAAACCTTGCAAAAAGACGTTTTAAAAAGTTGACTACAACTCGTGCATCGTTAGTTGGGAGAGCTTGTGCTTCCGCCCATTTAGATACATAATCAATGGCTACGAGTATATATAGATTATTATGAGATTTTGGAAATGGACCCATAAAGTCAATACCCCAAATGTCAAATACTTCACATACTTGGATGACATTTTGTGGCATTTCATCACGTTGACTTATTTTTCCGGCCCTTTGACATGCATCACAGGATTTGCAAAGAAGGTGTGCGTCTTTGTAAATTGTAGGCCAATAGAATCCAGCATCATAAACTTTTCTTGCTGTTAGTTGAGGCCCATAATGCCCTCCTGTTGGTCATGTGTGACAATTGTTTAATATTTTACTAGCTTCATCTCCAAATACACATCGGCGTATTATTCCATCGGGACAACTTTTAAACAAATGTGGATCTTCCCAAAAATAGTGTTTTATATCACTGAAGAATTTCTTTCGTTTTTGGTACGATAATCCTTTTTCAAGGAATCCACAAACTAAGTAGTTTGCATAGTCTGCAAACCATGGAATTTCTTTATAATCTATCTTCAATAGATATTCATCAGGAAAGTTGTCTTGTATGGCCGATTCATTTAGAACTTCTAATTCGGGATTTTCAAGACGAGAAAGATGATCAGCGGCGAGATTTTCTGCTCCTCTTTTATCTCGGATTTCAATATCAAACTCTTGTAAGAGTAAGATCCAACGGATTAATCTTGGTTTAGCATCTTGTTTTGAAAATAGGTATCTAAGAGCAGAATGGTCGGTATAGACCACCGTTTTTGCTAGAACGAGATATGATCGAAATTTATCAAAAGCAAAGACAATAGCAAGGAGTTCTTTTTCAGTAGTTGTATAGTTCGTTTGTGCTCCTTGTAACGTCTTACTAGCATAATATATAGGTTGAAATCGTTTTTCAATCCTTTGTCCTAAAACGGCTCCCATTGCAAAATCACTTGCATCGCACATTAGTTCAAATGATAGATTCCAATTTGGTGTTATCATGATCGGCGCATTAGTGAGTTTCTCTTTAAGAATATTAAAAGATTTGATACACTCATCTGAAAAGATGAATGGAGCATCCTTTTCTAGGAGTTTATTCATAGGAGTGGCAATTTTAAAAAAATCTTTTATGAAACGTCGGTAAAAACCGGCATGCCCTAGAAAACTCCTAACTCCTCTAACATTGGTGGGATGTGGAAGTTTAGCAATTACATCTACTTTAGCTCTATCCACTTCAATTCCTTCTTTTGAAATTTTATGACCAAGAACGATGCCTTCTTTAACCATGAAATGGCATTTCTCCCAATTAAGTACTAGATTTGATTGTTCGCATCTAATGAGCATTCGTTCAAGATTAGCTAGATATGATTCAAATGTATCACCGAAGACTGAAAAGTCATCCATGAAAACTTCCATGCATTCTTCTATCATGTCATGAAAAATCGCCATCATACACCTTTGAAAGGTTGCAGGGGCGTTACAAAGTCCAAATGGCATGCGTTTGTAAGCAAAAGTACCATAAGGGCACGTGAATGTGGTTTTCTCTTGGTCCTCGGGTGCTATTGGAATTTGAAAATATCCAGAAAATCCATCTAGAAAACAATAGTAACTATTTCCGGCTAATCTTTCCAACATTTGATCTATGAAAGGTAAGGGAAAGTGATCTTTTCTGGTGGCGTCATTTAATTTTCTATAATCAATACACACACGCCATCCTGTTACAGTTCTAGTAGGAATAAGCTCATTTTTCTCATTCGTAATGACAGTCATGCCACCCTTCTTAGGTACGCATTGGACTGGGCTTACCCATGGACTATCAGAAATTGGATAAATTAAACCTGCATCTAGCAGTTTAATAATCTCTTTCTTAACTACATCTTGCATATTAGGATTTAGTCTTCGTTGGCGTTGCACATACGTTTTATGACCTTCTTCCATAAGGATTTTATGTGTGCAATACGAAGGACTTATTCCTTTAATATCATGAATCTTCCATGCAATGGCTGGTTTATGAGCTTTCAACACAGAAATGAGTTGTGATTTCTCATTTTCAGTAAGAGAAGACGATATTATTACAGGTAATTCAGATTCACCATGTAAATAAGCGTATTCCAAATGATTTGGAAGTGGCTTTAGCTCTAATTTCGGTGGTTCTTCTATCGATGATTTGTATCGATATCTGTCTTCTTCTTTTAGCATTTGAATTTCTTCTGTTGTTGGTTCATATCCATTAGCTATAAGTGTAGCTAACATTTCAGCTTCATCAATTGGTTCATTACCTTCTCCTAAAGAACATTCTCCTGTTCCTTGTAATTCTGGAAATTCTTCTAACAATTCTGCATGTGCATCTATAGTTTGAATATAATAACATGTATCATCTGCAGATTGCGGTTGTTGCATTGCTCTATCAACTGAAAAGGTAACACTCTCATCCTCTATACTTAGGGTCAGTTTCTTACCGAACACGTCTATCATTGCTTTAGCCGTGTTTAAGAATGGTCTTCCTAATATGAGAGGAACTTGAGAATCTTCTTCCATGTCCAGAACAACAAAATCTACTGGAAATACTAAAGTACCAACTTTAACTAGCATGTTCTCCATTATCCCTCTAGGATATTTTATTGATCTATCGACTAGTTGTATGCTTATTCTGGTTGGTTTCAATTCTCCAAGGTCTAGTTTAGCGTATAGTGAATACGGCATTAGATTTATACTAGCACCTAAGTCTGCCAATGCTTCTATTGAACTAAGACTACCCAGAAAACATGGAATTGTGAAACTTCCTGGATCAGATAATTTTTCTGGTATCTTATTCAACAGCACTGCTGAACAATTAGCATTCATAGTAACAGCTGAGAGTTCTTCCATTTTCTTTCTATTTGAAATTAGATCTTTCAAGAATTTAGCATATCTAGGCATTCCTGAAATCACATCAATGAAAGGAAGATTTACATTTATCTGTTTAAACATATCCAAGAATTTGGATTGCTCGACTTCAAGTTTCTCTTTCTTCATTTTACTCGGGTAAGGAAGTGGTGGTTGGTATGGTTTAACATAAGGTTTAGCCTTAACTGTGTTATCTTCATTAACCTTTTCAACTACCGGTTCTTTTTCCTTATCTTGATCAGGTTGTGGTTCTTGTGGAGTAGGAATAGCTTCATCAGAAGTTACAGGTATTTCAGGTGGTTTAAGTGTTGTACCACTTCTTGTGGTAATAGCTTTAGCTGTTTCATTCCGGGGGTTAGCATTTGTATCACTAGGTAGACTTCCCGATTTTCTTTCACCTATTAACCTTGCTAGGTTACTTACTTCTTGTTCCAGATTTTGAATAGAAGCTTGTTGATTTCTAAATGCTTGAGCATTTTGTTCATTAGTTTGTTTCTGAGATGTGAAAAACTGCGTTTGAGTTTCAACTAGCTTCGTCATCATATCTTCTAAATTCGGCTTTTTATCATCGGTTTGTTGTGGTGGTTTGTTTTGAAAATTAGGTCTTTGCTGATTGTAAGTATTATTGGATACTTGTTGATTACTAGGACCTTGTTGGTTGTTGTATAGAATATTTCTGTTATAATTCTGGTTTTGATTGTAAATTGGTCTTGGCGGTTGATAATTATTCTGATAATTATTTTCAGGCCTTTGGTTTATGTATGAAATATTCTCTCTTTGTTCCATTGTTAATTCAATACTGATACAATCTTTTGTCAAATGTAGTCCTCCACACTGCTCACAACTAATTCGTATTGAGTGAATATCTTTAGTCATCTTTTCCATTCGTCTCTCCACAGCATCTATCTTTGCGGAAATGGAATCTAAGTCATGGCTAGAATCGGCTCTAGCTGCTTTAGATGATCTAACGATATCTTTTTCTTGGTGCCACTCATGTGAGTGGGAAGCAGTGTTATCAATAATTTTGTAAGCATCAGTTTCGGTTTTCTTCATAATAGAACCACCAGCTGCTATATCTATGTCTTTCCTTGTAGTGATGTCACATCCTTGGTAGAATATTTGTACTATTTGACAGGTGTCTAAACCATGTTGCGGACATCCTCTTAACAACTTTCCAAATCTTGTCCACGCCTCATATAGAGTTTCATTTGGTTTCTGTGTGAACGTAACAATTTCTGCTTGAAGTCTTACGGCTTTAGATGCAGGAAAGAATTGTTTAAGAAATTTTTCAACTAAAACATCCCATGTATCAATCGCCCCTTCAGGTAACGATTCCAACCAATCTTTGGCTTCTCCCTTTAAAGTCCAGGGAAATAACATAAGATATATCTGTTCATCCTCCACTTCTCGGATTTTAAATAGTGTGCAGATCCTATTAAAGGTACGTAAATGTTCATTTGGATCTTCCTTCGGCGCACCACTAAATTGGCATTGATTAGTCACCATGTGTAGAATTTGTCCTTTGATTTCATAATCTGGCGCATTAATGTCTGGATGAGTAATTGCGTGACCTTGGCCAGTGCGTTTAGCTCTCATTCGGTCTTCCATACTTAAAGGTTCCAGATTCTCCATAATTGAATTTGTTGAATCGGAATCACTAGAGGATTCTGATTTAATGGTTCGTTCCTCAACAATCTCTGTTTGAATGATTGGTGGTTCCGGAGGAAAATTTAATGGTTCAGGATCTACGAATCGTTCCTGAATATTCTCCGGATTCTCAATTGTGAGGTCGGGTTCAAAAAATGGATTATCGGAAATTTGAACTGGAGTACTTGGTCGACTGGATGACGATTCTAAAGAAAAATCAACGGCAGTAATATTTGCTAAATGTCTTGATCTAGTTACAGGTGGTGAACGTACAAAAGGTGGTGAACGTCTTGCTCGATGCATTCACTGAATATCCTATTAGTTTTTAAAAGGAAAGAAAAATTATAATAAGTTATCCAATCAATAGACTTTTCTGATTTTGCCCACGTTTCGAATAGCCAAAAGATGCAGCAGAGGGGCAGGATTCGTTTGGTCTCAATATAATTGAGGACTGTTTGGCTCCAATAACCCGGTCCACGTACAAATCCAACTATTACTACGAACCAGAAAATTTTGATGTCTATTAATTTAACCACTTAAAATAAATTTTCGTAATTTTAAGAAATTTAGATAAGAAGTAGAAAAAATTTTAAGTCCTAAAAACTAGAATAGCGAGAAATAAGAAAGAAAAAGAGCGCGTCGGAAAAAGGTCGAAAAAGAAAAATGGTTGAAAAATAAAAGGTGACGGAAAAATAAAAGAAACTTATAAAACTTAAAAATACTTGACTAACCTAACCTTATTACTACAACTAACTTAAAATTATAATCGCAAATTGAGATTACTAATTGGAATGATAATTGATACATAGGTAAAAGTCGTCTAAAAATATGAAAGCTTACAGGAAAAACTAAATCCCAAATGGAAATAACTTAAAAAGAAACTAAAACTTAAAAAGGCGTCGCAAAATTCTAAAGCACCTAAATCTTAGTCTAAAGAAAAAGCACTTAAGGAATTCTACGGCAAAGCCTAAAAATCTAGAAGTAAAAATAACTATGGCAAAAAAAAAAAAAAACTAAGTTTAAAACTAAATATGAGCTAAATATACAAATATTACGCTAAAACGATTAAAAATGGATAAAATATAAAAATATACAAAAAGTTGTAAAAATTACAATTTTTATAAAAATATTATTTTTATATTATTTATTTATTAAAACTATTAATTTTAAACTTTAAATAAAACTAATTAAACAAAATATTAATAAAATCTAAAATAAATATTTAATTAAAACCTAATTAGGGTTTTATAATAATAATTATAATAATTACTCGTAATTAATGCCTGATTAGGGTTCTGTCGGCGTGTCAGGTTAGCTCCGCGAGTTGCGGTATTCCAAGAAGAAAACTCCGCGAGTCGCGGGGATCCAGAATTCAACTCAGGTACAGTTTTTTATTTGACGCGTTTTTTTTTTCTTTTTATATTTTCTGTTTTTATATTTTTCTGTTTTAAAATCTAAATATTTATATAATAAAAACTTATATTTAAAAACTAAAATAAAAATAGAACTTCTTTATAATTTTATAAATAAAAATCGTAAAACTAGATTTATATATATATATATATTTTTTATATGTTTTAAATAAAAATAAAATACTTAAATAAAACTTATTTAAAAATAAAGAAACTTTATAAAACTTAAATATTTAACAAAATCTTAAAAATACTTATATTTTTGTTTTTCTTTTTATATTTTCGAATATTTAAAACGTATTTTTATAAAAACGAATTTTAATAAAAGTAAACTAAAAATCTGTTTTTTTTATTATATTAGCGTTGCGCTTCCGGCTTTTAAGCGATTCCCCGGCAGCGGCGCCAAAAATATACTTGATGTCGTGCGAGGTGTATATAAAATAGCTATTAATTTTACAAGAAAATACTATTAAATACGATACAATTTTACACAAGATATTTATTTATTTAGAGAATGGATATACTTAAACCTTGCTACAACACTTATAGGCAGTGTACCTAATCGTACAGTAGTGTAGTTTTTAGTAAGTCCGGTTCGTTCCACAGGGAATCTTTTTAGACAAAGTTTAACGCTATATTAGTTTACTTTTATAAAAATACAAATATATATATAAGTAATATTATTATTATAAAGGGGGGTTTTTACCGTTTAATGACCGGTTTGTCGATTTTAAAACTTTAGTCGCAGTTAAAACCAAATGTAAAATATTAAAAATAAATACAAGACTTAAATTAAAGCGTAAAGTAAATAACGATAATGAAATTGCGAATAATAAAAGTGCGATAAAATAAACTTGCGATAATTAAAAAGTACGATAATTAAAAGTGCAATTAAATAAAATAACAATAAAAATGCGATAATTAGAAGTGCAATTAAATATAAAATAAAGGAAATTAAATATGAAATAAAAGAATTATGCTTATTTAAACTTCCGTAATCATGATGTTTGACGTGTTGATTTTAGTTTTATGCCCATGGGTTAATTGTCCTTTGTCCTGGATTATTTAATATGTCCGTCTGGTTTTTGTCCATAACAGTCCATCAGTCATAAATATAAAGTGCGAGTGTCCTCGTCAAATTATCCTTATACCCGAAGTTAAATATTCTAACTAATTGGGGACTTAAACTGTAACAAGATTTTAATACTTTGTTTAATAATTACACCAGGATGTCGACTGAATGTAACCTAAGGTTTTAATATTTTGTTATCAATTATACCAAGTGTCCTTGTACATAATTTCACCCCTGTTTTAATTATTCTAGTGGCTATTAATCCATTCCCGTGTCCGGTTAAATGAACGATTATTCGTACATATAAATACCCCACCCATCGTGTCCGATCGAGTGTATATGGTAATTTATAGGGGCGCCCAATTATAAATCTTTATATTAACATTAACAAACTATCATTTAGTTAAGCAAATATAAAGCCCATTAATAGCCCATAGTCTAATTTCCACAAGTGTCGTTCTTTTGTCCAAACCCCAATTATGGTACAAAGCCCCATTACCCAATTTTAGTAATTAGCCCAACATCATGATTACTTCGGATTAAATATGCATAATAATAACTTAGCTACGAGACATTAAATTAAAAAGGTTGAACATAACTTACAATGATTAAAAATAGCGTAGCGTTACACGGACAGAATTTCGACTTACACCCTTACAATATTCGCTAACATACCCTTATTATTAGGATTAAAAATTAAAATTAAAATTAAAATATAAATTATATATATATTTTTACGTATATATTGAGAGAGAGATAGATATTAGATTGGATGAAAAATGATCAGAATTCGGTTGGCTTTATAGGGAATTGCAGAATTTGGGGCTCCGCGACTCGCGGCCCTTTTTGCCTTCAGACTCCGCGAGTCGCGGAGTTTGTAAATACAGCTCACACAATTTGGAGTCTTTCTTGCCGACGGTTTTTATTTATTTATATAATATATAAATAATTATAAGAATTATTTAAATATTATATTATATTTATGTGCATAGTTGACTTGTAATTTTTAGTCCGTTGCGTCGAGCGTTGAGAGTTGACTCTGGTCCCGGTTCCGGATTTTCGAACGTCCTTGCGTACAATTTTATATTTTGTACTTTGCGTTTTGAATCTTGTACTCTTGTAATTTCGAGACGTTTCTTATCAATAATTGGAACCTCTTTGATTGTATTTTGTACTTTTGAGCTTTTTGGTCGTTTGCGTCTTCAATTCGTCGAATCTGTCTTTTGTCTTCACCTTTTATTATTTAAACGAATATCACTTTTAAATAGAACAATTGCAACTAAAAGCTTGTCTTTCTTGAGGAATAATGCTATGAAATATATGTTCGTTTTTAGCATTATCAATCATCACCTGAGAGTGAAGGAAGAAGATGTTCCTAAAACCGCGTTCAGAACTCGTTACGGTCACTATGAATTTTTAGTCATACCTTTTGGATTGACTAATGCTCCAGCAGTATTCATGGATCTAATGAATCACATCTGTAGACCGTATTTAGACAAATTTGTCATTGTTTTTATCGACGACATATTGATTTACTCGAAGAACAAGGAAGAACATGAGCAACACTTAAGACTGGTACTAGAGATACTCAAGAAAGAAGAACTGTAGGCAAAATTTTCGAAGTGTGATTTCTGGTTACAAGAAGTACAGTTTTTGGGCCATGTTGTCAGTAAACATGGAATTAAAGTTGACCCCGCCAAGATCGAAGCCATTAGTAAATGGGAAACACCGAAGACTCCAACACAAATCCGCCAATTCTTAGGTCTTGCTGGTTACTACCGAAGATTCATTCAAGATTTCTCTAGAATCGCCAAACCCTTAACTGCATTAACTCAAAAGGGAAAGAAGTATGATTGGTCCACGGAACAGGAATCCTCATTCCAGTTATTAAAGAAGAAGTTAACGTCTGCACCCATTTTGTCATTACCAGAAGGAAATGATGATTTCGTGATCTATTGTGACGCTTCGCGCCAAGGTTTAGGATGTGTATTAATGCAACGCACAAAAGTTATCGCATATGCCTCACGACAACTAAAAATTCATGAAAAGAACTATACGATGCACGATTTGGAACTTGGAGCAGTAGTTTTTGCACTCAAAATATGGAGATACTATCTATATGGCACCAAGTGTATAGTGAAATGTCCCGTTCTTATTGATTAAAAACGTTCCATATTAATTGATTTCGTTGTGAGGTTTTGACCTCTATATGAGACGTTTTTCAAAGACTGCATTCATTTTAAAACAAACCATAACCTTTATTTCGTCAATAAAGGTTTAAAAAACTTTACGTAGATTATCAAATAATGATAATCTAAAATATCATATTTACACACGACCATTACACAATGGTTTACAATACAAATATGTTACAACAAAATAAGTTTCTTGAATGCAGTTTTTACACAATATCATACAAGCATGGACTCCAAAGTGCATATATAAAAATCATTCATATGGTGAACACCTGGTAACCGACATTAACAAGATGCATATATAAGAATATCCCCATCATTCCGGGACACCCTTCGGATATGATATAAATTTCGAAGTACTAAAGCATCCGGTACTTTGGATGGGGTTTGTTAGGCCCAATAGATCTATCTTTAGGATTCGCGTCAATTAGGGTGTCTGTTCCCTAATTCTTAGATTACCAGACTTAATAAAAAGGGGCATATTCGATTTTCGATAATTCAACCATAGAATATAGTTTCACGTACTTGTGTCTATTTTGTAAATCATTTATAAAACTTGCATGTATTCTCATCTCAAAAATATTAGATTTTAAAAGTGGGACTATAACTCACTTTCACAGATTTTTACTTCGTCGGGAAGTAAGACTTGGCCACTGGTTGGTTCACGAACCTATAACAATATATACATATATATCAAAGTATGTTCAAAATATATTTACAACACTTTTAATATATTTTAATGTTTTAAGTTTATTAAGTCAGCTGTCCTCGTTAGTAACCTACAACTAGTTGTCCACAGTTAGATGTACAGAAATAAATCGATAAATATTATCTTGAATCAATCCACGACCCAGTGTATACGTATCTCAGTATTGATCACAACTCAAACTATATATATTTTGGAATCAACCTCAACCCTGTATAGCTAACTCCAACATTCACATATAGAGTGTCTATGGTTGTTCCGAAATATATATAGATGTGTCGACATGATAGGTCGAAACATTGTATACGTGTCTATGGTATCTCAAGATTACATAATATACAATACAAGTTGATTAAGTTATGGTTGGAATAGATTTGTTACCAATTTTCACGTAGCTAAAATGAGAAAAATTATCCAATCTTGTTTTACCCATAACTTCTTCATTTTAAATCCGTTTTGAGTGAATCAAATTGCTATGGTTTCATATTGAACTCTATTTTATGAATCTAAACAGAAAAAGTATAGGTTTATTGTCGAAAAAATAAGTTACAAGTCGTTTTTGTAAAGGTAGTCATTTCAGTCGAAAGAACGACGTCTAGATGACCATTTTAGAAAACATATTTCCACTTTGAGTTTAACCATAATTTTTGGATATAGTTTCATGTTCATAATAACAATCATTTTCTCAGAATAACAAATTTTAAATCAAAGTTTATCATAGTTTTTAATTAACTAACCCAAAACAGCCCGCGGTGTTACTACGACGGCGTAAATCCGGTTTTACGGTGTTTTTCGTGTTTTCAGGTTTTAAATCATTAAGTTAGCATATCATATAGATATAGAACATGTGTTTAGTTGATTTTAAAAGTCAAGTTAGAAGGATTAACTTTTGTTTGCGAACAAGTTTAGAATTAACTAAACTATGTTCTAGTGATTACAAGTTTAAACCTTCGAATAAGATAGCTTTATATGTATGAATCGAATGATGTTATGAACATCATTACTACGTTAAGTTCCTTGGATAAACCTACTGGAAAAGAGAAAAATGGATCTAGCTTCAACGGATCCTTGGATGGCTCGAAGTTCTTGAAGCAGAATCATGACACGAAAACAAGTTCAAGTAAGATCATCACTTGAAATAAGATTGTTATAGTTATAGAAATTGAACCAAAGTTTGAATATGATTATTACCTTGTATTAGAATGATAACCTACTGTAAGAAACAAAGATTTCTTGAGGTTGGATGTGTAGGTTTTTCTTATGCCCAAGAGACATATTAAATTAATGTGGCTAATACGTTATGACCCCAAGTCGGGTCATATCCAATAACAAGCTTACCGACACTCTATATGTATTTAATCTCAACGGTTGGATCGTTAAATAAATACGTAACACTTGAACTTTAGAAAATTGGTTTTCTAAAATATTATCACTTGAGATAAATTATTTGGATAATTTATATTTAATTATTTATAGGTTTAAATAATTATATTGTGTTATATTTTATAAAAGGTTTATAAAATAAGCAAGTAACTTAATAAAATACATGGTTTTATATAAATATAACAAGTTTTATATATATTAAGACATTGTTATTTTATTAAACATGTGCAGAATTTTGTGTCTCCAAGGATGACACACCCATGCCTATTTTGTTACTTTTAACACAATATTCCTTATGTACATGCAAGGGTCTTAAAACCAAGGCTTGACTCAAGTTGTAGTACACATAAGTGATAAAAAAAAAACTGCATTCAGCTCATTTTTTTTGGGCATTTCTGGCTGAACTGTTTTAACAAAAAAAGGGAGCATTTTGCTTGTAAAATCAAGTGATTAAGTGTTCTAAATCCTAACCAATTTGAAGGTTTTGTTGGTGCATCAAAAGCTTGGGGTATTACACACTTGAGGCTTCAAGTTAGAAGCTTTCTTGCCTTCATCTTCATCATCATCTTGCACATTTGTAAACTACCCTCAACAAGCTTGAGGAGGTATAAACTCTAAACCCACTCTTAGTTTGTAAGTATGTTTCACAACTTGATCCTTTTTGGGATTTAACTTTAAATGGTTAAAGATTTACAAGTTCAAAAATGGTAATTTATACGCTTCCGTAAATCTTATTTCTTGAATGATTATAAGTATTATGAAACTTGTTAAATCCCAACAATGGTATCAGAGCCAGGTTGTTGAAATATACTTCGAGATGGTTATTAAACCCACTATAATTTTGCATTCTATGAACATGCATGAAGTAGAATGTAAAATTTTCGGTTTTGGGTGGTTTGTCATTTTGGCCAAAATCACTTGTGATTCTGCATTCTGTATTGCCAATCACTTGTGATTCTGTACTGCCAATCACTTGTGATTCTGTATTGCCAATCACTTGTGATTCTGTACTGCCAATCACTTGTGATTCTGTACTGCCAATCACTTGTGATTCTGTACTGCCAATCACTTGTGATTCTGTACTGCCTATCTCTTATGTAGTTAAAGTTCACAATCTAAGCCTTGACCTTGTGTTTGGTTGCATGCTTGGTTGATTGATATTTATTCAATTGGTTTGTAATAATATTTATTCATTTGGCATGTATTAATTCATTTGGTTATGTAATTTATTTTATATTTGGTATGTAAAATAGATTAGGTTGTAATTTCATTTTTTAGACAAAATGTATTAGGATATATTTTGTAAAATGATGAAGAATGATGAAGACTTGAAGAACACATGAAGAAGCATTTGGATGCAAGGTTAAGTGGGAGATTTGAAATCTCCTACTTTGTGTAATTACCCCTTATCCGGTGGCATTTGTTTTCGGCTAAACAAATGTCTACCAAAATGGCTTGATTGTGAACATATTTGTTTTGCATGCATGGTTGTTTATTGTATGATTGTGGATTGTATGTTTGTATGCTACAAGTTAATCGCACAAGTTAACAACAAGCAAAATGGCAATTTAATTGGTTAAATTATACATTAATTAACGACATGCAAAACGACAATTTAATTGGTTAAATCAAAAATGGCTAAAAGGACATTAATAAACGGTTATTAAGAACATGATTAGGATCATATATATAAAAAGGTTTATAGACATGAAAATGGATTTCAAATGAACCATACACTAAATGCATGTTGGTATATGGCATAAAAGTTTTTTCAAACTAGAATTAATGAAAACTTAAAATCCCTTATTAACGAGGCAAACAAGTTAAACGCCATCCTTTTGTGCAACGCTTAAAAATATTAGGGAACTCACAATGGGATAAAGGTCACCTAACCGTTATGAGCAAACTAATATGATTAAGGTAAATTTCGCACACTTGTGGGATAAAGTTCACCTAACCACTTGTATGTTAAGTTTACATGTCTAAACAAGTAGGACGACTTGATTTGGAAATCATGAACTTAGGGTCACCGAAGCATGATGAACAAATAGGGGTTGATGGGATAATATGTCATGCAAAAGGATTGCATGATCCCATAACTTAGAAGTTGCAAAAGGATTGCAATTGTCATATAATGACTACCTAGCTAAATCAAATGACGGGATAAATGTCACCTAACTGAAATTTGGTTTACCGTTGGATTCTAAAATTTAATATATATATCAATTGGATTTAAAGGGTATTGATTGTTAAATTTAAAATCGATACTTAAATGAACTTTGTTAAATTTTGTAGATGGCCGCCAATAACAACAACATGCAAAACGCACCTATTAACTTGAACAACCTATCATTAAGGTCTCTCCTCGAGAAAGACAAACTCAACCATACGAACTTTATGGATTGGTTCCGCAATCTTAGGATTGTCCTCAAACTTGAGGATAAGGCGTATGTGTTGGAAGACCCCATTCCCGATCAACCCGACGAGGATGATACGGAAGGCATGGCTTATTGGGATAAGTATTGCGCCGATTCGGTGCAAGTTGCTTGCCTAATGCTTGGGACTATGATACCCGAACTCCAAAAGGATTTCGAGCATCATACTACATACGACATGATCACGCAATTGAAGGAGATGTTCCTTCAACAAGCTCATGTCGAGCGCTTTGAAACGGTCCGAGCGCTTCATGCATGTCGTATGGACGACTCCCAATCCGTTTCGTCTTATGTCCTTAAGATGAAAAGCCTCATTGATCGCGCAAACCGTCTTAATATCAACATATCTAATGAGCTAGCCACGGATCTTATCCTAAACTCCTTGTCAAAGAGGTTTGACCAATTTGTAATTAATTACAATATGAATGGGATGGATAAGACCATTGGCGAACTTCATGGCATGCTTAGGACGGCAGAAACTAGCATGGGTAAGAGGGCTTCACCCGTGCTAATGATCAATGATGGTGGGTCCAAAGGTAATAACACCTCTAAGCCAAAGGCGGCTAAGAGGAAAGGACCCGCCCATCAAGGCAAGGGAAAGGGGAGGATGGTTACCCCAACCAAAAACAAGAACAAGAAGCAAAAAGTTGCCGGACAAGCAAACCCCAAGGAAGACCCGTGCTTCGGTTGCGGTGAAATGGGTCACTGGAAACGAAACTGCCCGGTCTACCTTAAGGAGTTGAAGGAAAAGAGGGATGCGGGGCAAACCTCAGGTAATATATATATGGCATATATAGAGCTTAGTATTACTTCTTCTAATACATGGGTATTAGACACTGGATTTGGAACTCACATTTGCAATTCTTTGCAGGGGTTCAAAAGAAGTAGCAAGCAAACGGGAACATCAAGTCTCTTTATGGGTAATGGAGCCAAAGTGTAAGTGAAGGCTCAAGGAGACTTTGTATTAAAGCTTCCAAGTGGTTTGGAACTTATTTTGAACAATGTTTTGTATGCACCGGATTTATGTCGAAACATTATTTCAGTTTCCCGTTTAAAACAATGTGGTTTTTATCTTAATTTTGTTAATGATGTTATCCACGTTTATTTAGATAATGTATTCTATTTTAAGGCTTCGCCTTCAAATGGAATTTATGAATTGGTTCATGATGACACATCATCTAGTAGCTCAATATACCATACTAGCACCAAGAAACTCAAAAGGGATTTGAGTGATTCCTACTTATGGCATTGTCGCCTTGGTCACATAAACAAAAATCGAATGCATACACTTCAAAAGAATGGCCTTTTGAAATCAAATGAACTAGACTCGTTTGATGTATGTGAATCTTGTTTACAAGGCAAAATGACTAAAGCACCTTTCAAAGGGACCTATGAAAGGGCTAAGGACTTATTGGGATTAATACATTCGGATGTATGTGGACCCTTTAAGCCCATAATTAGGAATGTTGAAAGATACTTCGTTACTTTCATTGATGACTTCAGTCGTTTCGGATATGTCTACTTGTTAAGACATAAGGACGAAATTTTTGAAGCATTCAAAGAGTATCAAAGCGAAGTACAAAATCAACTCAATAAGACAATCAAGGTACTTTGTACCGATAGAGGAGGTGAATACCTAAGCGATGCTTTCCAAGATCATCTTAGAAGTTGTGGGATTATCTCGCAACTCACTCCTCCTGGAACACCCCAACTGAATGGAGTTTCCGAAAGGAGGAACCGAACCCTAATGGATATGGTTCGATCTATGATGGCTAGAAGCTCGTTACCTCTATCATTTTGGGGTTATTGTCTATGCTCCGCGGCTCGTATTTTAAATATGGCCCCAACCAAGAAAGTGGAACGAACACCTCATGAGATGTGGTTTGGAAAACCTCCATCTCTATCATACTTAAAGGTATGGGGATGTGAAGCTTATCCTAAGCGTTATGTCCCTAATAAGTTGAATGCTCGATCCACGAAGTGTATCTTCATAGGATATCACAAGGATAATATGGGATATTATTTCTATGATCCATCCGAGCAGAATGTATTTGTTGCTCGGAAGGCGGAATTCCTTGAAACTAAGTTCCTAATGGAAGGAAGTAGTGAAAGGAAGATAGATCTTGAAGAGGTTCAAGATCAAGTAGATGATACACAATTGGTTGACACTAGCACTCAACATGAAAATGTTGAGAGTGATCAAATGGATGATCAAAATACACAAGACGTTAGCAGATCTGGTAGGATTAGTAATCCTCTTGAGAGATATGGGTTTCTCATGGATGGTTGCTATGTGGTTGATTTGGATGAACCAATAAACTACCAAGATGCTTTATCAAGGATTGATAAAGATAAATGGCAGGAAGCCATGAATGCTGAGATGCAATCCATGTATGACAACCAAGTTTGGGAACTTGTTACACAACCTGCTGGCTCAAGGCTAGTTGATTGTAAATGGCTTTTCAAAATGAAAACCGACATAAATGGAAACTTGGATACATATAAAGCTAGACTTGTAGCAAAAGGTTTCACTCAAACTCAAGGGGTTGACTATGATGAAACTTTCTCGCCTGTGGCAATGCTAAAGTCTATTAGGATATTATTTGCCATTGCTGCTCACTATGACTATGAAATATGGCAAATGGATGTCAAAACCGCTTTCCTAAATAGATATCTTGTGGAAGATGTCTATATGGTTCAGCCTGAAGGTTTTGTTGATCCGAAATATCCTAAAAAGGTATGCAAGTTAAAGAAGTCAATCTACGGATTGAAACAAGCATCTAGAATGTGGAATCATCGTTTTAATGAGGAAGCCGAGAAATTTGGCTTCATTAAAAATGGTGATGAAGCTTGTGTATATAAGAAAGCTAGTGGGAGCACTATCATGTTCCTTGTACTATATGTGGATGATATATTGTTATTTGGGAATGATATTACCACAATGCAAGGAGTCAAAACTTGGCTTAAAAGTTGCTTCTCCATTAAGGATCTTGGAGAAGCACAATATATATTGGGGATAGGGATCTATAGGAATAGATCCAAGAAATTGATAGGTTTGAATCAAAGTGCATACATTGAAAAGATCTTGAAAAGGTTCAAGATGGAGAACTATAAGAAAGGTTTGGTACCCATTCAAAGAGGAACACTCCTTAGTTCATCTCAGTGCCCCACCATGAAAGATGAACAAGAGAGAATGAAGAAAGTCCCATATGCGTCTGCCATTGGGTCAATCATGTATGCAATGATATGCACTAGACCGGATGTGTCATGCGCTCTTAGCCTGACAAGCAGATACCAGAATAACCCAGGAAACAGTCATTGGATTGCTATTAAAAGTATATTGAAATACCTTAGGAGGACTAAGGATATGTTTCTAATATATGGGTCTGGTGAGGAGGAACTCGCTGTAAAAGGTTACGTGGAAGCGAGTTTCCAAACTGATCGAGATGATTCTCGGTCACAATCCGGTTATGTCTTCATGTTAAATGGAGGTGCGGTCTCTTGGAAGAGTTCAAAACAGGATGTTGTTGCTCTATCCACTACAGAGTCGGAGTACATCGCCGCATCATTGGCAGCTCAGGAAGCTGCATGGATGAAGAAATTCATCGACGACTTAGGAGTAGTCCCTTCCATTCAGGACCCTCTTGAGATCTTTTGTGACAACGAGGGTGTGATTGCTCAAATCAAGGAACCTCGTGCTCACCAAAAGACCCATCACATTGAGCGGAGATTCAACTACATAAGGGATGAAGTTGAAAAGGGAAAGATATGTATTCGCAAAGTTCACACAAATCTTAATATAGCGGATCCACTCACGAAACTCTTACATGGTGCAAAATATCAAGGGCATGTTAGTGCATTAGGGCTTCGATATTCTAGTGATTGGTCATGATCTGTTTTAAGTATTGTAACGGAACGAAATTGTTCAAACTCATTAATATAATTATGGTATTAATTTATTTTGAGTTATGTTCCTATTTTGCATATTTTATCCATGAATAAGTAATTATTCTAAATTCCGTAGTCGATCACATTTGTGGGAGCAAATGTGAGGTTTAGACTATTGTGAACTTGGATTGGTATACATTCACGGGATGAATGTGGGGCAAGGTTGCAACCAAGGTTCACAGATATTTGTGGGACACAAATATTGGAAGACCCGCCCTCAAGACTTACTAAATGGAGCCTTTGTGGTTGATCACATGTAATCTTGAGTAAAGGCGAATATCATTGTATCCTCTGACCTGAGATACATATTGGGTTCGGATATTCACTAAGTATTATGCCTTGATTCTTTCCTTCGCTATTCTGAAATATGGTAGTTCATAAGGAAGAGCTCAGGTGTAATACAAAGTATATATCTAGGACGTATGTAATCAAGATGGAATTTGTCCCTCTTATTCGTTAAGAGTCAGATGTCTAAGGCCTGATAAAGTTAAATCTAAAAGAGAGTGATCACTCTGTGTCTCTTGGATTTAACATGACATCTAGGACGAAAGGATGTGATGAAAGATTCACCTATTCATATTTGAGATGGAAACTCTAAAGGGATGATGTTATTGAATGGCACATAGTCATAACATATTGGGGGTGATGGACGGTCGTTAGGTGGTATCCGTCACTTGCATTAATTTCTTATGTTCTCGTGCAAGTGGGAGATTGTAGGTTTTTCTTATGCCCAAGAGACATATTAAATTAATGTGGCTAATACGTTATGACCCCAAGTCGGGTCATACCCAATAACAAGCTTACCGACACTCTATATGTATTTAATCTCAACGGTTGGATCGTTAAATAAATACGTAACACTTGAACTTTAGAAAATCGGTTTTCTAAAATATTATCACTTGAGATAAATTATTTGGATAATTTATATTTAATTATTTATAGGTTTAAATAATTATATTGTGTTATATTTTATAAAAGGTTTATAAAATAAGCAAGTAACTTAATAAAATACATGGTTTTATATAAATATAACAAGTTTTATATATATTAAGACATTGTTATTTTATTAAACATGTGCAGAATTTTGTGTCTCCAAGGATGACACACCCATGCCTATTTTGTTATTTTTAACACAATATTCGTTATGTACATCCAAGGGTCTTAAAACCAAGGCTTGACTCAAGTTGTAGTACACATAAGTGATAAAAAAAAACTGCATTCAGCTCATTTTTTTTGGGCATTTCTGGCTGAACTGTTTTAACAAAAAAAGGGAGCATTTTGCTTGTAAAATCAAGTGATTAAGTGTTCTAAATCCTAACCAATTTGAAGGTTTTGTTGGTGCATCAAAAGCTTGGGGTATTACACACTTGAGGCTTCAAGTTAGAAGCTTTCTTGCCTTCATCTTCATCATCATCTTGCACATTTGTAAACTACCCTCAACAAGCTTGAGGAGGTATAAACTCTAAACCCACTCTTAATTTGTAAGTATGTTTCACAACTTGATCCTTTTTGGGATTTAACTTTAAATGGTTAAAGATTTACAAGTTCAAAAATGGTAATTTATACGCTTCCGCAAATCTTATTTCTTGAATGATTATAAGTATTATGAAACTTGTTAAATCCCAACAGGATGATCACCTTACAAGATTGGAAGTGAGCTAGCAAACTTGAAAGTATTCTTGATTTTATGTAACTAAAACTTGTAGAATATATGAAGAACACTTAGAACTTGAAGATAGAACTTGAGAGAGATCAATTAGATGAAGAAAATTGAAGAATGAAAGTGTTTGTAGGTGTTTTTAGTCGTTGGTGTATGGATTAGATATAAAGGATATGTAATTTTGTTTTCATGTAAATAAGTCATGAATGATTACTCATATTTTTGTAATTTTATGAGATATTTCATGCTAGTTGCCAAATGATGGTTCCCACATGTGTTAGGTGACTCACATGGGCTGCTAAGAGCTGATCATTGGAGTGTATATACCAATAGTACATACATCTAAAAGCTGTGTATTGTACGAGTACGAATACGGGTGCATACGAGTAGAATTGTTGATGAAACTGAACGAGGATGTAATTGTAAGCATTTTTGTTAAGTAGAAGTATTTTGATAAGTGTATTGAAGTCTTTCAAAATTGTATAAATACATATTAAAACACTACATGTATATACATTTTAACTGAGTCGTTAAGTCATCGTTAGTCGTTACATGTAAGTGTTGTTTTGAAACCTTTAGGTTAACGATCTTGTTAAATGTTGTTAACCCAATTTTTATAATATCAAATGAGATTTTAAATTATTATATTATCATGATATTATCATGTATGAATATCTCTTAATATGATATATATACATTAAATGTCTTTACAACGATAATCGTTACATATATGTCTCGTTTAAAAATCATTAAGTTAGTAGTCTTGTTTTTACATATGTAGTTCATTGTTAATATACTTAATGATATGTTTACTTATCATAGTATCATGTTAACTATATATATATATCCATATATATGTCATCATATAGTTTTTACAAGTTTTAACGTTCGTGAATCACCGGTCAACTTGGGTGGTCAATTGTCTATATGAAACATATTTCAATTAATCAAGTCTTAACAAGTTTGATTGCTTAACATGTTGGAAACATTTAATCATGTAAATATCAATCTCAAGTCTTTAATTCCAAATCATGTAAATATAATACTTTTGACCCCATATAAGTAGTGCCTCCAAGTCTTTAATTCCAAATCATGCGTCGTATAATTTTGTTCGTGAATCTTCAATTGTCTAGACGCATAAGCAATCACCTTCGTTCGTTGCATTAATACACAACCGAGACCTTGCTTTGATGCGTCACAATAAATCACAAAATCATCATTCCCTTCAGGCAATGACAATATAGGTGCCGTAGTTAGCTTTTTCTTCAATAACTGAAACGCTTTCTCTTGTTCATCATTCCATTCAAATTTCTTCCCTTTATGCGTTAATGCAGTCAAGGGTTTTGCTATTCTGGAAAAGTCTTGGATGAACCTTCTGTAGTAACCAGCTAGTCCTAAAAACTGGCGTATGTGTTTCGGAGTTTTTGGGGTTTCCCACTTTTCAACAGTTTCTATCTTTGACGGATCCACCTTAATACCTTCTTTGTTCACTATGTGACCGAGGAATTGAAATTCTTCCAACCAAAATGCACACTTTGAAAACTTAGCGTACAATTCTTCCTTCCTCAATACTTCTAACACCTTTCTCAAATGTTCACCGTGTTCTTGGTCATTCTTTGAGTAAATAAGTATGTCATCAATGAAAACAATGACAAACTTGTCAAGGTATGGTCCACACACTCGGTTCATAAGGTCCATGAACACAGCTGGTGTATTAGTTAAACCAAACGGCATGACCATAAACTCGTAATGACCGTAACGTGTTCTGAAAGCAGTCTTTGGAATATCATCTTCTTTCACCCGCATTTGATGATACCCGGAACGTAAGTCAATCTTTGAATAACCAGACGAGCCTTGTAGTTGATCAAATAAGTCGTCAATTCTTAGTAGTGAGTAGCGGTTCTTGATGGTAAGTTTGTTCAACTCTCGGTAGTCGATACACAACCTGAATGTACCATCTTTCTTCTTGACAAACAAAACAGGAGCTCCCCACGGTGATGTGCTTGGCCGAATGAAACCACGCTCTAAAAGTTCTTGCAATTGGCTTTGCAGTTCTTTCATCTCGCTGGGTGCGAGTCTGTAAGGAGCACGAGCTATTGGTACAGCTCCTGGTACAAGATCTATTTGAAATTCAACGGATCGATGTGGGGGTAATCCCGGTAATTCTTTCGGAAATACATCGGGAAATTCTTTTGCAATGGGAACATCATTGATGCTCTTTTCTTCAGTTTGTACTTTCTCGACGTGTGCTAGAACAGCATAGCAACCTTTTCTTATTAGTTTTTGTGCCTTCAAATTACTAATAAGATGTAGCTTCGTGTTGCCCTTTTCTCCGTACACCATTAAGGGTTTTCCTTTTTCTCGTATAATGCGAATTGCATTTTTGTAACAAACGATCTCTGCTTTCACTTCTTTCAACCAGTCCATACCGATTATCACATCAAAACTCCCTAACTCTACTGGTATCAAATCAATCTTAAATGTTTCGCTAACCAGTTTAATTTCTCGATTCCGACATATATTATCTGCTGAAATTAATTTACCATTTGCTAATTCGAGTAAAAATTTACTATCCAGAGGCGTCAATGGACAATTTAATTTAGCACAAAAATCTCTACTCATATAGCTTCTATCCGCACCCGAATCAAATAAAACGTAAGCAGATTTATTGTCAATAAGAAACGTACCCGTAACAAGCTCCGGGTCTTCCTGTGCCTCTGCCGCATTAATATTGAAAACTCTTCCGCGGCCTTGTCCATTCGTGTTCTCCTGGTTCGGGCAATTTCTAATAATGTGGCCCGGTTTTCCACATTTATAACAAACTACATTGGCATAACTTGCTCTGACACTACTTGCTCCGCCATTACTCGTTCCGACACCATTTGTTCCTTTCGTTCTATTAACCCCTGGTCCGTAGACCTCACACTTCGCCGCGCTATGACCATTTCTTTTACACTTGTTGCAAAATTTGGTGCAGAACCCCGAGTGATACTTTTCACACCTTTGGCATAGCTGCTTCTGATTGTTGTTGTTGTTGCGGTTATTATTGTTGTTGGGATGATTGTTGTAGTTGCTGTTGTTGTTGTTGTTGTTGGGCCGTTTGTTGTAGTTGCGATTGATGTTGCGATTGTTGGGATAATTGTTGCGATTATTGTTGTAATTGCTGTTGTTGTTGTATTGGTGATTCTTATCACCGTTTTCCTCCCACTTTCTTTTGACTTGCTTCACATTGGCCTCTTCAGCAGTCTGTTCTTTAATTCTTTCTTCAATCTGGTTCACTAGTTTGTGAGCCATTCTACATGCCTGTTGTATGGAGGCGGGCTCGTGTGAACTTATATCTTCTTGAATTCTTTCCGGTAATCCTTTCACAAACGCGTCGATCTTCTCTTCCTCATCTTCGAATGCTCCCGGACACAATAGGCACAATTCTGTGAATCGTCTTTCGTACATGGTAATATCAAATCCTTGGGTTCGTAACCCTCTAAGTTCTGTCTTGAGCTTATTGACCTCGGTTCTGGGACGGTACTTCTCGTTCATCAAGTGCTTGAATGCTGACCACGGTAGTGCGTACGCATCGTCTTGTCCCACTTGCTCTAGATAGGTATTCCACCATGTTAACGCAGAACATGTGAAGGTATGCGTAGCGTACTTCACTTTGTCCTCTTCAGTACACTTACTTATGGCAAACACCGATTCGACCTTCTCGGTCCACCGTTTCAATCCGATCGGTCCTTCGGTTCCATCAAATTCCAAAGGTTTGCAGGCAGTGAATTCTTTGTAGGTGCATCCTACACGATTTCCTGTACTGCTAGATCTAAGGTTATTGTTGGTATGTAGCGCAGCCTGTACTGCGGCTATGTTTGAAGCTAGAAAAGTACGGAATTCCTCTTCATTCATATTCACGGTGTGTCGAGTAGTCGGTGCCATTTCCTTCAAAATAGTCAACTGGAACAAGTTAATCATACAGAATATTAAGAGTAGTTAATAGTATTTCGTAGCATAATATGAACTCATTTATAAAAGCTTTTTCTTCATATTAGCGTTTTATAAGTTTAAATTCGGGTAATACCTACCCGTTAAGTTCATACTTAGTAGCTAATATACAATTCAACTACTACAATTCTATATAAAAAACTGATTATAATAATATTTCGCGTTCAAACTTTTATACAATATTTTACAAACTTACAATACCGCTTATTTTACATAAAGCATGAAATATAGCACACAATAACTTTGATACAAGATAGTTGTGAAGATAATTCTAGCCAGTACACAAGTCGTTCAGCAAAGGCAATAAAGACACGTAATTCATACGTCCAGAAACAATTCATGCATTCTGGTTTTACTAGGACTACTTCCCATCCTTGGTCTTGTGGAACATAACCGTTATGGCCTTTGATAAGACAGCGTGTTGTAACGTCGTCAAAGGGACGAGGGTTACGTAATGTCCAACAGTCCCGTAACAATCTAAAAACCTCATTTCTTACCCCAATTACCGACTCCGTCACTTGTGGGAACGTTTTGTTTAATAGTTGTAGCCCGATGTTCTTGTTCTCACTTTGGTGAGAAGCGAACATTACTAATCCGTAAGCATAACTTGCTTCTTTATGTTGCATGTTAGCCGCTTTTTCTAAATCACGAAGTCCAATATTCGGATATATTGAGTCAAAATAATTTCTTAACCCATTGCGTAAAATAGCATTTGGGTTCCCCGCAATATATGCGTCAAAGTAAACACATCGTAACTTATGGATTTCCCAATGTGATATCCCCCATCTTTCGAACGAAAGCCTTTTATAAACCAAGGCATTCTTGGAACGTTCTTCGAATGTCTTACAAACTGATCTCGCCTTAAATAGTTGTGCCGAAGAATTCTGACCGACTCTAGACAAGATTTCATCAATCATGTCTCCGGGTAGGTCTCTTAAAATATTGGGTTGTCTATCCATTTTGTGTTTTTATACTGTAAAATAGACAAGAGTTAGATTCATAAAAAAAATACTTATTAATACAAGCAATTTTTACATATATCATAAAGCATAAGCACACTATATTACATATATTACACCACACGAATACAACTATCTTATTCCGACTCGCTTGTTTCTTCTTCTTCGGTTTTGGTTCGTTTTGCCAAGTTTCTAGGGATATATGATGTTCCCCTAATACGAGCCGTCATTTTCCACATTGGTTTAGAAAAACCTGGTGGTTTAGAGGTTCCCGGGTCATTGTTACAACTTAAGGACTTCGGGAGTTGACGATACATATAAAGTTCATCGGGGTTGGAATTAGATTTCTCTATTTTTATGCCCTTTCCCTTATTATTTTCTTTTGTCTTTTTAAATTCAGTTGGGGTAATTTCTATAACATCATCGGAATTCTCGTCGGAATCCGATTCATCGGAGAATTGGTAATCCTCCCAATATTTTGCTTCCTTGGCGGAAACACCATTGACCATAATTAACCTTGGTCGGTTGGTTGAGGATTTTCTTTTACTTAACCGTTTTATTATTTCCCCCACCGGTTCTATTTCTTCATCCGGTTCCGATTCTTCTTCCGGTTCCGATTCTTCTTCCGGTTCCGACTCTTCTTCCGGTTCCTCTTCGGGAACTTGTGAATCAGTCCACGAATCATTCCAATTTACATTTGACTCTTCATTATTATTAGGTGAGTCAATGGGACTTGTTCTAGAGGTAGACATCTATCACATAATATCAAACGCGTTAAGAGATTAATATATCACATAATATTCACATGTTAAAAATATATAGTTTCCAACAAAATTTGTTAAGCAATCATTTTTCAAGTAAACACGGTCGAAGTCCAGACTCACTAATGCATCCTAACAAACTCGATAAGACACACTAATGCAAAATTCTGGTTCTCTAAGACCAACGCTCTGATACCAACTGAAATGTCCCGTTCTTATTGATTAAAAACGTTCCATATTAATTGATTTCGTAGCGAGGTTTTGACCTCTATATGAGACGTTTTTCAAAGACTGCATTCATTTTAAAATAAACCATAACCTTTATTTCGTCAATAAAGGTTTAAAAAGCTTTACGTAGATTATCAAATAATGATAATCTAAAATATCATGTTTACACACGACCATTACACAATGGTTTACAATACAAATATGTTACAACAAAATAAGTTTCTTGAATGCAGTTTTTACACAATATCATACAAGCATGGACTCCAAATCTCGTCCTTATTTAAGTATGCGACAGCGGAAGCTCTTAATAATCACCTGAGAATAAACATGCTTAAAACGTCAACAAAAATGTTGGTGAGTTATAGGTTTAACCTATATATATCAAATCATAATAATAGACCACAAGATTTCATATTTCAATACACATCCCATACATAGAGATAAAAATCATTCATATGGTGAACACCTGGTAACCGACATTAACAAGATGCATATATAAGAATATCCCCATCATTCCGGGACACCCTTCGGATATGATATAAATTTCGAAGTACTAAAGCATCCGGTACTTTGGATGGGGTTTGTTAGGCCCAATAGATCTATCTTTAGGATTCGCGTCAATTAGGGTGTCTGTTCCCTAATTCTTAGATTACCAGACTTAATAAAAAGGGGCATATTCGATTTTTGATAATTCAACCATAGAATATAGTTTCACGTACTTGTGTCTATTTTGTAAATCATTTATAAAACCTGCATGTATTCTCATCCCAAAAATATTAGATTTTAAAAGTGGGACTATAACTCACTTTCACAGATTTTTACTTCGTCGGGAAGTAAGACTTGGCCACTGGTTGGTTCACGAACCTATAACAATATATACATATATATCAAAGTATGTTCAAAATATATTTACAATACTTTTAATATATTTTGATGTTTTAAGTTTATTAAGTCAGCTGTCCTCGTTAGTAACCTACAACTAGTTGTCCACAGTTAGATGTACAGAAATAAATCGATAAATATTATCTTGAATCAATCCACGACCCAGTGTATACGTATCTCAGTATTGATCACAACTCAAACTATATATATTTTGGAATCAACCTCAACCATGTATAGCTAACTCCAACATTCACATATAGAGTGTCTATGGTTGTTCCGAAATATATATAGATTTGTCGACATGATAGGTCGAAACATTGTATACGTGTCTATGGTATCTCAAGATTACATAATATACAATACAAGTTGATTAAGTTATGGTTGGAATAGATTTGTTACCAATTTTCACGTAGCTAAAATGAGAAAAATTATCCAATCTTGTTTTACCCATAACTTCTTCATTTTAAATCCGTTTTGAGTGAATCAAATTGCTATGGTTTCATATTGAACTCTATTTTATGAATCTAAACAGTAAAAGTATAGGTTTATAGTCTAAAAAATAAGTTACAAGTCGTTTTTGTAAAGGTAGTCATTTCAGTCGAAAGAACGACGTCTAGATGACCATTTTAGAAAACATACTTCCACTTTGAGTTTAATCATAATTTTTGGATATAGTTTCATGTTCATAATAACAATCATTTTCTCAGAATAACAACTTTTAAATCAAAGTTTATCATAGTTTTTAATTAACTAACCCAAAACAGCCCGCGGTGTTACTACGACGGCGTAAATCCGGTTTTACGGTGTTTTTCGTGTTTTCAGGTTTTAAATCATTAAGTTAGCATATCATATAGATATAGAACATGTGTTTAGTTGATTTTAAAAGTCAAGTTAGAAGGATTAACTTTTGTTTGCGAACAAGTTTAGAATTAACTAAACTATGTTCTAGTGATTACAAGTTTAAACCTTCGAATAAGATAGCTTTATATGTATGAATCGAATGATGTTATGAACATTATTACTACCTTAAGTTCCTTGGATAAACCTACTGGAAAAGAGAAAAATGGATCTAGCTTCAACGGATCCTTGGATGGCTCGAAGTTCTTGAAGCAGAATCATGACACGAAAACAAGTTCAAGTAAGATCATCACTTGAAATAAGATTGTTATAGTTATAGAAATTGAACCAAAGTTTGAATATGATTATTACCTTGTATTAGAATGATAACCTACTGTAAGAAACAAAGATTTCTTGAGGTTGGATGATCACCTTACAAGATTGGAAGTGAGCTAGCAAACTTGAAAGTATTCTTGATTTTATGTAACTAGAACTTGTAGAATATATGAAGAACACTTAGAACTTGAAGAAAGAACTTGAGAGAGATCAATTAGATGAAGAAAATTGAAGAATGAAAGTGTTTGTAGGTGTTTTTGGTCGTTGGTGTATGGATTAGATATAAAGGATATGTAATTTTGTTTTCATGTAAATAAGTCATGAATGATTACTCATATTTTTGTAATTTTATGAGATATTTCATGCTAGTTGCCAAATGATGGTTCCCACATGTGTTAGATGACTCACATGGGCTGCTAAGAGCTGATCATTGGAGTGTATATACCAATAGTACATACATCTAAAAGCTGTGTATTGTACGAGTACGAATACGGGTGCATACGAGTAGAATTGTTGATGAAACTGAACGAGGATGTAATTGTAAGCATTTTTGTTAAGTAGAAGTATTTTGATAAGTGTATTGAAGTCTTTCAAAAGTGTATAAATACATATTAAAACACTACATGTATATACATTTTAACTGAGTCGTTAAGTCATCGTTAGTCGTTACATGTAAGTGTTGTTTTGAAACCTTTAGGTTAACGATCTTGTTAAATGTTGTTAACCCAATGTTTATAATATCAAATGAGATTTTAAATTATTATATTATCATGATATTATCATGTATGAATATCTCTTAATATGATATATATACATTAAATGTCTTTACAACGATAATCGTTACATATATGTCTCGTTTAAAAATCATTAAGTTAGTAGTCTTGTTTTTACATATGTAGTTCATTGTTAATATACTTAATGATATGTTTACTTATAATAGTATCATGTTAACTATATATATATCCATATATATGTCATCATATAGTTTTTACAAGTTTTAACGTTCGTGAATAACCGGTCAACTTGGGTGGTCAATTGTCTATATGAAACATATTTCAATTAATCAAGTCTTAACAAGTTTGATTGCTTAACATGTTGGAAACATTTAATCATGTAAATATCAATCTCAATTAATATATATAAACATGGAAAAGTTCGGGTCACTACATACAGTGTACACCGACCATAAGAGTCTTTAGCATATTTTTGATCAAAAACAACTCAATATGAGGCAACGTCGCTGGGTAGAGTTGTTAAACGATTACGATTGTGAAATCCGTTACCACCCCAGAAAGGCTAATGTTGTAGCTGATGCCCTAAGTCGGAAAGAAAGAGTAAAACCTCTTAGGGTCCGAGCTTTGAATATTACAATTCGTACTGATCTCACAAAGCAAATTCAAGCAGCACAGTTAAAGAAGAAAATAAAAAAGGCGAAATGAGCAGAGGGTTAGAAAAACAGCTTGAAGTAAAAGCCGATGGAACCCTGTATTTTGCTGGTAGGATATGGGTACCAAGACATGGTAACCTAAGGCAACTAGTACTAGATGAAGAACACAAAACGAGGTACTCAATTCACCCAGGAAATGGGAAAATGTACCACGATCTCAAGAGGTTCTATTGGTGGCCTAATATGAAGACAGAAATTGCTACTTATGTAAGCAAATGTTTGACGTGTGCAAAGGTCAAAGCTGAGCACCAAAAGCCGTCAGAATTACTGCAACAACCAGAAATTTCGCAGTGGAAATGGGAAAGAATAACCATGGATTTCATTACGAAATTGCCAAGGACTGCAAGTAGTCATGATACTATTTGGGTGATAGTTGATCGTCTAACTAAATCAGCTCACTTTCTACCAATAAAGGAGACAGACAGTATGGAGAAATTAGCACGCCTATATTTGAAGGAAGTTGTTTCCAGGCATGGTGTACCCATCTCCATCATATCTGATCGCGACACCCAATTCACATCACATTTTTGGCAGTCATTACAAAAAGCATTGGGAACTCGATTAGATATGAGCACCGCTTATCACCCACATACAGATGGTCAAAGTGAAAGAACAATACAAACATTTGAAGACATGTTACGGGCATGCGTGATTGACTTTGGAACCAATTGGGATCGACACTTACCGTTGGCAGAATTTTCATACAATAACAGCTATCATACGAGCATCAACGCAGCGCCATTTGAAGCACTTTATGGTAGAAAGTGCAGATCTCCTATCTGTTGGAGTGAAGTAGGAGAAAGACAACTTACTGGACCAGAAATTATTCATGAAACCACCGAAAAGATCATTCAAATACAACAACGATTGAAAACGGCCATGAGTCGCCAAAAGAGTTATGCTGATGTAAGAAGAAAACCGCTAGAATTTCAAGTGGGCGACAAAGTCATGTTGAAAGTGTCACCCTGGAAAGGCGTTGTACGATTCAGTAAACGACGAAAGCTAAGTCCTAGGTACGTAGGACCCTTTGAAATCACCGAAAGAATTGGAGCAGTTGCTTATCGATTAAAGCTACCGCAAGAACTTAGTAGTGTTCATGACACATTTCACGTGTCAAATTTAAAGAAATGTTTAGCTGAAGAGGATGTCGTAATTCCTCTTCACGAAATACGAATCAATGATAAACTCCATTTTATCGAAGAACCTGTTGAAATCATGAACCGTGAGGTCAAACAATTAAAACAAAGCAAAATACCGATAGTTAGGGTTCGTTGGAACACTAGACGAGGACCCGAGTTTACTTGGGAACGTGAGGATCAAATGAAGCATAAGTATCCACATTTGTTCACTGATATCGCTCATAAAACAGGTACTACTCAAAATTTCGGGACGGAATTTTCTTTAACGGGGAGGTACTGTGATGACCCGAAAAATTTCGACTTATTTAAACCAATTCTCTATACGATTTTTTTATTCTGACACGTTAAACAAAGTCTGTTAGATTGAGTCTCAAAATTATAGAACTGTTTCATATATACAATTACCTTTGACTACTCTCAACGATTCATGAACAATTATATGTATGTATATATATATATATATATATATATATATATATATATATATATATATATATATATATATATATATATATATATATATATATATGTACAAGTAAAAACGAATTTCCTACAGTAAAACACTATTTGCTACAGTAAAAATGACTTTGCTACAGTAAAACACTATTTGCTACAGTGAAACCATACTTTGCTACAGTAGATACAGTGAAACACTATTTGCTACAGTAGATACAGTGAAACACTATTTGCTACAGTAAACACTATTTGCTACAGTGAACACTATTGCTACAGTGACACTATTTGCTACAGTGCACTATTTGATGCCGGACGAACTAGCAAAACAAAAACGGATAAGGCGGCCATGATATCGCATGGCAAAAACACTGAAAACTCATGCGCTCGCATGAGCTACAGTAAATGGAAAAGTAATATAAATAAGCCAGTTTGTTCGACGATATTTTTCACAATAAATTTTCTCTCAATATTTATATTTATATTATAATTATAATTTTAAATTTAAGTTTAATAATAATAAGGTATATACGAGGGTGTTTTTAATTCGAGTTTCAAACCGCTTTAAACTAAGGAAATATTGGGTATTGTTCGGGGTATTGTTCTTGAATCCAAGGCCAACCATACAGTCGTCTACCATCATTACGTCTACGCAATTTGCCTACAATATTGAGTCTCAATATTGAACTGTGAGTTATAGTCTCCCTTTTTAAATACTTTAAATATTTTTGGGCTGAGAATACATGCAATTTATTTTAAACGCAATAAGACACAAGTACATACTAAATTCTACACTGAGTTAAACCGAAAATCCCTTAGCTTTGGTAACTAGTAGCTTCCAGTACATAGGATATAGACTGGTGGACGCGAATAATTGTATATGGATCCATAGGGCTTGACATCCCCGTCCGAGCTAGAGCGCTAGCCTTTTAACGGACGTATGTTATTTGAGTTTAAGACACGTTGGTTTGCGTGTATTAAAACGAATGAGGTAATTATCACTATAGCGTTAAGTTTAATTACCTGGGTGCTCTGTTACGTATAATCTATTGATAAACTTTTGATGAAATCTTGTGATCTATCTTTATATATATTTATGACTCGAGCAATTAAACCTATAACTCACCAACATTCGTGTTGACCTTTTTAGCACGTTTTATTCTCAGGTCCTTAGACTGCTTCCGCTGTGATGTGCTTGTTGCCTGCATGGAGTCTCTAATGTTTTGTATAAAGTTTATTGCATTCTAAATAAAACTGCGTTGTGTAATAAATAATTGGACTGTGATGTCCACCTGTAAATTAAAAACTTATGTATTTTGGGGTTTTGCTTATACCTAAGCACTCGCCCACATGTTTATAACTTTCTATGTTTAGAAAGTCACTTATTTTAATGAATGCAATATTTTATCAAAATGTATCATATAGAGGTCAAAACCTTACTGTGGAATCAATGATTAACGTGTCGCGTCAATAGCGATTTTGACGGGTCGTTACAAGTCTTTTTAGGGCGGTAGCGAGATCGCAACTTTGATTACCCTTATCGGACATTGAATAAGAAAAGAAAAAAAAAAACCTTTTTTTGGATGAACAGTACCTAATAGCAGTGTTGTAAAAGTCGGCCGACTTGGCCGACGCGTCGGCCGATGCGTCATTTTTTTGGGTTCTCCGTCCCGTTTTTTCTGAAAACGACTCAAAAGACGGTCAAAGATAAAAGTTCGGTCAAAGACGGTCAAAGTTGGTCAAAAACGGTCAAAATCATTGAAATTTTCGTCAAGATGTGATTTGTTTTAAAATTAGGGTTTGTTTTCATTTTTTGGGCCGCTCTTTTCTATGTGTCCTTACTGATTATGTATTCGGTAACATTAATTAAGTTTGAAGTCTGATTGTATTTAAATTTAAGTTCTTATTTAAGAAATTTATGGCACAGAATCAACTATTTTATACATATATAAATATATATTTAATAAATTATCAATAAAGTCAACGTTGGTCAACGACCGATGCGTCCCCGATGCGTCGCCGACTCGGCTGACGCGTCCTTTTTAGGTCTCGACCGATGCGTCCCCGACTCGCGACTTTTACAACCTTGCCTAATAGTAAAATTCTGACGCGTGAACAGTACTTCTGACGGATGAACAGTAACAGCGTGAACAGTACTGTGAACAGTGATTTCAGATTTTTTTTTTTTTTTTTTTTTTTTTTTTGAGATATGATATCAAAACCCAAATGTGGGAGAAACCCAAGTAATCGAATTAAGATATGTGGGATAAACTATCAAAATCCAAACGTGAGAGAGACCCAACTAATCGGAATGATGATAGGGTAGATCGATTGCTCTGAATACCAATTGATAAGGATCAAAGGGATCCGTTGGAAGACAAACGCTCTTCCAACAAAATAACTAAGACACAAACTTGTTCTTAATTGATAAATACGCACGTAATAGTTACGTAAATATGAAAGGAGTATTAAACTCAAACAATTTTATTAATTCAAAGTGATAGCTGCCCTTTACGTACATATATGGAGTATCTATATATAATAAAAGAAGAAACGTATCCGAGTACTTTTCCTAACCGACTTGGACTCTACAAGGGATCTAATGGATCTAATTTAAGTAACTAAATAATTAAAACTAATAGATAGATGTAGATAATCTTAATACGAATAAACTAGCAATCTTTTAGCTTTGCCTCTAAGTAATCGACTCCAAGCCAGATCCATTTATTATGTCGGTATTCAACTTGGTTCCACATCAGTTTAAGTCATTGACGAAGTTATACTTTTGTATTATACATGTAACAATGACAGGCGACAAAGCTATGAATTCAGTACAAACGTATATACTAATGAAAATACCGGTTTTGAAACAAGTACAGAATCAATACGAAAATAGTGATTCGGTTCAGGAGATATATAATTTTTTTGGGGCAAAATTGGTTTTGGTATTCTTCAATTTTTTATGGTTCGATCCAAGAATTCATGCACTTCTCTTTACTCCATTAGGGGCTTCTTTAATAGGTTCACAGCCCAAAGTTTTACATTTTCGTCAAATTACCAGGCCTCACCTGGCTCTTCCACCGTCCCGGTTCCCTTTCCTTCGTATGCTCTCAAACAATGCCTAAAGAGTCACATGTCTTTCTTGGTCGGACCAAGCTAATTGCGATTTTCGACATGTCTTTCATATTTTTTAGAGCAAGAAGCGGAACTAAATGGATGAAATGAAAAGTGTTTCTTACGGTTACGTCCAACCGTCCAACAACACACTTGAGCAATTTTTCAGCGCAGACGAGCACCGACCGCAACAGCAGAAAACTATGACCAATAGAGTCAGACACTTAACTATATCCGCACGTAAAAGGAATGTGGTTCTGGTTGAGGCTTTCTTTTCCTTATTACGGTTCAGTTTTGATCCTAATTGTGATGAACGAACCACGTAATTACTGCAATAGTGTGGGGCATAAGGTTAAAACTTAAAAGTGAAAAAAGTTTTCTCATACTTGTAACTTTGAACAAAGTTTAGGGACATAAATTTAACTTTTTACTAAAAAGTAAAATAGTCAAAACCAAAACTTCTCATTAGTGAATAAGAAAACATGGTATTATGATCACCTTACTAGATTTAGACTTTAGAGGGTGTTTGTTTTTGTGATTAGAACTGATTTTTTGATTATCACGTTTACCAAAACACAAAAAATCTAATTTTAGTGTTTGGCAAAGATATGATAAAAATTGATTTTTTGCGATTTCAAGTCTCCAAATCGTGATTTCCTTGCAGTAGGTGAGGAGGTACTGCCTAGAAAACGTGGTTTCCCAAAACATTTCCTGCCAATAAACATTACTATTATATCCTTTTTATACTCTCTATAAAATTAACCATACTTCTATTTCTTCTCTGTTCCTGCAATCTACTGCGCTAATTGCTTTCTGTCTACGACTACATGTATTTCTAATACCTTTTTTGCTTTTCGTCTACTGCAAATTCAGCATACACATTCGTCAATTTCTTATATTAATGATGTGTGACCTTTCAATTTATTGAATCTTGTGCATTATAGTTATAATTACGAGTAATAGATAATCCAATGTTATCATTCTTGCTGCTTTTTTTTTTTTTTTTTTTTTTTGACAATTCAATTTACATTACGTAAAATAATAATATTGTTACAAACAATATATTGATATCTTTTAGCATAATTTTGATAATAGTTTTTACATTTTATGAAAAAATTATTATTAAATCTATGTATATTATTTGTAAAAGGAATGTCTTTTTTGGTAATTTTACATGTTAGATTATAAAATAATACGACTTTCCCAAACACTCAGAAAACTGATAATTTGATTATTGCGATATCAAACAGCATAATCAAATCCAAACATCATTTACTGAAATCACGTTTTGATAAAGCAGATTATCTGATTATGATTATTTAAGACTCATAATCAATTTTCAAAACTCAAATTCAAACGCCCCTTAATCAAATCAAATCGCCAAATAAGTTAGGGTTCATAAGTTCCGATACGGAACACATTCAGATCTCCAATCATGCATTACTGGGTTCGAGCCTCACCTTCCGATTTCACCGGACCTATTCCTCAACCTCGAAGGTATACATACATAAACCAATCAATTCTTCCCCAAATTTCAATTCTGTTAATTATAAATTATTATTATTTCACCTAATAATTTGATCACAATTACAGTGGTCACACCGCAGTGAACATCGGAAAGTCAAAGATAATAGTCTTCGGTGGACTAGTTGACAAAAAATTCCTTAATGACATCTCTGTTTATGATATCGGTATTCACTTCTAATTTTTGTAATTTTGCATAAATATTACTGTAACAGTTAGCTGCTTAGGTTGTATGCATACATTGTTAGATAGATACACCAGTAATAAATTAATATTCATTTTAATGTTGTAGAGAATAAGCTATGGTTTACGCCTGAATGCACCGGTAGTGGTTCGGACGGGCAAACGGGCCCTAGTCCTCGAGCGTTTCACATCGCGATTGCATTTGATTGTCATATGTTTGTATTTGGTGGTAGACTTGGTACCAAAAGATTGGGCGACTTTTGGGTGTTAGATACTGGTGAGGTTTCTTAACTGGTGATTTTTTTTTGTAGTGATTAAGGTGTTTGGGATTGTTCACTTTTAAAACGCTTTTATGCTTAACAAAAAACGTAGTTTCGAACATGCTTGTTTTATAATTTTAGTGCGTTCTAGATTGTAAAATAAGCATATAAGCAGTTTTCACAAGTGTCTTTGAGATTGCTTATCCGGTGCAATAATAAGCAATATTCAGTAAGCACTTTAGGGGGTGTTTGGGACTTCTTTCTAAGTGCTTATCTACTTTTTTTTACAGCCAATAAGCAATACTAAATGCATTTTCGATAAAATGCTAAATAACATGTATTAAATAAGCAGGTTGGTACTTTTTTTTTTTTTTTAAAGAAGATAAACACAATAATATGTGTCAAATAAGCAGGTTGATGCTTACTTTTTTAAAAGAAGATAAGCAATTTTAAAGTAAGCAATCCAATAAAAAAAAATGTGCTAAATTTTTTTGATTGTTTTTTGTTTGCGTTGAAAATTATGTTTGTTAGATATATGGCAATGGTCGGAGCTTACGAGTTTTGGTGATTTGCCTTCACCTAGAGATTTTGCAGCGGCTTCAGCTATTGGGAACAATAAAATAGTAATGTCAGAATTATTTCATATAATCGTGTATAATTATTTGTTTTTATTTGCTACTAATATTAACTGGACTCAAAATGCTTACTGTAGGTATGGCGGTTGGGACGGTAAAAAGTGGTTGTCTGATGTATTTGTCTTGGATACAAGTAAAGTTTCGTGATCTATTGCATATGCTTTTATTTTAGTTGTACTAAGATGAAGACTAAAACTCAAAATGGTACATTTATCTTATCTAATATCTACTGCGTTTTTTAGTGTCGTTGGAGTGGACAGAGTTACCAGTTTCCGGAACATTACCACCCCCGAGGTGTGGTCATACTGCTACCATGGTTGAGAAACGGTTGCTTGTATACGGTGGCCGAGGTAATGTAATGATAGTAATATTAATTTTCTATTAACTGTAAAAATAACTGCACTTGTAGTATATCTATTGTTTCTGTATTAATTTAATAAATGGCGATTCTGTAAATCTTTGCAGGAGGTGGAGGACCAATCATGGGTGATTTATGGGCATTAAAGGGTCTCATTGAAGAAGGTATGTTATTGTCTGTTTGAGAAGCTATCAGCAGGTATTATTAGCTTTATTTAAAACTGTAATTGTCGATTTTTAAGCTAATTTTAAATGTCAATTGATAATTACACCAACACTTCGCGGCATAGTATGTAACACACTGCGACAAAGCACTGATAAATGATGATTACGTGTCCCAAGAAAATCTTTATAAAATTTGAAAGTAGTAAGTTGTGATCTCTGAATTACATTTCAAGGCCAAAAGAATAAACTTGATGGTTGTCATCAGATATTAACATTGCATTTCTTATTTTCTCGTCTCTACTTTTTCTTTTAGTTAGCTAAGATTCTTGAACCAGTGTAAAATAAGCTTTTTAATCGTATCAAAAATTTTACTATAACTCACATTGCTTATTTTTAAACATGCTTGTATAACTGTACAAGGAAGATAACGAAGTTCCTGGATGGACATTGTTAAAGCTCCCCGGCCAAGCTCCTGCTGCTCGTTGTGGCCATACTGTTACTTCCGGAGGCCATTATGTTGGTCCTATTTTCTTCATTCATTCTATATTTTCATTTTTGCATCATTCAAATAGCAAAATAAATAAAATAAAATAAAGCATTTTCTTTATTGAAGGGCATACTATCTATTCAACTGACGGTCAAAAGTGAAAACATTTTATTTAAATTGCATGCTAAATCAAAATGTTGCAAATATTTACATGACAAATGGGGCATCATTTACGTGGTTATGTATTGTTATTTCTTACTATGTAATTAGATACGGTTTATGTACTCAAGAAACATAGACATTCCTCTGGTGAAACATGTAGGCATACTCTATTGTCTACATGTCGATAAATTGAATATTTAATAAAACTAATATTCTAAAGTTCTAAACTTCACTAATGCGATTGTAACAAATTGTATATTTTGTATAGCTTCTCATGTTTGGTGGCCATGGAACTGGTGGTTGGTTGAGCCGATACGATGTTTATTACAACGACTGTGTTGTTCTAGACAGGGGTGAGTGATTTTTGCACTCAAGAAGTTTAACATATTTGATATTTCCTAGGCGTAATAAAGTGGGTGGGTCTGGGGGGTAGTTCTGGTCAAAGCCACTAAATTTTAGATGGGTGTATTGAAAATCATCTTATTTCAAGGGTAGTTTGGTTTTTTACTTTAAAATAGCTAACTGGCTTTATGCATTGAAGTTACACTTTGGGTGACCTTCAGCTCGTTTGTCCTGTTTCCTTCTACGCTTTTATTTCTTTCTATTTTACCTTTTTGACACATTAGAGATAAGTTAACATGGAATCGGCTTATTGTGTTTATTATCAGTGTCTGTGCAGTGGAAACGACTTGCAACCAACACTGAAGGTCCTGCTGCTCGTGCTTATCACTCGATGACATGTATTGGATCACGTTATCTGTTATTTGGTGGCTTTGATGGCAAAATGACTTATGGTGATTTATGGTGGTTAGTTCCCGAAGGTATTGTCTTTCCTATCTAATGTTTTAATTTCGGGCCATGCACTATTATTAGTTCAATCCAATCTTAGGTTGAACATATCTTAGAAATTTTGTTAAAGAACTGTGAATCTTTGATTCGTAGATGATCCTATTTCAAAGCGATTGTCAGCATCTCCATCAGACTTAATTAATGAAAGCCAGAATGCATCTATGGCTAGTGGCTTTCGATCTGACACAAAGGTATTATCATAGTAAATTCAACTTACGCTTTTGGCTGAATCAAAATCTTCTTATAAACATCGACTTTAGGAAAACGACATGGATGGGTCTGCGATCTCAGAGCTGCAAAAGAGATTGGATATTCCCGTTTCAATTTCTGGTGATGATTTTCGAATAATTCATGAATCAGAAGATAAAGAATTTCTTGAACTCGTATTAGAGATAACTGGAAATCAAACATCTAGTAATAAACAGGTCAGATGTGTGGGCAATTTTACTTAATGTCAGTTACTTTTTGTCTCTAAGACTGTATGTGGTGTGTATATATGTGAAGTTAAACTTGTGCAACTGGAATATGTGATTAATACAGGCCGCTCAAGCACTTCGGGACCATTGGCGTAACTCTACTGCGAGATCAATACGTTTGAAAGAGTTCGGCGCATTGTTACGTGACTACCAACGTCTTATTAGTCGCCATCACTTGTAAGTGTTGCAGAACTCGGAATTACTCGCTGAGTACTCGGTTTTTGCAACCCGGGGAGTACTCGGTCAATCTTGGTATAAAGTATAAACTGGTCAAACTCGAAATCACTCGGAAAATCGGTCAAAACTCGGCCAAAAATCGGGATTACTCAAAAAATTGGTCAAAACTAGGTCAAAATCTGCCAAAGTCAAACTTGGTCAACATCCGAGTACTCCCTAAAAAGTCTTGACCGAATACTCCCGGAGTAGCGAATTTTTATTTTATTTGCAACCTTGCTTGTATAATAAGTCTTTTCAATTTTACAAGAGTTCATTGAATGGAGGGTTGGCCTGTTTTGGTAAATGGACTAAACGGATTGGGGCAAAGCAGGTGATTTTATGGTATTGATTAAATCGGTTCAGATTAGCTTGAGTTGACCATAGTCCATAGATACTTCTAATCCAAATTTACTATTTCTTGTAGAATTATTTAGTATGTTAAAACGGCCGCAAAAATTATTTTATATCAATAAAAAGATGAGTTTTATATGTAGAATTGTTTTGGAGGTTTTTTGCTTTAAAAATACAGTTTTTTCAAATTTTGATCACTAGCTGATTTACTATTCTATTGATTATAAGTGAACGTTTAACTCTGGCAGCGCAAACATTGGATCTCATTTGAAGTCTTCAGAATCGGGCTTTACAAAGACAGATGCCTATCAGTTTTATCATCTTACAAATGCTTCTCAGGTAAATTAATATATGATGGTCTAGCTTCAAATTAAAATAAAAATATGATATAAACACATCGATTAGGGTTATAACCACATTGTGCACAGTTTAACATGCTGGAGCTGGAATTATTTCTATTGTTTTTCATAGTTTTTTTACATGCCTGTGAGTTGGATTAAGTTTGTCGTAAATCTTCATGCTTTCAGCTACGCATGAGCGATATCCCTAATTTGTTGATGGAGTACAAACAGCTGCCACTGGATTAATGACATGGGGGTTATGTACAGAAGAATCTAGCAAACCATAATGGATTTACGAGGTACGCAAAGACTAACGTTTAAACACATTTCCCATTTGCACGTTATAACTAAATGATATAGTAGAAGCACAAGAAACCCAATAACACGGAGCATTGAAAGCTTTACAATGTTCACTTATTAAAAAGAAGAATATGTGAGCAGATAATCATTAATCAGGAAGAAGGATCTATGTTCTTGCTTAGTTCCTCTAGTTTCATCATCCTCACTTTCTCACTTTCTTTTACCAACTGTAAAAAATGTTAAAAATATGTTAACTTGCCACCTTCGCTCTAAACTTACTGGTTCTTGAAATCAAACGGTAACGGTAATGTAAATTTGCTATTGAAATTACCTCGATTAATGTGGAGGTTAATTGATTCTTTTCATTATTTTTCTGGTGGAAAGCCTCCAATATTTCTTTATACTCTTTCTCCTGTTTTTCAGGTTATAGATGATAAATTCATATTAATTTATTTTATAACCTTTATTGTAGATTGTAGATTGTAGATACATTAAGGAAAGGTGGCAGGCAGATAATCGTACCTTCTTCTGGCAGCTTTGTCCCAATATTTTTACCTCTCGGTTAGCCAAATCTATCTTCTTTCGCACTGTTGCTACCTCTTTCCGCATTGGATCTGTCAAAACTTCAAGCTCCTGATATGTTTCATACTATTAGATCATTGTAATGCATCATGTTTCATACTTCTAGTTTTATCTATCTTTACTTTAATGTATTAATTAACTTGCAGTAATTCAATTTTATGTGGAAAGTTACGGTAGTTTTATTTTTAAAAAGTACTTTATATACTTGAATGCAGCAAAAAGCTACTAGTAGTTTTTTACTTGGTTATTGCAGGCTTACTTCCCAAACTTGAGCCAAACGTCTAGTTTCTTCTTCTGCGCGGCCTAGTTTCAACTCGACCTTCTCCTTGACTTGCTTTTTCTTCTTCTCAATCTCTTCTTCTCTCGCCTGATACGATGCAAAAGCCATCTTTGACATCTCTTCTTCATCGTTTTCGTCAAACGATAAACTGCTTCCTGTAGTTGCTGAGTTTTTCATTTTATGTTTTGCACCTTTATTTGCTTGTCTTATTATGGCCCTTTTAAGAGTCTACTTTCGTTGTATCCTTCAACTTCCATTCCCTTTTGTACCTTTTTGTTGCTTTTGCTTTAAAACTCCTCTCAAATCTTGCTTTTCTTGTAAACAATCTGAAGGGAAGCAAGTCCGTACAAATTTTGAACATTAATGGTAAACACCCATACTCGAAGATAGTTTGGTCAAATAATTATGTTCGATCTACATCAATTGTAACATTATTTAAAGATCATCAGATCTAATTTAAACTAATTTATATTTTTATTTTTCAAAAAAAAAAAAAAAAGGATTATGTCCAATAACCTATTTTTACTGTCAATGTGCAATTTTCAAGCTGGTATGAGTTTTTATATTATTATTAATTAGTGAATACCCATAGTATTCTTTAAGGGGGATGATTTTCACACACTGTTTTTTGATCCTCACACACCAATTTACTTGAACTCCTCCCTAATAATAGGGTAAAAGGGTGTGTGAGGATCAAAAAACAGTGTGTGAGAATCATTCCCCATTCTTTAAGGTTTTTCGGAGAGGACAATATTTTACTAAGATGAACATAGCTTGAAATAGATTCTCATGACTATTTTCAATCCTTTCTCTGACTACTTCAAAAAATGGTGCTAGTAAGATTTGAACTTGAAATCTCTTTCTTTCAATCATTAAAGACGGTTTGAATATACCCATAGTATCTAGATCCACCTAATGGGGTATTTTAACTACCAATTTGATAATTGAAGTAATATTGGTCATATTGAATATAAGTACTTTTATGTGTCATCATGCCGTTATCAGACATACCATTGCTTGAAGCATGATCCACTTTGTTCAATCCACTAAGCTTTTACATCTTCTCCCAATAAAATAAAATGTATGTCGATTTTTCTTGATCATTATGTTTTACAACATGTACTAAATGTTGTAAATATGAGTTTCGGAAATCGAATTTCTGAGAGTCGTGTAATCACTTTCAGATCAAAGTATTTCGATGGTACTATCGAAATCTTCAATCGGATAAAACTCAGAATTTTTAACAATGAATTTGTGTTTTTGTGTATATGAATTTGAAAACGTACCAGATATTAAATAACCAAAAACGGGGTTTATAACTGTCGAATAGCAGTTCCTTCTATAACTGCCGAATGGTAGTTTCAATAACTGCTAAAAAGAGGTTCAAAACCGGGCTTTTTATTTTGGGTCAAACCGGGTCAAAAACGAATTTTAACACATTTTTAATAAAGCAATGTTAACCCAAATAAAAAATTGGGTTGCCACCCCTTGGACCCAGCCAGGGGTTGCCACCCCTTGGACCCCGCTATCGGGGGCGCTGCCCCCAAACCCCCGTCATAATCAAGATAAGTTCAAACAAGTGTGTACTCCACACTTTCTCGAACTTGTTCGATATTTATCAAGATTATATTGGTTAACAAATTAATCTCATTACACTTAAATCATATTGGTGACACAAATCACAAACAATTAGGGATGGCAATGGATCGGATGATGTCATATCCACATCCATATCCATTTAATTATTTCTCATCCATACCCATATCCATATCCATTTAATTTCACTTCATCCGTCCATATCCATATCCGATGGATTAAGCGGGTTAATGGATATCCGTTGAATATAAAATGAAATGTTAACTTAACGACGACTTTATCAATTTAACATAGATCATAACAAATGTAAATATTTGATTTTTATGTTTATGATTTGTTACACACGTATTGATTGTAATTTGTCGTCGAAAGTAATATTAAATAAGCAAAATACGTTATAATATAAGTAAATATAAGTTTATACTAATCTAAATACATAAATTTGAATATTATTAGTAACAATTTAATAATTGCGACTATCACAACTCTTATTTCCGTTAATAATTTAAGAATTTGTAGTTTATGTATATGTATATGTATATCAATATGTAGATGCATATGCTTCTATTTTAGTACGTATACATGTATATATAGATGTATTTCGGGTGACAATGGATATATCCGTGGATGATAAGTTGTCATTCATATCCGATCCACGAAATATTTAGATCATCCATATCCATATACATATCCGTTAATCGTCCATTTACATCATCCATATCCATTATAAATGGATCGGATCGGGTGGATGTCCATGGATGGAACATCCATTGCCATCTCTACCAACAATCCTCCCCCATTTAAGTGTAATCTTGATTAACTTAAAGTAAATTCATAACAAACAAACCGATGCATAAATGAAATGTCGTGATGATTGAATTTCATATTAGTATAAATTCAATTCATATAATCGAATATCAAGGGTGTTACTAAGAATTGAACCCTTTCTATCCATAGTGAATATAATGAAGAAAATATACACAACAGTTTACACATTCATGTTCTAACTTGACACAATATTTTACTAGCCTATGTCCTATCCTTCAATAAGCATATCAAAGTAAAGTCCCAAACTTCTTGAAGCAGCTAAACTTCATGCTTATATAGGTAGTTCTTTATTCTCGCACCTGCACATGCAATTTTTCAAAGAACCATTAAGAAATATAATTTCAACCTAACTCACTTGCAGTACTGAACACATACCTTGGGATGTAATGAATAATGTGTTCCAATCTTTATATATCAAGCTTTCCATATTGAATTCAGCATCCAATACTATATTAGATGGGAATTGGGTATCTTAATATGAAAGATTTCAAATGGACTTTAAACCCATCCCTTTAGCCGCCTTGTGCACAAGATCTCTAGCTAACCCTTTGGTTAAATGATCGACTAAATTTAAATCAGTTTTCACAAACTCCACAGATATCACACCATTCATAATGAGCTCACGAATTATGCTATGTCTAACACCTAAATGTCTAGACTTCCCATTGTACACCTGACTATAAGCTTTAGCCAAGGTAGCAGCACTATCACATCTGATAGATATGGTGGATATCGGTTTGGGCCATAACGGAATTTCATAAATCAAATCCCTAAGCCACTCAGCTTCCTTACCAGCTGCAGCTAACGCTACAAATTCAGACTCCATTGTTGAATTCGTAATACACGTTTGTTTCTTGGATGCCCAAGAAATGACACCTCCTCCAAGAAGAAAAACCCAACCACTTGTAGAGGAGTGATCCTCCATATTAGTGATCCAGCTAGCATTCGAATAACCTTCTATCACCGAAGGAAATCCACTGTAAAACAAACCATAATTCATAGTTCCTTTCAAATACTTAAATACTCGATTTAAAGCTTGCCAATGAACTGAGCTAGGATTACTAGTATATCTACTAAGCTTTCCTACAGCAAATGCTATATCAGGCCTAGTACTTATCATGGCATACATGAGAGATCCTATAGCTCTTGAGTATTCAAGATGAGACACTGGATGTCCTTTATTAGGCAATAGCTTAATAGTAGGATCCATAGGAGTACTAACAGGTGAACAATTTTCAAAATGAAACTTATTCAAGATCTTTTCAATATAATGAGATTGAGAAACTGAAATTCCATTGTTTCCTCGTTTGATTCTAATACCAAGAATCACCTCAACCTCCCCCATGTCTTTCATTTTAAACTAGATGATAAAAACTTTTTGGTTGTATCAACTTGGTGTTGATCAGTACCAAAAATCAACATGTCATCTACATATAGACAAATTATAACTCCTTTATCGGAATTATCAAATTTGCTATATACACACTTGTCAGCTTGGTTTATTGCAAAACCATTAGACAAAATCACATCATCAAACTTTTGATGCCACTGTTTAGGTGCTTGTTTCAAACCATACAATGACTTCTTCAGTTTGCACACCTTATTTTCATTTTCAGGCATCACAAACCCTTCAGGTTGTTTCATGTAAATCTCCTCATCCAAGTCACCATTCAAGAATGCAATTTTCACATCCATTTGATGAATCACAAGATTATGTATAGCTGCAAGAGCTAACAACAATCTAATAGTGGAAATTCTAGCAACAGGAGCAGAGGTATCAAAAAAGTCAATACCTTCTTTTTGCCTAAATCTTGGATTACCAATCTAGCTTTGTACTTATCTACAGTACCATCCACTTTCATCTTCCTTTTGAGGATCCATTTACAACCCAAAGATTTACAACTAGGAGGTAAATCAACCAAAACCCAGGTATCATTATGCAAGATTGAATCAATCTCATCCTGAATCGCTTCTTTCCAGAAATTTGCATCCCTTGATGCCATGGCTTCACTAAAAGTCCTTGGATCTCCGTCAGCAATAAAACAATATTGATGTTGAGACATAGTCCCATCCCTTTTTCCTTCAACTAAATATAGATGAAAGTCAGATCCAAAAGACTTAGCTTTCTTAGGTCTAGAACTCCTTCTAGGTACTGATGATTCAGAAACATCACTCGCTTGATTTGAATCGTTGGTGAGAGATTTCTGAATCATATCCCTAGGTCTAGGTATAGACGTAAATCTATTTTCATCAAATATTGCATCTCTAGACTCTCTCACAGTGTTAATTGATACAGAGTCATTAGATTCTAAAACATAGAATCTATATGCCTTAGAATGCTCAGCATACCCAATGAAGATACAATCTATACCTTTTTCACCCAATTTTTTCCTTTTGGGTTCAGTGAGTCTCACAATCGCTCGACAACCCCAAACTTTTAAATAACTCAAATTTGGTACCCTTTTATGCCGTATTTCATAAGGGGTATTTTTACTCCTTTTATTTGGAGTTATATTCAATAAATAACAGGCTGTCAACATAGCCTCACCCCAAAATCCTTCACTTAAACCAGAATAGGATAACAAGGAATTAACCATTTCCTTCAACGTCCTATTCTTCCTTTCAGCCACACCATTTTGCTGTGGTGTGTAAGGAGCCGTGGTTTGATGTATTATACCAGTAGATTGAAAATAAACTGGATCATAATACTCACCACCTCTATCAGTACGCAAAACTTTTATTAATTCATTTTTATGTAACTCTACTTCTTGTTTATAAATTTTAAATTTATCGAGAACTTCATCTTTTGTATGCACTAAATACACATAACAATATCTAGATGCATCATCAATAAAAGTTATTACATACTTTTTATTCTCAAATGAAGGTGTTGCATGAAAATCACATAAATCACTATGAATAAGTTGTAAAACTTTACTTTCTCTATTAACTTCCTTAAAAGGTTGTCTAGTTATCTTAGTAAGCATACAAGTTTTACACTTTTCATTATTTATGTCAAATGCGGGAATTAAACTCATTTTGGACATATCTTGTAATCTTTTATGATGTATATGTCCTAACCTAGCATGCCATAATTCTGATTTGTTTAAACTATTATTTACACTAGATGTAAGCACACAAATAGAATTAACATCAAAAGGATAAACAAGATTCAACCTAATCATACCATTACAAACATAACCAAATCCAACAAAAGTACCATGTCTTGACAAGATATACTTGTCACTTTCTAACACTTGTTTGTAACCAAACTTATTCAACACAATTTCAGACAAGAGATTCTTTCGAATCCCGGGAACATACAAAACATTATCCAAACATAAAACATTTCCAAAAGTGTAATTAAGTAAAACACGTCCTATTCCTTTGATTGGTTCAGTTGCAACGTTACCCATCTTCACACAAGATCCATCTTCAAGTGGTTGACATTCTTCAAACCAACGAAGATCCTTGCAAACATGACATGTAGCACCCGAATCAACCCATCAAGCAACATCATCATCCTGAACATAAAATGCATCAGAAATCACAGAAATATAATTCTGAATATTATTAAATTTACATAACATATTCTGACCTTGTTGTTTTTTCGGATCCTTAGACCCACTAGGACCAGTGCCATCCTTTTTTCCTTTTCCAACACGACAATCCTTCTTCATATGACCAGGTTTGCCACACTTCCAACATTCAAGTTTCGACTTTTTAAAATGACCAGACTTGTCATCACCGCCTTTGTTTTTGCGTTTGTTGTTCTTAAACTTGTTGAACTTCTTAGAAGATTCACTTTCCACCATGTTAACAGAAGAATTCCCAACTTGATTCTTACCTTTCGGATTGTTGTCAAGTTCTTGAGTATTCAAAGTCTCTTCAATCCGAACATGACTTCCAAGTTGAATTAAAGTTAATTCTTCCTTGCTGTGTTTCAGAGTGTGTTTAAACTCTTTCCATGATGGAGGCAGCTTGTCAATAATCATTGCAACCGAAATGGCTTCATCCATTTTCAGATTATGTTGAACAAACTGTCCCAAAATCCTCAACAATTCATGAAATTGTTCCATAACAGGCCTGGTATCAACCATCTTGTAATTCATAAAATTACCAACCAGAAACTTCTTACTAGAAGCATCTTCTGCCATGTACTTGGATTCCAGTGAATCCCATAGTTCTTTTGCGGATTCGACATTTTGGTAAACATCAAATAGAGAATCAGACATACCATTCAAGATGTGGCCACGGCATATGTAATCGTCGTTATCCCATTTTGATCTCCTCCTAGTAACCTCCAGTATTTATTCTTCATCAAATTCAGGCCTGGGAGTACTCAGAACGTACACCACTTTCAGGGTTGTGAGAAGAAAGTGCATCTTCTTCTGCCATCTATGAAAGTCCTGCCCTTCAAACTTCGCCAATTTGTCAAACTTGCTTGTCATATCTTTCACAGATTCTTCGTTCGTCATCTTCACAGAATACTTTGATCTTTGTTGTAAATATGAGTTTCAAAATCGGATTTCTGAGAGTCGTGTAATCACTTTCAGATCAAAGTATTTCGATGGTACTATCGAAATCTTCAATCGGATAAAACTCAGAATTTTTAATAATGAATCTGTGTTTTTGTGTATATGAATTTGAAAACGTACCAGATATTAAATAACCAAAAACGGGGTTTATAACTGTCGAATAGCAGTTCCTTCTATAACTGCCGAATGGCAGTTTCAATAACTGCTAAAAAGAGGTTCAAAATCGGGCTTTTTATTTTGGGTCAAACCGGGTCAAAAATGAATTTTAACACATTTTTAATAAAGCAATGTTAACCCAAATAAAAAATTAGGTTGCCACCCCTTGGACCCCGCCAGGGGTTGCCACCACTTGAACCCCGCTATCGGGGGCGCTGCCCCCGAACCCCTCTTCATAATCAAGATAAGTTCAAATAAGTGTGTACTCTACACTTTCCCGAACTTGTTCGATATTTATCAAGATTATATTGGTTAACAAATTAATCCCATTACACTTAAATCATATTGGTGACACAAATCACCAACACTAAACACTTACCGGGAACTTAAAACAATATATACAAATACGACAGTTAATAACATTATACTTAACGACAATTTATTATTTAAACCACAAAAATTACAAAGGTTCTCACAAGACACTACCAATAGGATACCGAGCTAGAATCTTACTAGTAGCATCTAAATAGCACATCTATACAACGCAAAATATTTTAAAATTAAGCAACAATACTAGACGGATTATGTAACCAATCGAGCCACTCAATGTTCTTTGTTTTACACCTCTTCGCAATCCACTCAAAGCTCTTCACTTGTATTTCGTTTAGGGCAACCGGAGGAGACCAACATGACTTGTTGAAAACTTTTTGATTCCGGTTTTTCCAAATGAGATAAAAGGAAGTCCACACCATAGCTTGCCAAACTTTCGCACCAAAATCCGAGAATTGAAAACTTGCTTCACCTCGAAAAAGTCCTTCTAGGGATAGAAGACCATAAGAAGCCGCACTAACCCCCCCACCATTTTAAGACTTTCTCCCAAATGTCACGCACCTTTGGACACGAGAAAAGTGCATGCTGAACTGACTCAATAACGTTATCACATAGAAGGCAAAGTGAAATGTCCCGTTCATATTGATTATAAACGTTCCATATTAATTGATTTCATTGCGAGGTTTTGACCTCTATATGAGACGTTTTTCAAAGACTGCATTCATTTTTAAAACAACCATAACCTTTATTTTATCAATAAAGGTTTCAAAAGCATTACGTAGATTATCAAATAATGATAATCTAAAATATACTGTTTACACACGACCATTACATAATGGTTTACAATAGAAATATATTACATCGACATATGTTTCTTAAATGCAGTTTTTACACAATATCATACAAACATGGACTCTAAATCTTGTCCTTATTTTAGTATGCAACAGCAGAAGCTCTTAGTATTCACCTGAGAATAAACATGCTTTAAACGTCAACAAAAATGTTGGTGAGTTATAGGTTTAACCTATATATATATATCAAATCGTAACAATAGACCACAAGATTTCATATTTCAATACGCATCCCATACATAGAGATAAAAATCATTCATATGGTGAACACCTGGTAACCGACATTAACAAGATGCATATATAAGAATATCCCCATCATTCCGGGACACCATTCGGATATGATATAAATTTCGAAGTACTAAAGCATCCGGTACTTTGGATGGGGTTTGTTAGGCCCAATAGATCTATCTTTAGGATTCGCGTCAATTAGGGTGTCTGTTCCCTAATTCTTAGATTACCAGACTTAATAAAAAGGGGCATATTCGATTCGATAATTCAACCATAGAATGTAGTTTCACGTACTTGTGTCTATTTTGTAAATCATTTATAAAACCTGCATGTATTCTCATCCCAAAAATATTAGATTTTAAAAGTGGGACTATAACTCACTTTCACAGATTTTTACTTCGTCGGAAAGTAAGACTTGGCCACTGGTCGATTCACGAACCTATAACAAATATGTACATATATATCAAAGTATATTCAAAATATACTTACAACACTTTTAATACATTTTGATGTTTTAAGTTTATTAAGTCAGCTGTCCTCGTTAGTAACCTACAACTAGTTGTCCAACGTTAGATGTACAGAAAAAAATTGATATATATATTATCTTGAATCAATCCACGACCCAGTATATACACGTCTCAGGCTCGATCACAACTCAAAGTATATATATTTTTGGAATCAACCTCAACCATGTATAGCTAACTCCCACATTACTGCATATAGAGTGTCTATGGTTGTTCCAAATAATATATACACATGGGTCGATATGATATGTCAAAACATTTGCATACGTGTCTATGGTATCTCAAGATTACATAATATATTAGAATACATGTATAATACAATATAAGTTAGCTAGGATATGATTAATATAGATTTGTTACCAATTTTCACGTTGCTACAACAAGAAAAATTATCCAATCTTGTTTTACCCATAACTTCTTCATTTTAAATCCGTTTTGAGTGAATCAAATTGCTATGGTTTCATATTGAACTCTATTTTATGAATCTAAACAGAAAAATTATAGGTTTATAGTCGGAAATATGAGTTACAAGTCGTTTTTGTAAAGGTAGTCATTTCAGTCGAAAGAACGACGTCTAGATGACCATTTTAGAAAACATATTTCCACTTTGAGTTTAATCATGATTTTTGGATATAGTTTCATGTTCATAAGAAAAATCATTTTCCCAGAAGAACAACTTTTAAATCAAAGTGTATCATAGTTTTTAAATAACTAACCCAAAACAGCCCGCGGTGTTACTACGACGGCGTATGTCCGGTTTTACAGTGTTCTTCGTGTTTCCAGGTTTTAAATCATTAAGTTAGCATATCATATAGATATAGAACATGTGTTTAGTTAATTTTAAAATTCAAGTTAGAAGGATTAACTTTTGTTTGCGAACAAGTTTAGAATTAACTAAACTATGTTCTAGTGATTACAAGTTTAAACCTTCGAATAAGATAGCTTTATATATATGAATCGAATGATGTTATGAACATCATTACTACCTCAAGTTTTCTGGATAAAGCTACTGAAAATGAGAAAAATGGATCTAGCTTCAAAGGATCCTTGGATGGCTTGAAAGTTCTTGAAGCAGAATCATGACACGAAAACAAGTTCAAGTAAGATTTCCACTCGAAATAAGATTGTTATAGTTATAGAAATTGAATCAAAGTTTGAATATGAGTATTACCTTGTATTAGAAAGATATCTTACTGTAAATAAGAAAGATTTCTTGAGGTTGTATGATCACTCTACAAGATTGGAAGTAAGCTAGCAAACTTGGAAGTATTCTTGATTTTATGAAACTAGAACTTGTAGAATTTATGAAGAACACTTAGAACTTGAAGATAGAACTTGAGAGAGATCAATTAGATGAAGAAAATTGAAGAATGAAAGTATTTGTAGGTGTTTTTGGTCGTTGGTGTATGGATTAGATATAAAGGATATGTAATTTTGTTTTCATGTAAATAAGTCATGAATGATTACTCATATTTTTGTAATTTTATGAGATATTTCATGCTAGTTGCTAAATGATGGTTCTCACACGTGTTAGGTGACTCACATGGGCTGCTAAGAGCTGATCATTGGAGTGTTTATACCAATAGTTCATACATCTAAAAGCTGTGAATTGTACGAGTACGAATACGGGTGCATACGAGTAGAATTGTTGATGAAACTGAACGAGGATGTAATTGTAAGAATTTTTGTTAAGTAGAAGTATTTTGATAAGTGTCTTGAAGTCTTTCAAAAGTGTATGAATACATATTAAAACACTACATGTATATACATTTTAACTGAGTCATTAAGTCATCGTTAGTCGTTACATGTAAGTGTTGTTTTGATACCTTTAGGTTAACGATCTTGTTAAATGTTGTTAACCCATTGTTTATTAAATCAAATGAGATGTTAAATTATTACATTATCATGATATCATGATGTATTAATATATCTTAATATGATATATATACATTAAATGTCGTTACAACGATAATCGTTACATATATGTCTCGTTTCAAAATCATTAAGTTAGTAGTCTTGTTTTTACATATGTAGTTCATTGTTAATATACTTAATGATATGTTTACTTATCATAATATCATGTTAACTATATATATATATATATATATATATATATATATATATATATATATATATATATATATATATATATATATATATATATATATATATATATATATATATATATATATATGCCATCATATAGTTTTTACAAGTTTTAACGTTCGTGAATCGCCGGTCAACTTGGGTGGTCAATTGTCTATATGAAACCTATTTCAATTAATCAAGTCTTAACAAGTTTGATTGCTTAACATGTTGGAAACACTTAATCATATAGTTTTTACAAGTTTTAACGTTCGTGAATCGCCGGTCAACTTGGGTGGTCAATTGTCTATATGAAACCTATTTCAATTAATCAAGTCTTAACAAGTTTGATTGCTTAACATGTTGGAAACACTTAATCATGTAAATAACAATTTAATTTAATATATATAAACATGGAAAAGTTCGGGTCACTACACAAAGAACGGAATGTAAATCAATGCCCCGTTTATCAAGTTCAAACAAAACGGGGATTCTATTCCTTCTTGCCCTCCATATAAAAACACCAACTTTAATAGGAACCAATTTGTTCCTCAAAGTAGCCAAATTCAACGTGTTCGGGGGAAAACAGGAAACTATAAGTAACTTTGTTAACGCTTTGGTAGAAAAAATACCGGACCCGCACAATTTCCATACCCAACTATCATCCTTATCGCTAACCAATGTTGTTGAAGACGATAGCAATTGTTCTAGGTTCGAAAGCTCCCCGAGAGTTCTGCCTGAGATTACACGAGACCATTGCCAAACAGGATCAAAAGAATTACCATTCCAACTTACTCGATCGGCCACCTTCGCATTTGGAGAAGAATCAAGCCGCACCAATCTTTTGAACACCTCCTTTAATGGTTTTTCGCCGATCCACACGTCATTCCAAAAAGAAGTGTTATTACCATTACCGACCACCTTAGCAAATGATTTCGAGAATTGCACACCAAGGCCATCGATCTCAAAACCTGTTTTAATAATGTTACTCCAAGTAGTGTTAGAACAAGATGAAGAGTTAACCCAACCCGAAAAGAAAGACCCCGAAACCCCATAAATGCTTTTGATCACATTAACCCACAAGGAAGTGGGTTCGGTTAAAAACCTCCACCACCACTTGCCGATTAATGCAAGGTTTTTGCATTTAAGTGAAACAAAATTAAGACCCCCATCCGCCCAAGGACGAATGGTGTCATCCCAAAATTAAGACCCCCATCCGCCCAAGGACGAATGGTGTCATCCCAAAATTAAGACCTCCACCACCACTTGCCGATTAATGCAAGGTTTTTGACTCGTCACCCGCCCCACCCCCAAAAAAATTTCTTCTCACTCTCTCTAGTTTTTTTAGTACGCAAGGCGGGGCACGGAAGAGCGAAAAGTAGTACAACGGTAAACTGTTTAGGACCGAGCTCACAAGTGTTAAACGTCCACCAAAAGACATCGAACGTGCTTTCCAATCCGAAAGCCTTTTCTCAAATTTATCAATAACGGGCTTCCAACTTGACATTTTATTCATTTTCGCACCAATGGGAAGACCAAGATAAACAAAAGGAAAGGTACCCACTTTACACCCAAAAAGATTAGCCATGTACTCTACATCTTTTTTATCCACCCCCACACCAAAAATATTGCTCTTGTTGTAATTAACTTTCAAACCAGAACTTAATTCAAAGCACTTTAATAACTTCATGAGATTCTCAACATTATCCAAACTCCATTCACCAAAAAATATTGTATCATCCGCATATTGTAAATGAGAAATCGGGATTTTATCTTTACCAATTTCCACCCCACAATAAAGATTGTTTGAGACCGCCAATTTTGTTAACCAATTTAGGCCTTCCGCCGCAATTATGAAAAGAAAAGGCGAAAGTGGATCCCCTTGCCGAACACCTCTACCAATCTTGAATTGCCTAGTAGGAGAGCCGTTTACAAGAACCGAAATAGATGCTGTTTTTAAACAAGACGCAATCCACCCCCTCCATTTAAACCCGAAACCCATAAACCTCATCATATCATCCAGGAATTCCCAACTAAGGCTATCGAAAGCTTTCTCAAAATCTACCTTAAAAATCATATTCCTCTTACGATTATTTTTTAAAAACTCAAGTGATTCGTTTGCAATAAGCACACCATCCATGATATTTCTACCCCTAATGAACGCACTTTGCTCAAAACCAACAAGGTTCGGAACCACCCTTCTAATCCTAAGAGAAAGTTATTTGACAATTATTTTATAAAAACTTCCAATCAAACTAATGGGCCTATTGTGACAATCGCTCCAAATCCATATGGACGAACACGTCATTCATTGATTTCATTGCGAGGTATTTGACCTCTATATGATACATTTTATAAACATTGCATTCTTTTGAAAAGGCACACCATAAATGAATATTTAAATCAAAGGTTTTCGACATCTGATGATTTCTACATATAGACAATCACCATAAATAATAGTTTACAACAGTATTTCCGTTGACAATGCAGTCAAAATAAGATACATGGTGATGATTTGGTGAATGCAACGTCTCCTTGAAAAATATGTCATGTAAGACTCCATGCACATAGCTTGTTTAACATCTAAGCAAACAGCGGAAGACTTCTAGAAAACCTGAGAATAAACATGCTAACAAGTGTCAACACAAAGGTTGGTGAGTTCATAGTTTTAATGTTGCGCATAATCTGTATATAAAGGTGGATCACAAGATTTCAGTTGTTCAATCCAGAAACGTTTATCAAAATATTCTACGAAATTGAGCACCCTGGTAACTAAACTTAACGTATATATAATTTGTACCCTTGGTATAATCATCTTAATAATACACGCAAACCAACGTGTACGCTTCTCAAATAGCATACGTTCGTTAAAAGGCTAGCGCTCTAGCTCAGACGGGGATATCAAGCCCTATGGATCCATATACCACTATTCGCGCCCACCAGTTCTTATAACCGGCAGTTACTAGTTACCAAAGCTAAGGGATTTTCGGTTCAAACTCAGTGTAGAATTAAGTATGTACTTGTATCCATTGCGTTTAAAATATATTGCATGTATTCTCAGCCCAAAAATATATATTGCAAAAGCAATTAAAAAGGGAGCAAATGAAACTCACCTTAGCAGCATATAAAGTCGTTCACCAAAATGTGATCGAAACACGGATTACCAAATAACCGTAGATCTCAACCTAGAGAACATATGTTGGTCAATAAATGTCTATCGAGTTAGGTCAGGTCATAGTGTATCACAATCCTAATGCTCGATATTGACATACAAAAGTTATCCAATGTTGTTTCAAAAAGTCAATTTTGACAATAGTTTAACAAAACGAGACGTACCTTATATAAGGATTCATTTACTCGGTTGGTAATATTCAAAAATCCAATTTATCAATCTCATAAACAAGTTGTTTAAATCTTAATTGTAGATTCAAAAGCAATTTCAGTTAACTTCAATCATAATTCAGTTGCTCATATCTTTTAATCCGTTCATCGAAATTATTCGATATCTAAATGAAAAGTTATTGATTTTTCGTCAGCTTTTCAAAAACATGTATATCATATATTTTTTACCAGTAATATATGTATTTAATTCGTAGTACATCATAAACTGTTTAACAAGGAAATTTAGCATACAAGCATGTATAAATATATATACTCGAGCACTAGACATGGATACACAATTATTATATAAAAGATAAAATATAAGTACTTACATATCAATATTGAGATTCAATATTGTAGAAAAGTACGTAGACGTAACGGAGATGATAACACTAGGTTTGACTTGCAAATAATACCCATGAATATTACCCATAACCTCCTTGGCAATAACCCATAATTTCCTTAGCTTTATCCGGCTCATAAAACTATTTTGAAAGTGACACGCTCATGACCTCGTCGTAGTATTTTATGTATAATGCTAATAATAATACAAATACTACTAATAATAATAAGATTAATAATAATATTAATCTTAATAATAATAATAATAACAATAATAATAATAATAATAATAATAATAATAATAATAATAATAATAATAATAATAATAATAATAATATAATTAATAAATATAATACGGAGTAATTTTTAAATTAAAACAGAGGCAGATATCTCGAGCTTTATAGGTGTGGCCTGTCCAGGACTGCCATGCGATCGCATGGCCTCCAAGTCCATTTCCCATGCGATCGCATGGGATGGATTTCCAGCTCATGATCTTTTAACTTCTAGTTTGTCGACATATTTTTTAATTATTAATATAATATATTTAATTTATATAATTAATTATATATTGTATTAAATTCACATGCATAGTTGACTTGTAATTTTCGTTCCGATAATTCGTACGTCGTCACTCGACTTATGTCCCGGTTTCGGTTTTTCAAACGTCCTATCGTATACTGAGAAAACTTGTACTTTACGTTTCGTGAATCGTACCTTTGTCAATTTTTACTGTAGCAATTCACTGTAGCAAATAGTGATTTTCAAAAACACTGTAGCATTTTGGGTACTGTAGCAATTTGAAAATGTTACTATCGTTTACTAAATAACTTGAAATTATATATATGTATATATCTTTTTAATATACATAAATTAGTTTTTAAATACACATTGGAAGTTATTTATAAATAAATTTTAATAATAAATATTTCAACTTATCATATATATTCAAGTAGATATTTAAACCAATAAGTTTAATGTACGGTATCAAATAATTAATACATTGTTACCATTTCAAGTTATAGTATATATGTATCTATTTACATATAATTGTTCACGAATCGTCAAAAACAACCGAAGGGTATTTAAATATATAAAAGTAGTTCAAAAATTTTGAGATTCAGTTTTACAGACTTTGCTTATCGTGTCGGAAATGTTAATCATACAAAGATTAAGTTTAAATTTGGTCAGAAATTTCCGGGTCATCACACCTATACTCACTTAAACTAACCGGGTCGGAATTTTTAGGAATAAGAGTAATAAATGAAGAATTACATCCATCCGAAATTACCCCAGTAGACCAAAAATTGTTAACAGCTTCTACAAGATCTTCTTTAATTATCGCCCAAAACTTCTTAAAAAATGCATATTAAAACCATCCGGCTCGGGAGCTTTATTACTCGCACAATCGTTGACTGTAGTCCAAATTTCATCCACCGTGAATCGAACTTCAAGATCAGTGGATTCAGAGTCAAAAAGAAGAAAATAATTAGAGTTTATACCCCTCAAACATTCTGGTCTACATGCGGCCTGCTGTTCACGTGGATGAGACCCAACAAATTGCTGATCGAGAGAGTTGGGCCTAAAAGGAAACGGCCCACAGACAAGTCTGGGCCTGGACAGATTCAATTCGCTAAACAATTTCTGAAAATGGCTGAAAACGATCTCCTTAACTGAATGTGGTTCGTCGATCCTTAACTGAATGGGCAACGTATTTAAGGGTAACTTAGGGGATGTTTACATTTTTCTAAATTTGACTGTTTCTATTTGGCTCTTAATGAGAAGGGTATCTGATTCTATGTCTTCAAGAAACAGACAAATTTTTAGATTAAGTGATAAAGAAATAACAATTTTACTTAATGAATTAAGAGTTTTACAGAAACAAATCATTAAGTATAAAGTAAACAAGTAGAAAGTAAACAGACTCTTAGAGTCTTTCAAAAGATGAACGATAAACTACTCGATTGACATCATTAATTATATAAATATAAAATATAAATATTACTCCAATTCACTATTTTTAAATTATTACTCGATTAACATATTTTGTTAATTATGTAAATGCCACGCAAGCTCATTAATTATGCAGCCACTTTTTTTGGAATAAATAACGAAAACTTTTATAGAAAAAAAGACGTTTCCGAAAAAAAAAGCGGATTCAACTAGAAGTACAAAAGAGGGTCCCGGTGAAGCTCATACCTAGAAAGCAGCTACATACGAACTATTTATACCGAGCCTGACCTACCTAAACCAAAACAAACCAAACTACAAGCATATGAAAATAACGAAATACAAATTCAAAAAATAGCTACAATACATGAACATGAAACTGAAAAGAACCTCAGATGTCCTTAAATAAACACACTGAATGCGCTTAGAATCACTTTTTCCTTTCACTTTTGTTGTTTGCTGTTCTTAATCGGGGTTTGTGAAATTTCAATAGAGTTACTAAGATTCACCGTATTCGATTCACTCTCGGTCACATGTATCATAATTTTATCAAAACCCGCATGTAACACCCCGTTTTTCAGTTACGCGTTATTTCGAACGTCATTCGAAATACGAGGCATGTAAGTGTATATTTGGATCCCAAATAAAGTTGGATTTTATGTTCTAAAACCTTACCATTAGAAAGGAAATCTCATTACGTTTCCAACGATATTTGATTCATCGAAAATGGAGTTACGGTTTGAAAGTTACGACCAAAACAAGTTCAGAAAACTGAGTCATTTAATCTGGATGCCGTCCAAGCTTTTTGGACGCCGTCCAAAAGGCCTGACGGGCCAGCTGTGACATTTTGAAGCTTTTAAAAGAGGGTATTTGGGTCTTTTCACTTGGGGGTCGTTTGGGCCATCAAAACTGATCTAAACTCACCCTTATCCTCATTTTCACCCACAAACACTCCCAACCAAACCCTAGAGAGAGAGATTGAGGAGTTTCTAGAGAGAGGAAGCTTGGATTAGTGATGAAGGTGGTGATTTTTGCCCAAATTGGAGTGGTTCTTGGTGCTTGTTGGTGATTCTAGCTACTAGAGCTCGTTTTGGTGCTTGAGGTAAACCCTAGTCCGAATTGTAGTGTTTGATTTCTTGTTTGAGTTAGGGTTTATGTTAGTTAGAGTTATAAACCCATTTATTGTGAAATTTGGGGTTTTTGGGTAAGACTCATGTAAGTAAGCCTAAATGGGTGACTTAGGGTTTCAATTGATGAAATTGTTAGTTTGGACCTTGCATGTGTCGGTTAAACCTTAGAACATTTGTGTTGACTTGATTTTTGAGTGTAAACCCTAATTTAGGTCAAAATGGGTCAAATGGGTATTTTGGGTCAAGTAAGCTTGATTCGGTGTCAAATTAAGTTTTGAGTCGAGTTTTGGCGAATTAAGTATGTAAATACTTGATTTAGGTGTTAGTTAGTGTCATGGAAATATAATCACTAGTCGTTAGTGATTTTGGGCGTTTTTGGGACTTATGTCAAAATGGGTTGACTTTGATTGAGTCAAATTGATAATGACACTAATTTGGATTAAAGGGATGTCAAACGCTTTTGTTAAGTGTTAAATTATGTTTTTGGATGTAATTACTCTCGAGTAGTAATATTGGGTTAAAATGATATTTTAACATAAGTCAAGCGTGGTCAAAAGCAATATGGGTCAATATTGCACGTGTTGGGATTTTTGGTTTAATTGGCGTTTGAAATGGTCACTACCTAAGTAGTAACCTAGTGTCAGGACTTAGGTTGGTCTAATTGGTGTTATGTATAATTTGAGTTAAATTGTACTTTGTAGATTGGGTATGAATTACCACCCGAAGTGGTAATTGGTTTATGTCCATTAGGTGATTAAATGGGTGGGTTTTGGAGCAAGGTGTGATCCCTCGGCTAAGGGATGTTTGTGTCGGGTTCTCTTTTAGAGAATGGCTATTTATGTGTATATTTTGCCTATGTGTAATATAGGTGATTACTTGCTCGGATTTGAGGACGGAGATCATGTTGTACATGACTTGTGCGAGCATTCCAAGGTGAGTGGAATAATTATATGCGTAGGTATATAATATATCTATTTGTTGTAGCGTGAAATGTGAAGTGTCGAGGTGCTAAGACACCACGTTTCACGTGACGAGTGAAGTGTCGAGGTGTTAAGACGCCACTCGGCGTGAAGCATCGAGGTGTTAAGATGCCACTCTAAGGAATTGACGGGTGAAGCATCGAGGTGTTAAGATGCCACTCGGGGTGAAGCATCAAGGTGTTAAGATGCCACCTAGGAGTGAAGTGTCGAGGTTTTAAGCCGCTACTCCATAAAGTAAAGAGTAAAGCATCGAGGTGTTAAGATGCCACTCGGGGTGAAGTACCGAGGTATTAAGGTGCCACCCTAGGGTTTAGTGATACGAGGTGTTAAGTACACTAACGGATGTTATGAAAATGGTATTTTCGCGAGCGCCATTCCCTTGTACGATTGGTTAACCATGGTTATTGTGTTGTAGTGTAGCATTTTATATTGTTTGGGTTATATATATACTATTGTTGTGCTAGCTTGTGGTATTGGAGGTTAATAGCTTTGTACTTGTGATGATAAGCTAATTGTGTTGCTAGCATGTATGCGGTATGTGAGTAAGTGTTTGCAAGTAGGTATATTATATATGTATGTGTATAATTATTGCATTCACTAAGCTTTATGCTTACCCCTCTCGTTGTTTACCTTTTTTTACATGTATTGTGTTATGAAGCTAGCTAGTTGTTAGACTAGATGCGTAGGAGCGCTTGGGCTCGAAGGGGTAGCTTTTGGTTATATGGATGCGGATTGGGGATTTGGTAGTCTCCGGGATTATGCTCTTGGCATTGGGTTGGGTTATAGAGTCCTAATCCGTCTAAAGAGATAAATGGGTTGAAATCGCTACATTATTTGTAAAACGGGTCATTGTGGGCCCGGTGTTGTAAAACTTATTTTCATTGCGGAAATCTCTTAGCTTTACTTAATATGATGTGTTGTGAAAGTTGTTTCGTTTAAAAGTGTCGGGAAGCGGGTTTTCCGCTCGCGTGAATTTGAAAAACTGATCAGAAACTTTTTGTTCATTTGGACGCCGTCCCAAGGGCTTGGACGCCTCCAGTCCTTCAGAGCTGGACGCCGTCCCGATAACTAGACGCCGTCCAGATGTACTGTCCCATAAAAAAAAAATTTTGGGCGTGTTTTTGGTAAAACGAAGTCGGGTCGTTACAAGTGGTATCAGAGCATAGTCTAAGGGAATTAGGTGACCTTGGAATGGGTGCCTAGTCTTAGACTTATTGGCGGTTGTGTGTTATTTGCGGGACTTGTAGGAATACGGGTCGGATTGAGATTTGTTAGTGCCTTAGAGTAGGTGACTAACTAGGACTTGTTTTTGTCCAAAGTGTGATTATGTGGGGCCTTATTTCGTGTGTAAATTAGTGCCTTAGACAGATAGTGTCTAATGTAAGTAGACGAACTTAGACATTGTTTTAGTGATAGTTACCTAGGATGTAGGTTGACTTGTGGTTGCGATGTAATTGTGTAAATTTGTTATTATATTGTATATAGGTGTATATATACAGGTATCTTTTGTGCGGTATCCTAGAGACGAATCTATTGGAGAGATTCCTATGTTGACGGTTTTGAGTGATCAAGTTCATGGTAAGGACTTTGGTCATTCGGGTACTAGGAGTTATCGCATGTTATTTTGTGTGAATGTTGCGTCAGTTCGGGTAAAGTACTTTGCGTGACCATGTGGAAATGGTAAGGTACGCATTTGTAATAATGACCGATCACCATTATTACGAAAGTGTATCTTGACATCGAGCATGACATGACAAGTACCGAACGGAGGAAACGTGGCATGGTTGGGGTAGAACGGGACGAGTTAGGAATCTTTTATTGGTTCCTAGTTTATAGTGATCTCGGGTGATTTGCTTGTTGACACATCGAGTTCGTTACGAGTCGGGAAGTGTTACGGTGGATTCGGTTAGTTAAGTGAGCGAGCCAACTCACGAGTTTGGTGCGTGCTTAGTCACCCTAAGTACTGGGTGCACTGTTGAGATTGCTATTGGTTCTAGTTACCCATCGTAACTAGGATGACCGATTTACGCTTGCGTGGGTGCGACGAGGACTTGAATTCCGTAATGGAATGCGACAAGTCTAATGTTTGTAGTTTTGAGTTACACTCGGTAGAGTGTATGGTTAGAGAATCGTGTTAGGATTCTAGTTGTGAGTCGCCTTGGAATTGGCGAATCGAGGAGTCTTTGGGTCGTTAAACTCATGGGAGTGGGACCCGTATAACGATGATTGTGTTAGTGTGTTGTGGCTTATAAGGTAACATTCCTAATGTAATATCCCTTGTAGTAGTGGTTTTATCGAGATGTAGAAAGGGTGTAAGACTTGGTGTTCCCAAGCATCTCCTTAGTGTTAGATGAAGGGCCTCATTAGGCCATATCGTTTATACCTTGTGGAAATTGCGGTTAGCGTATGATCGCTTGGAACTTTCGATAAGACAATAAACCGTAAGGTGGTCGGGTAAGTATGAATTCGGGTCATTATTATAGAGAGATGGGTGTATGGAACCTAAAGATCGATTTTCTAAAAATTCGATTGATTGTGGTGGGAGTCTGCATGACACTGCGTCAGGTGCCTTTTTATACCTGCTAGTGTAATGTTCAACTCCGGTAGTGGTGTGATCACTTTGTGCTTAGGGTGCCCGTGAAACACCCTTGGAAGCATCGGAGATTATAATAGTGATCGACGGATGATAGTAATTAGACGATTGTGAAAGTCGAAGTTTAAGAGCATTGTGATGAATACTTCTTATGAAGTGACGAATGGGTGAATCTTGTTGCCCTTAAGTGATGGATGGGTAAGGATGACCGGTGAGCCGGTGATGTACTTAATCTTCGATTAGGCCGAAGATTTTGATGAATTGTTGATATTGCGGTCGACGCAATTATCGTGTCGGATTGGTCACTCTTCGCCATGAGAGTGATCCATTGTTGATAAAGGTTCGTTGAGTGGAAGGTCGGGTGATCTCGACTGAGATGCACGACTGATTAAGCGGAGTGGCATATGCCTAGGCTTAGAGGCGTAAGATTCTTACGTAAGGTGGTGTAAGATGCTTACGTAAGGTGGTCGTGTGGTACCAAAGGGTGGTATGATGTTAGGACTGATGTTATGCGAGGTGTATATGAAATAGCTTTATTTTTACAACTAAATACTATTAAATATGCTACAATTTTACACAAGTTATTTATTTATTTATCGAGTGGATATACTTAAACCTTGCTACAACACTTATAGGCAGTGTACCTAATCGTACAATAGTGTAGTTTTTAGTAAGTCCGGTTCGTCCACAAGGAATCTTTTAAACAAAGCTTAACGCTATATTAGTTTTAATTTATAAAAATTTAAATATATAAATAAGTAATATTATTATTATAAAGGGGGGTTTTTACCGTTTAATGACCGGTTTGTCGATTTTTAAAACTTTAGTCGCAGTTAAAACCTAATGTAAAATATTAAAAATAAATACAAGACTTAATTTAAAGCGTAAAGTAAATAACGATAATGAAATTGCGATAAATAAAAGTGCGATAAAATAAAATTGCGATAATTAAAAAGTACGATAATTAAAAGTGCAATTAAATAACAATAAATAAAAGTGCGATAATTAAAAGTGCAATTAGATATAAAATAAAGGAAATTAAATATGAAATAAAATAATTATGCTTATTTAAACTTCCGTAATCATGATGTTTGACGTGTTGATTTTAGTTTTATGCCCATGGGTTAATTGTCCTTTGTCCTGGATTATTCAATATGTCCGTCTGGTTTTTGTCCATAACAGTCCATCAGTCATAAATATAAAGTGCGAGTATCCTCGTCAAATTTTCCTTATACCCGAAGTCAAATATTCCAACTAATTGGGGACTTAAACTGTAACAAGGTTTTAATACTTTGTAATCAATTATGCCAAGTGTCCTTGTACATAATTTCACCCCTGTTTTAATAATTCTAGTGGCTATTAATCCATTCCCGTGTCCGGTTAAATGAACGATTATTCGTACATATAAATACCCTGCCCATCGTGTCCGATCGAGTGTATATGGTTATTTATAGGGACGTCCAATTGTAAATCTTTATATTAAAATTAACAAACTATCATTTAGTTAAACAAATATAAAGCCCATTAATAGCCCATAGTCTAATTTCCACAAGTGTCGTTCTTTTGTCCAAACCCCAATTATGGTACAAAGCCCAATTACCCAATTTTAGTAATTAGCCCAACATCATGATTACTTCGGTATTAAATAAGCATAATAATAACTTAGCTACGAGACATTAAATTAAAAAGGTTAAACATAACTTACAATGATTAAAAATAGCGTAGCGTTACACGGACAGAATTTTGACTTACACCCTTACAACATTCGCTAACATACCCTTATTATTAGAATTTAAAATTAAAATTAAAATTAAAATATAAATTATATATATATATTTACGTATATAGAGAGAGATGATATATGGATATATAAAACGATCAAAATGCGTTAGCTTTTATAGGCATTTTTGTCCAGGGTATCTCCGCGAGTCGCGGTCTCTTTGCACTACAAACTCCGCAAGTCGCGGAGTTCGTAAACCCAGCTCCCACAAGTTTGGATCCTAGTCTGCCGACGGTTTTAATATATAAATATAATATATATATATATAATTTATATAATTAATTATATATTATATTATATTTATATAGATAGTTAACTTGTAATTTTTAGTCCGTTGCGTCGAGCGTTGAGAGTTGACTCTGGTCCCGGTTCTGGATTTTCGAACGTCCTTGTGTACAATTTAATATCTTGTACTTTGCATTTTGAATCTTGTACTCTTGTAATTCTGAGACGTTTCTTATCAATAATTGGAACCTCTTTGATTGTATTTTGTACTTTTGAGCTTTTTGGTCGTTTGCGTCTTCAATTCGTCGAATCTATCTTTTGTCTTCACCTTTTATTATTTAAACGAATATCACTTGTAAATAGAACAATTGCAACTAAAAGCTTGTCTTTTTTGAGGAATAATGCTATGAAATATATGTTCGTTTTTAGCATTATCAAATATTCCCACACTTGAGCGTTGCTTGTCCTCAAGCAATATAGTCTTGAAATACTAGAATCACTTCTTTATTCTTCACACTTTGTACATCAGTGATTTCTATACGGCGGTATAAACAATGGTAGTAACGATGTGGTTTACAGTCTCACATGACTATAAAAATTTAGATCCATTAAGAAAATTGGATCTTTATGAAAACATTTGATCTTTTGAAAATTCATTCTAGCTTTTACCCTAGCTAAGTTTTCCGGAATAACCCTTCACCGGTGTTGCAAATTGTTTTTGTGGGTTTAGTGGGTTTCAGATTTGAAAATTTTAGCTCAAAACTTGCGGTTTTGTGTCACCCACTTGCTAACCTTGTATTGGGAAAGCAACACGTCCAGTATACTTGCTCCGTATATTACCTTTCGGTAAACTACCGTCCGGTTGTAAAGGAAAGCGTTGAACAAGCAACTGTTAAGGCAATGTCCCCTGACATGCTTTTGTTCATGGTCTAAAACGTGTCGGATGCTATTACTATCCTTTGTAGGAGCAATAGTAAAGATCATCCTATAATTTTTCTGGTCTGGCACAAGGTCCTGTCTTCGACCATGCTATGCAACCACCGTTCTTACGGTTGACACCCGATTTGGTTCAGGTAACCTAATGAATTCCAGGTGAATTCCTAGGATTTTACGTTCAATGGTAATGAACGCATTGAAAATAGGTTTTCAGAAAACAAATCGGTTTGAAATTTTGATCAAAATATTTTCTCGTTCAAGCTCGAGTTTAGATATCATTGAATTCCATGAGTTTGTAATTCTCAATCTTTAAGGTCAATCTCTAGGATTGAGTAATATCAGTCTTAAAAGCTGATTTTTGATCTTTAAGGAGATTATCCTTTCTGGGGATCTGATTCATTAGTCTTATCAAGCTAATTTGCACGGTGCTCCCCCATTATACGAGACAGATCCTCTCATGGTTAGGATAAGTCTGACCACTTGGCGACCCTGTTTGATGCTGAGGTCCGTGGATTTCCTGCTGATTTTAGAGATGACTTTTCTAGATTTTTCGTCAACCTACAGCTGGTCTGGACGACAACTTCTTGACCTAAATCAAGAAGCGCGTGTCTTTTTCGAAAGACTTTACTTCCTTTTAATGATGGAATTGATTCATCGTGTAGATCCATCTTTCTTTCAAATATATTATAATAAATCGGGTAAAACTGTTTATTTTCGTCCAAAACAAAAGTATTTTCAATTAATTGTACAAAAATATGTGATATATGTTTTGAATAACTTGGTAAAAATTTCCCACACTTGGCTTTTATTTTCCTTTCTTTGCCTTTTGATTCTCCTCTATTCCATTTTAAATGAATTCTAACATTTTGGTTTGTTTCTCAATTTATGTCCTTTCCAAGGTAACAATAATTTCGGTGTTAACACCTAGTTTTATCGTTCATAAATATGTATAAACATGATTTTGAGTTCATTTAATTAAAAATTTTGAAAATTTTTACTAGAATTGGGTAGTCAGTATATAAGACTAGGGCTGTTCTTTATTATCAGAGAGCACTAGATTCTAATACAACTACTGCTTTACTAGTATTTCTAATGGTAACCAAGTGTATAAAGTAAAAATTTTAAAATTCGAAAGAATTTAACCCCTTCCCACACTTAAGATCTTGCAATGCCCTTATTTACAAGAAATCAGTAACAATTTAAATTATTGAGGGTGATTAGTGTAGAAAAATGATTAAATTTTACCAAAGTTTCCAAACATATTGTTGTTTGTGTAGAATGATAAATGGTGCACATCATTTGTTCATTCCGTCTTGTTATTTCACATATATTTTGCATCTTGTCGTCAAAATTAGTTGCTTTTGCTGAACTTAATGCCAGTCTTTGAAAATTCGTTGTTTTACCCTGTTGTGTACATAAGATAAACTACAAACATATATACATATTTTTGAAGTTTGGTATATTACCCCACATTCAAAAATTATTAAAATCTAATAATAAAAGTTAGAAAATTATAAAAAGTATTACAATATTAACATAAGTGTTAAATGTAGTAACATTACAAAAATAAATAAAACTAAATAAACTAGGGTTGATACTGATACCAGTAGGGGTTCCATGCATAACCGTATGTGTTATAAAATGCTTCAGCTGGGTTATAAGTAGGATACGGTGGTTGGATCTCTATAGACCAGGGAGGAAATACGGGCTTTGGAGTAGGAATATAGTTTCTACCTATATGTTGGCAATGTGCTATGATATGGTTTTGATGAACTTGCCAATCTTCAAATGCTCGATGTCTAGCATTTTCATACTCTTGTGAAGCTATAAACCTTTGCATTTCTGTCATTTCATTTCCCCCTCCCACATTACCTGGCTGTTGATTTCTTTCTACCTGTGGATGTCTTCCATTATATTGTACTGCGGCGTTATTTCGCCTCTTCAAAACCTTAGCACCATGATATACATTTAAACCAATTGTATCGTGGGGTTCTGGCGTGACAACCCGAAAATTTCCAACCAAATTTAAACTTTATCTTTATATTATTCCGACACGATAAGTAAAGTTGTTAAGTTAAATCTCAAGAATTTTAAATTGTGTTCATACATTCATTATAACCTCGACCAAATTCTGACGATTCACGAAGCGTTATATATAAATAAATATGTATATATATGTATATATATATATATATTATAACTTGAGAATATTAATAAAGTATTAAACATATAATACTTTACATGAACGTATTTGTTTCAATATGTTTATCGATGGAATTAGAAGATAATATCAAATGATTGATTTATCAGATACATTATGATATGATTATGGGTCTATTATATGAGGTCCACTGTAATTTAAGAAATCTATTCTTTTTGACAACATTCGGAAAATGGTAAAGTGATTTATAAGTAAGAACGTGAAGTGTAAATAACTTAGATATTGGATATCGACAAGTTAAGTAACTCGACATTTTTCATTAAGATGATTTCATACGTTTATTTAACCTTTGAACTTTATCCCATGCTTCACCAACAAACTGTAATTTAAAAACTTGAAACCTATTATGAATATATATGATTCTACTTTTCTAAAACATTTTATGATATAACAAATTCCATTATTTTAACCTTTAAACAAAATGATTTTTAAAAATATATTTGGTTTTGGAAAACAAAATTATTATATTTATTTGATTTAGTTTCAAACGTACAAAAATGTTTTCAGTTTAAAAAGAACTTTATTATTAAAACGTATATAACTTTTATAAATATCTAGAACCACTTTTGACAACTCATTACTTAACCAGTATGATAAAGATAACGATATTTATATTTTATTTTATTAAATATATATAACGATTTAAATTAATATTATATATATTTATACGCGTATTATACGTACATAGTTTTATACTTTTACTATACTTAAACTTTACCTTTACTTTATTTTTACTTTACTTTAACTTTAATAATTCACTTTAATAATTCATACTTTAATAATTCACTTTAATAATTCATACTTTAATAATTCACTTTAATAATTATACTTTAATAATTCACTTTAATAATTCATTCTTTAATAATTCACTTTAATAATTCATACTTTAATAATTCACTTTAATAATTCAAAAATCTATTATAAATAGAATTCAATAGGTTTCATTATTTCATAGAAACTTGAAAATATTTTTCTCTAAACTCTCTCAATCGATTTACATATATATATTTACTCCGTATTATTTCAAGATATTATTAGTATACATAAAATATTACGTTAGAGTACTGTCCTAGTGATTTCAAAATTATTTTTCGAGTGGGATTGGATTAAGGAAATTATGGGTTATAGCTATGGAGGTGATTGGGTATGGTTCATGGGTATGCTCGTGAGGTTAATATAGTGTTTATCATCTCCGTTGCGTCTACGTACCTTTCCTGCAATATTGAATCTCAATATTGATACGTGAGTACTCATAATTTAACTCTTACATACTAATAGTGTATCCCTGACTAGTGCTCGAGTATATAGGATTATGCATGTTTGTACTTTTGATATTGCCTTTAGTTAGGTTATGTTGAATCCTGAATTAGTTATATATGCGACTGAGATAAGGTATAAGATATGCATGTTGTTGGAAAGCTAGCGAAAAATTAAGAACTTTTCATTTAGATATCGAATGATTTCGATGAACGGATTTGAAGTTATAGTCCATCGAATTTTTGTATTATTATTAAAAATGATTATTATTATCGTCGTTATTACCGTCGTTCTAGTTTTATCTTATTATTATTATTATTATCTTTATCAATAAAAGGATTTATCATTAAAAAAATTTGTTATTTTTTTTATTATTACTATCGTTATTATCGTTAAAGTTATAATTAGTATTATTATTATCCAATTATTATTATTATTATTATTGGTATTATTATTATTATTATCATTATTAATATATATATCATTATTTAAAAATGGTTATTGTTATTGTTAATATTATTATTACTATATTATCATTAAGATAATTATTAGTATTATCGTTAATAATGTTATAGTAACTATCATTATTAATATTAGTGTAATTAAAACAAATATTTGTAACACCTAATTATTTTGATTACTATTATTATCATTATTACGAACACGATATAAAAGATGATTAAAAGCAATTAAACGAAACGATTAGAAAATAATGGGTAAGAGTATCATGATGAAATTAAAATATTATAAGATATTGATTTAGATAAAATTATCGTTCTTATTATTTTTATCATTACTATTATTATTAAAATTATCGTTAGTATTAAAACTATCATTTTAACAAAAATTATCATTTTAATAGAAATGTCATTGTTACTATAAAATATCATTATTATTATTATTATTTCAAATAAAATTATTATTTTAAAGATAATATTAAAAATTATCGTAAATATTAAAGTTATCATAATTAGAATTATCGTTTTATCATAATGTCATCTTAGTAATTATAAATATTGATATTTTTATAATAATAATTATTATTACAAAATAATACAACTTTTACTTACTATCATTATAGATATTATTTTATCAAATAAATATTTGATACAAACATATTTTACTACATGTAATAACTTACTTTAATAATACCTATCATATTATCTTTATAATATTAAATGAACCCTAAAAATTTTATTACTTAATATATATAAAAGTATATTTTATTATATAAATATAATATAAAATTTTATTTATTAATAAATAAATTATATTATTTACTCTAATAAATCTTTTAAAAATATTTAAAAATATAAAACGACGATATTTAAACTATATATTAATCATGTATAGATTTTTGGAAATTATTTTGAGTCAAATTTACTTTTGTTGACTTTTGCATATTAGTCTCGAGCAATAGGATTGTGGTACACTATGGCTTGACCTAATTTGTTAGACAAATATTGACCAACACATAAATATATATAATTAATTTAGGTTCGTGAATCCGAGGCCAACCTTGCACTTGTTCAATGACGTTATATGTATTTTTACTACGAAATACAGTATGGTGAGTTTCATTTACCTTTTTACCCTTTATATTTTTGGGACTGAGAATACATGCGCTTTTATAAATGTTTGACGAAATAGACACAAGTAATTGAAACTACATTCTATGGTTGAATTATCGAAATTGAATATGCCCCTTTTTATTAAAGTCTGGTAATCTAAGAATTAGGGAACAGACACCCTAATTGACGCGAATCCTAAAGATAGATCTATTGGGCCTAACAAACCCCATCCAAAGTACCGGATGCTTTAGTACTTCGAAATTATATCATGTCCGAAGGAGGATCCCGGAATGATAGGGGATATTCTTATATGTATCTAGTTAATGTCGGTTACCAGGTGTTCACCATATGAATGATTATTTTTTTGTCTCTATGCATGGGACGTATATTTATGAGAACTGGAAATGAAATTCTTGTGGTCTATTAAAATTTAGGAAATAAATGATTATGATAAACTAATGAACTCACCAACCTTTTGGTTGACACTTTAAATCATGTTTATTCTCAGGTGTTAAAGAAATCTTCCGCTGTGCATTTGCTCATTTTAAAGATATTACTTGGAGTCTTTCATAGAATATTTCGAAGAACGTTGCATTCGAGTCATTGAGTTCATCAAAGATTATTATTAAATCAATTTATAGTTGGATAGTGAATATTATGAAATGGTATGCATGCCTGTTAATTTTTTATGTAAAGAAAGATTGTCTTTTAAAAACGAATGCAATGTTTGTAAAATGTATCATATAGAGGTCAAATACCTCGCAATGTAATCAACTATTGTGAATCGTTTATAATGTATATGAACGGGTCCTTTCAGTTGGTATCAGAGCGGTGGTCTTAGCGAACCAGGTCTGCATTAGTGTGTCTAACTGATAAGTCGTTAGGATGCATTAGTGAGTCTGGACTTCGACCGTGTCTGCATGTCAAAAGTTTTGCTTATCATTCCTAGTCGGAAATCATCTGCTTATCATCCATACGAAATTACCTACTTATCATTATTAGTCTAGACACGCCTTGCTACATTAATTGCATGAGTAGTGTATAGACAAAATTCATATCTTAGCGTATCTGCTAAATCATATCTTATCGTATCTGTTACTTTAAACTTTGCCTGACATATCCCGCAAATTCCTCCGTAATCTATGAAATCTTTTGATCTCTATATATAGATATCCTATGTAAATAGAATACCACCCGATAGCCGAAAATCATTTTATATCGAAAATCCTTTATGAAATCGTACGAAATGGAATTTGTCATCAGTTCAAGTCACTCGGATTCCGAAATGGAATCTCACTCAAGCTCCGAAAGCAGTGTGACCGGAATGGATCAACCAATCAGTCATCACCTATTCTGGATGAATTGGGGATGGGTTCGTAGCCTCCTCAATCATTGGAAACAAGAAGAAGGCGATCCTTTCCATCCACCGCATTGCCCTCTTGGCGAAGAACCTGAAGCACTTACCGGCGAACCTGTTCGAGACATCATTTTCTCTCTCATTTCCAGGGTATCTCATCACGATTATATACTACATCAAATTCTAGATTTTATTTATCCGCTCGTTCCGACCGACAATCATCCTGGAATAATAGAAGAAGTCAACGAACTTCGCGCTCGGGTAGTGGCTTTGGAGAATATGGTGCAGAGATTACAAACACCAGCAGCAGCACCAGCAGCATAACCAATACCACCATCATCAACGCCAACAGTACCATTACCACCTCCAACCACAACCGCGTTGTAAACCTTAACTTCACAATCTGTCCCACTAGCATCAACGTCATACGCACCATAGATACCAAGGAGTACCAACAACAATAACTGACGAAGTATTAATTCATAACTTCATTGGAGAAACATTCCGCGGCGATTATATAATCTCTAAAGTCTTAGAGGTTATCTAATCTAGCCCTAACCATAAATCAGTTAAGCGAACCAAAATGATAGAAGGAAGAGCAGAAACCCTGACAAAAATGGTGTGTGATTAACAAGTTAAACTTGTTTTACCAACAGCATCAACAGTACCGTCAACGTCACCAGCATCGTCAGTACAGTCAACATCAGAATCAACAACACCTATAATATCACAAACTCCGTCAGTTCAAGAATCACTGTGGACATCATTACGAATCAATAACGTGTATATTGTATCAACAAGTTATGAAGAATTAACTCATTCCCTCTGAAGAAATTATATATATATATTATATAAAAAATAAATCTTTCCGTGCTAAGCTATTGTGTATGAATCTTAACTACTCGGTTAATTCATATTACAAATATGCAATAATGTACGTCCCTCGCCCGCGACTTAACCATCGTTAACTACAATCTCTGTCTCAATTCAACAAATTCCAATTCCTAATAAATCAAGTATATATTTGATTTTACACTTCATCATTGATGTAACCGAAACTTTTCAGATAACATCATTCGTACTTTGCGAAGTTCACAAGAATTTAACGAAAACCAACATCACATCTCAACAAATAACGAAGTATTGATTCATAATTTCAATATTATTGAAGAAATACTTATGTAACCTCTAAAGCCTTCAAGGAATTATTCAATTCTAGTTCCAACCATAAATCGAATGAGTTTAATTTAGTATTAACTCATTAAAATCTATGTTACATCTGAGGAGAATATATACATATATATTTTCATAAAGACTGTAATAAAATTTTTATGTACAAAATATTAATTGTGAAAATTTTTTAACGGGTAGGTAATACCCGAGAGATATATATAAATTCACAATTAATATGTTACATTCTTCGAATCAGATTAAGCAAATTATCAATTATACTTCCTACTTTCACAATAATATACATTCTTTCATAGAAATCAAAACAACCATACTCATTCAAACCCAATTACATATTCTGATTTTAAAATCTCAGAATTTAATTCGAGATATAACCGGTACCATCACTTTTAGATTCCTACATCTTTCAAAGCTATACTTTGACTTCAAAAGTGCGTTAGAACATCAAATGTATACAAACAATTACAATCTGTGTTCAAACCCTTCGAAAATCTCTGAAGACACTTCAAATAATGAGCAATCGAGATGATGATCCAACCACATATTACCCACAGTTATGTACTTAAAAAGCTCTCGAAACTAAAGTCATAATTCAACACATATCTTTGTCAGATCTTTTGGTATTTATTAGCAAAAATAACCTTGCAATTCCTTTGCAAAGTAGCAAATTATATCACAGCTCCAGCAAGACAACTTCGATTTTTTCATTCGGAGTAGCCTTATCATAATTTTGATATATGTGATTACCCTTTTGTTACCGGAGAACCTTTCATATTCCACCACATTAGCAATAAACTTACCAACAACTTCACTGATCTTGGGCATTCCGAAGAATCTTTATATTTATCGAAACCTCATCATTTACTCATCTGCCTCTTGTAACAAGAATTGCCATACGAATCATTGGGAATTAGCAATCAGTATTTTGAAATCTCACAGCATGTTGTCAACAGTTATACATAACGTCTATTTCCAAGGCTTACATACTTCGAATGTGAAGTTTCTGAAAAACACTCTGAACCGTGAACTAGTTCTCGAAATGCTGATGAAGCAACAAAAACTGTAAACGACCTTAGCAGTAAAATGTTTGATGATAAAGATTAGTGTATTAACAAAGCTCAGAAATAGAGAAGTTTTGGAACCGGAAAACGGATTGAGCAAAGTATGAAGGAGGCTGTGGACAAATCACAAAGACTGAACCTGCCTTCAAAGAATCTAAATGATTCAGTGTCTGCTGAAGTCATTAACGAATACCTTGCTCCTGACACTAAACCCTTACAGACAATATTCTTCATCATCCTCTGATATTAGAAATTCTAAGATATCATCGTATCTTTCATTATAAATATCCTCCATATTTCTGAAGATATTTCCATAACTATTCTTATCTGGAATCATTTATCTCTTTGCGCTATCTGTATTACATCAAAAAGGAAACTGTTTAGTTCCTATACTCTGTAAACCTTTGAGTTTAAAATATGGGTGTTTTTGAAGTAGTGTTGGAAACTGAAGCATGAGTTAGTATAATATAATGACACTTGATCAACGTGATTATATTACAGTAATTCATGCTGAGTTTCTAAATGGAACGTGATGATTCACAGATCATAACATCATCATGTGCCATGTTATACGACTCTTGTATTCTATTTAACCTCTAAAATATCAAGAAAATATTTCTTGATGATTCGGCCTTTTCCAAGGTATTCTAGTAATTTGACAAGTCAAGATCGTGCCATCACAATTTCCTTCCTAGAACATTAACAATGTTCATTCTGAAATTCATATCTGTGAATTCTGGACCATTACAAGCGGTGCTTAATCGCAAGAAGAAGAAACGAAAGGACAAAACTCCGAAATAGAAATTGGGGTATAAATTGCAGTAAATAAAAGAGAGCATTAACTGTGGATGACAATGATTATAGAAGATAGAAACAGAGACTTTGAAATATAAGGGAAGATATAAAGCCCAACGACAAATCAAAAATTATAAACCATATATATCGATGCATATAGCAATATAAAGATACGGGAGAACTAGAAACACTATAAACCTAAGAGTATAGTAGAAGTAAATAGATTCTTCCGGCGGTAGATGAAAAAGAAGAATGACCGATATGAAAGTTATAAGTATATCGAGAATCAGAACTGGATGGAGCATATTGATGAACACTTTAAAATATGAGTTGAGGGGGAAAGAATAGAAGGTGATGAAACATGACTAGGAACTTAGAAATCAACAGATTTAACTCACACAATGACGGAATAAGTGAATCAAACCCTCTAGTAAATAGGTTAAGCTTTTTGGGATTAATTTAGTCATACCATAACTAAATCAAGTGTGATTAGATCAACACCAAGAGCTATTATTCACCACCTGGGTGATTTGGGTTGAGAGAGAATCGGAGGAGCTCACCAGATCTGAGTGTGTGTAACAAATGAGAGGCTTAACCTAAAATGAAGAACATAAGACTTTATATACCCCTGCTGTTGACTCACCCGTACGATTCATCCATCACACATACGAGTTGGCTTCATCAGCCGTACGGGTGATCACTCACGCATGTCTTCTCATTTAGGTTGTAATTGTGACTTAGCTCAGTATCAACCGTGCGTATGAGCCTATCAGCCGTACGAGTGAGGCTTCACTCGGACGTCTGACTAAGTCTAACATCGTCAAACATCCAAATCTCGTTCCTGCAGTTGCTGTAACCACATACAAACACGGATAGGATAATAACGAACGATCATGGTGGCCTGTAAACTGTTGTACCTGCAATGGACCTGGGTAGATGTCTAGGGACTTGCATAAAATGCATCAACAGAAGGTGTGAGTTGTAAGAAAACGAAGGAGGTGAATTTATAAGAAAATCTCTGACAGAACAATTAAAATGGACGATCGCATTTAAAGCGGATCCTAATTCCTTTTGTTACCGGAGAATCAAATCTTATTACAAAGATTTTCTTCAAATCCCTTAAAATCTGGAAATCAATCATATCTACGTCAAATGATAAGATGAATCAACACTTACTCATTTCACTCTTCTATGTTAGCTTCATTCGTACTCTTCATATAAATGGATTGTTTATCCAAATTATTCGCTGATGATAAAACTCTAATTTTCAGCCTGTATGCATCATTAAAACATACTTATTATCATTCACGACCTTTCCACTCAAATTTCGGGACGAAATTTCTTTAACGGGTAGGTACTGTGACAACCCGAAAATTTCCAACCAAATTTAAACTTTATCTTTATATTATTCCGACACGATAAGTAAAGTTGTTAAGTTAAATCTCAAGAATTTTAAATTGTGTTCATACATTCATTATAACCTCGACCAAATTCCGACGATTCACGAACCGTTATATATAAATAAATATGTATATATATGTATATATATATATATTATAACTTGAGAATATTAATAAAGTATTAAACATATAATACTTTACATGAACGTATTTGTTTCAATATGTTTATCGATGGAATTAGAAGATAATATCAAATGATTGATTTATCAGATACATTATGATATGAGTATGGGTCTATTATATGAGGTCCACTGTGATTTAAGAAATCTATTCTTTTTGACAACATTCGGAAAATGGTAAAGTGATTTATAAGTAAGAACGTGAAGTGTAAATAACTTAGATGTTGGATATCGACAAGTTAAGTAACTCGACATTTTTCATTAAGATGATTTCATACGTTTATTTAACCTTTGAACTTTATCCCATGCTTCACCAACAAACTGTAATTTAAAAACTTGAAACCTATTATGAATATATATGATTCTACTTTTCTAAAACATTTTATGATATAACAAATTCCATTATTTTAACCTTTAAACAAAATGATTTTTAAAAATATATTTGGTTTTGGAAAACAAAATTATTATATTTATTTGATTTAGTTTCAAACGTACAAAAACGTTTTCAGTTTAAAAAGAACTTTATTATTAAAACGTATATAACTTTTATAAATATCTAGAACCACTTTTGACAACTCATTACTTAACCAGTATGATAAAGATAACGATATTTATATTTTATTTTATTAAATATATATAACGATTTAAATTAATATTATATATATTTATACGCGTATTATACGTACATAGTTTTATACTTTTACTATACTTAAACTTTACCTTTACTTTATTTTTACTTTACTTTAACTTTAATAATTCACTTTAATAATTCATACTTTAATAATTCACTTTAATAATTCATACTTTAATAATTCACTTTAATAATTATACTTTAATAATTCACTTTAATAATTCATTCTTTAATAATTCACTTTAATAATTCATACTTTAATAATTCACTTTAATAATTCAAAAATCTATTATAAATAGAATTCAATATGTTTCATTATTTCATAGAAACTTGAAAATATTTTTCTCTAAACTCTCTCAATCGATTTACATATATATATTTACTCCGTATTATTTTAAGATATTATTAGTATACATAAAATATTACGTCAGAGTACTGTCCTAGTGATTTCAAAATTGTTTTTCGAGTGGGATTGGATTAAGGAAATTATGGGTTATAGCTATGGAGGTGATTGGGTATGGTTCATGGGTATGCTCGTGAGGTCAATATAGTGTTTATCATCTCCGTTGCGTCTACGTACCTTTCCTGCAATATTGAATCTCAATATTGATACGTGAGTACTCATAATTTAACTTTTACATACTAATAGTGTATCCCTGACTAGTGCTCGAGTATATAGGATTATGCATGTTTGTACTTTTGATATTGCCTTTAGTTAGGTTATGTTGAATCCTGAATTAGTTATATATGCGACTGAGATAAGGTATAAGATATGCATGTTGTTGGAAAGCTAGCGAAAAATTAAGAACTTTTCATTTAGATATCGAATGATTTCGATGAACGGATTTGAAGTTATAGTCCATCGAATTTTTGTATTATTATTAAAAATGATTATTATTATCGTCGTTATTATCGTCGTTCTAGTTTTATCTTATTATTATTATTATTATTATTATTATTATTATCTTTATCAATAAAAGGATTTATCATTAAAAAAATTTGTTATTTTTTTTATTATTACTATCGTTATTATCGTTAAAGTTATAATTAGTATTATTATTATTATCCAATTATTATTATTATTATTATTATTATTATTATTATTGGTATTATTATTATTATTATCATTATTAATATATATATATCATTATTTAAAAATGGTTATTGTTATTGTTAATATTATTATTACTATATTATCATTAAGATAATTATTAGTATTATCGTTAATAATGTTATAGTAACTATCATTATTAATATTAGTGTAATTAAAACAAATATTTGTAACACCTAATTATTTTGATTACTATTATTATCATTATTACGAACACGATATAAAAGACGATTAAAAGCAATTAAACGAAACGATTAGGAAATAATGGGTAAGAGTATCATGATGAAATTAAAATATTATAAGATATTGATTTAGATAAAATTATCGTTCTTATTATTTTTATCATTACTATTATTATTAAAATTATCGTTAGTATTAAAACTATCATTTTAACAAAAATTATCATTTTAATAGAAATGTCATTGTTACTATAAAATATCATTATTATTATTATTTCAAATAGAATTATTATTTTAAAGATAATATTAAAAATTATCGTAAATATTAAAGTTATCATAATTAGAATTATCGTTTTATCATAATGTCATCTTAGTAATTATAAATATTGATATTTTTATAATAATAATTATTATTACAAAATAATACAACTATTACTTACTATCATTATAGATATTATTTTATCAAATAAATATTTGATACAAACATATTTTACTACATGTAATAACTTACTTTAATAATACCTATCATATTATCTTTATAATATTAAATGAACCCTAAAAATTTTATTACTTAATATATATAAAAGTATATTTTATTATATAAATATAATATAAAATTTTATTTATTAATAAATAAATTATATTATTTACTCTAATAAATCTTTTAAAAATATTTAAAAATATAAAACGACGATATTTAAACTATATATTAATCATGTATAGATTTTTGAAAATTATTTTGATTCAAATTTACTTTTGTTGACTTTTGCATATTAGTCTCGAGCATTAGGATTGTGGTACACTATGACTTGACCTAATTTGTTAGACAAATATTGACCAACACATAAATATATATAATTAATTTAGGTTCGTGAATCCGAGGCCAACCTTGCACTTGTTCAATGACGTTATATGTATTTTTACTACGAAACACAGTATGGTGAGTTTCATTTACCTTTTTACCCTTTATATTTTTGGGACTGAGAATACATGCGCTTTTATAAATGTTTGACGAAATAGACACAAGTAATTGAAACTACATTCTATGGTTGAATTATCGAAATCGAATATGCCCCTTTTTATTAAAGTCTGGTAATCTAAGAATTAGGGAACAGACACCCTAATTGACGCGAATCCTAAAGATAGATCTATTGGGCCTAACAAACCCCATCCAAAGTACCAGATGCTTTAGTACTTCGAAATTATATCATGTCCGAAGGAGGATCCCGGAATGATAGGGGATATTCTTATATGTATCTAGTTAATGTCGGTTACCAGGTGTTCACCATATGAATGATTATTTTTTTGTCTCTATGCATGGGACGTATATTTATGAGAACTGGAAATGAAATTCTTGTGGTCTATTAAAATGATGGAAATAAATGATTATAATAAACTAATGAACTCACCAACCTTTTGGTTGACACTTTAAAGCATGTTTATTCTCAGGTGTTAAAGAAATCTTCCGCTGTGCATTTGCTCATTTTAAAGATATTACTTGGAGTCTTTCATAGAATATTTCGAAGAACGTTGCATTCGAGTCATTGAGTTCATCAAAGATTATTATTAAATCAATTTATAGTTGGATAGTGAATATTATGAAATGGTATGCATGCCTGTCAATTTTTTATGTAAAGAAAGATTGTCTTTTAAAAACGAATGCAATGTTTGTAAAATGTATCATATAGAGGTCAAATACCTCGCAATGTAATCAACTATTGTGAATCGTTTATAATGTATATGAACGGGTCCTTTCATCTGGTTCTTCGATTAATAATCCCCCCCGACTTATATCCACATCGAGATACTCAGCAATTAATGTAATAAATATACCACCTCCTATTATACTGTGCGATCTCATCCCCCTAACCATAGCCGATAAATAATAACCCACACAATAAGGTATACTTACAGCGCTTTGTGGGTCTCGAATACACATGTGGTAAAATAAATCTTGCTCATTTACCTTTTCCTTATTTTTACCTCGCTGTGTAATCGAGTTCGCTAGAAACCAGTGAATTACTCTTAACTCAGCTCTATCAATATCAAGATAAGAGTAATTTCCCCCTTTAAATCGGTGATGGCTAGTCATTTGACTCCATACACCATGCGTATCAAAATTTTCATCAATCTTCCTACCATTTAATATCAACCCTCGACAATCGGCAGATGCTAGCTCCTCAGGCGTATATATACGTAAGGCCTGAGCCATGTCTAGTAGAGACATGTGGCGCATCGAACCTCCTAACAAAAATCTAATAAAAGTTCGATCGGTTAAACTAGCTACCCGATCATTTATTTCTATACTACACAATAATTCTTCACACCATACTTTATATACAGGTCTACGCATGTTGAATAATCATACCCAATCGTTAAAAATAGAATTACCATACCTCTGTGTAAGTAATTCTCTAATCCGTTCGCCCAATCCTACGGCTTCTAACGCTTCCCATTCTATTACCCTAGGTACTTCAACAGCTTTAGAATGAAGACTGTGCAAGCTCCTTTGGTATTTTGGATAATCTATCCAACGTCTGTCTAATCTCAAGTTCGGGTGCAAATCTTCCACGTGCATATCTGAAAATGTCATAACTGGATGAGGTATATCTTGTTTGTAATAGTTATCAACATCTTGTTGTTCCGCATTCTCAGGAGGAGCAATGCAAGCTTGGGATGAAGATTCACCCCTTTCAGTCTGCAAAACACAACAAACACAATTTTTGTGCATCCAAATATGTATTAGTGTCAGCAAAATCATCAATCAAAATAATTACAATGACATGTTCAATTTATATCAAACTTATGCTCATTTTCATATTTTTATCAAATCTACACTTTTTCAAATAAGCATATACGAAAATGTTCGCCAAGTTCATAAGCATTCAACTCAAATAACATGTCAAAATAATCATTATTAGCAATTAAACAAGTTTCAAATGGCATTATCTCTCAAAAATCAAGTTCATGAATTTTAGACTTGAAAAAGTCCACTTTAATTCTCAAAAATCATGTTTAGGCTCAAAGTTTGGATCATTTAACTACCTAAACATGTTACACTACTTAATTTAGCAATAATTCATGACAAAAATCGGCCATAACCTGTTTATATCAAAAAGTCCCAATTTTGCTCAAGAACACAAACCCTAGATTACTCAAAATTTGAAGTTTAAGGCTTCTAATCATGTTAAATAGCATCACTCTAGGTTATATAAGCATAATACATAAGCAATTTAAGCATAAGTACACTAAAAAGCATCAAAATCGAATTGGGTATAAAATTGCTCAAGAACACTAAATTTTCGGATTAAAGGGTGTTTTGTTGTAGAAATTTACCGTTTTCCTTGAGTAATTCCTTGATAGCATTCTTCTCAACATGATTTTGTGAAAGATTTGATGAAAAATGGTCAAAAATTGCGAATTTGGGAGGCTTTTTTCGGATTTTTTCGCAGTATTTTGGGTGTGGGATGTTGGGGACTGATCTGTTTTTTGCGTTTTTTTTTTTTTTCTGGAACTTGCAAACTCCGCGACTTGCGGTGTTTCCCTATTACAAACTCCGCGAGTCGTGGCGTTTATTTTTTTATTTATTTTTTTTTAAATCTTTAACTTATAAAACAAATATTAATTAATTTTAAAAATTTGTTTCCCTTGTTATTTTGGACGAGGTCGTTTCGGATCGATGTCCTAGTCCGTCCCTCGACAAAATTTTAAAATTTGTCTATTTAAAGCGCGGTTTTAAAAGCAAAGATTTTTGGGTTTTTTAATGTTTTTGGCATACTTTAATTCAATAAGATTAAAAATAATGATAATAAAAGTTCTCGTCCCTCCCTCGGGTAAAGCAATTTCGGTTCAACGACCTAGTCTTCAACTCACGATGAATTTTAAAAATCATATTTTTAACTTAGCGAAATAAAGTAAATTTTTGTTTTTAAATTCACACCAAACTTAAATTTAAAATGCATAAAATTAAAAAAATTCACACCAAACTTAATTAAAAATTCATATTATAAATTCACACCAAACTTAAATTATATTTTTGTTTTTATACATACAAACTTATATTAAAAATATTAATTTTCCAAATATTTACAATTTTAAAAGTTTACAATATTTATTTAATATTAATTTATTAATTTTTTAAAAACATGGTAAAAATAAAATTAAAAATCTTTTTGGCTTTTATCCCACTTTAATCAATCAAATATTATCAAAAATATGCTCCCCTCTTTTCGGTAAAGTAATTTCGGTTCCATGACCTAATTTAACTCATGACGAATTTTTGAAATATTTTGGGTTGATTGATTAAAGATATTTATACCTTAAGAATAAACGGTAAATTTCGCAGTGATGTAATAAATTTTTGTATGATATCAATAATTTCGGTCGCAAGACCTAATTTCATCGAATACCAATTTAATACTTTATAGCGAACAAATTAGCGTTTATTATCAAAAGGCTAAAAATAAAAATAAAAATAAAAACTGTACAAGCTTACCTGTGAAATATATTTCTTAGTGATATGCTCTAGCCCACTCATAACATAGTCAGACTAATTGGTTTTCCATGGCTACATAGGCGTAACCTCGAGCATTTAATGTGTTTTCTTCTAAACATATGAACGGTCCATCTCTGCATAAAGTAACAAATTCGTTGTTTGAATAAGTTTGATTATTTGAACATTTACCTTCGTGTGACCATTTTCCGCATTTGTGACATTTTTCAAGGTGTCGTGCTCTTCTTTTCGCTGCGGATTTTGATTTTCCTTTACCAAATTGTAACTTATTATCTTCGCATCTGGATTCTTTTCTTACTCTGTCCAATTTTTCTCTGATTACTGATACCAGTTCACTCGGTAGTGTCTCATTATTACGTTTAGTGATCAAAGCGTGTAGCATTAGACCATGGTTTAGTTCACAGGAAGTCTTCATTTCGTAAAAACCTAAAAAAAATAAAAATTCAGAATGGGGGGAGAAGACTAGTTCTTTAGGGTCTGCTAGGGAAAGACCATTCGGGTTCCATTTTCAAGAACTACACGAAAACAGAAAATCTAACTCTAACATAAATACATATTATTCCTTAAAGACTTGATTCTCCCCACACTTAGTTAGCTGTGGTGTTGAAATTGTGATTAACTTCGTTGTCAATTTCCATCGGACTATCTATGTAATGTTTAACTCTGTGACCATTAACCTTAAATTCAATCCCATTTGAATTTATTAATTCTACTTTTCCGTATGGGAAAACTCTTTTGACTATGAATGGTCCAGACCATCTTGATTTCAATTTTCCAGGAAATAGCTTGAATCGTGAATTGAAAAGAAGAACTCTGTTTCCTTCTTTAAATTCTTTTGAACTTCTGATTCTTTTATCATGCCATTTCTTCGTTCTTTCTTTATAGATTAACGAATTTTCGTATGCTTCATGTCTTAATTCTTCTAATTCGTTTAATTGACTTAACCGTAGACATCCAGCTTCATGTAAATCAAGATTACATGTCTTCAAAGCCCAAAATGCTTTGTGTTCAATTTCTACTGGAAGATGACATGCTTTTACGTAAACGAGTCTAAAAGGTGTGGTTCCAATTGGAGTTTTGTAGGCTGTTCTAAAAGCCCAGAGTGCATCCTCCAATTTTATGGACCATTCCTTCGGATTTGATCCTATGGTTTTCTCTAGAATACGTTTTAAAGCTCGGTTGGTATTTTCAACTTGTCCAATTGTTTGTGGATGATATGCAGTGGAAATTTTATGAGTTACTCCATATCTTTTAAGAACTTTCTCAAGTTGATTATTACAAAAATGAGTTCCCCGATCACTTATTAAAGCTTTCGGTGTTCCAAACCTTGCAAAAAGACGTTTTAAAAAGTTGACTACAACTCGTGCATCGTTAGTTGGGAGAGCTTGTGCTTCTGCCCATTTAGATACATAATCAATGGCTACGAGAATGTAGAGATTATTATGAGATTTTGGAAATGGACCCATAAAGTCAATACCCCAAATGTCAAATACTTCACATACTTGAATGACATTTTGTGGCATTTCATCATGTTGACTTATTTTTCCGGCCCTTTGACAAGAATCACAGGATTTGCAAAGAAGGTGTGCGTCTTTGTAAATTGTAGGCCAATAGAATCCAGCATCATAAACTTTCCTTGCTGTTAGTTGAGGCCCATAATGCCCTCCTGTTGGTCCTGTGTGACAATGGTTTAAATTTTTACTAGCTTCATCTCCGAATACACATCGGCGTATTATTTCATCGGGACAACTTTTAAACAAATGTGGATCTTCCTAGAAATAGTGTTTTATATCACTAAAGAATTTCTTTCATTTTTGGTACGATAATCCTTTTTCAAGGAATCCACATACTAAGTAGTTTGCATAGTCTGCAAACCATGGAATTTCATTATAATCTATCTTCAATAGATATTCATCAGGAAAGTTGTCTTGTATGGCCGATTCATTTAGAACTTCTAATTCAGGATTTTCAAGACGAAAAAGATGATCGGCTGCAAGATTTTCTGCTCCCTTTTTATCTCGGATTTCAATATCGAATTCTTGTAAGAGTAAGATCCAACAGATTAATCTTGGTTTGGCATCTTGTTTTGAAAATAGGTATCTAAGAGCAGAATGGTCGGTATAGACCACCGTTTTTTGCTAGAACGAGATATGAACGAAATTTGTCAAAAGCAAAGACAATAGCAAGGAGTTCTTTTTCAGTAGTTGTGTAGTTCATTTGTGCTCCTTGTAACGTCTTACTAGCATAATATATAGGTTGAAATCGTTTTTCAATCCTTTGTCCTAAAACGGCTCCCATTGCAAAATCACTTGCATCGCACATTAGTTCAAACGGTAGATTCCAATTTGGTGTTATCATGATTGGCGCATTAGTGAGTTTCTCTTTAAGAATATTAAAAGATTTGATACATTCATATGAAAAGATGAATGGAGCATCCTTTTCTATGAGTTTATTCATAGGAGTGGCAATTTTAGAAAAATCTTTTATGAAACGTCGGTAAAAACCGGCATGCCCTAGAAAACTCCTAACTCCTCTAACATTGGTGGGATGTGGAAGTTTAGCAATTACATCTACTTTAGCTCTATCCACTTCAATTCCTTCCTTTGAAATTTTATGACCAAGAACGATGCCTTCTTTAACCATGAAATGGCATTTCTCCCAATTAAGAACTAGATTTGATTGTTCGCATCTAATAAGCATTCGTTCAAGATTAGCTAGACATGTTTCAAAAGTATCACCGAAGACTGAAAAGTCATCCATGAAAACTTCCATGCATTCTTCTATCATGTCGTGAAAAATCGCCATCATGCACCTTTGAAAGGTTGCAGGGGCGTTACAAAGTCCAAATGGCATGCGTTTGTAAGCAAAAGTACCATAAGGGCACGTGAACGTGGTTTTCTCTTGATCTTCGGGTGCTATTGGAATTTGAAAATATCCAAAAAACCATCAAGAAAACAATAGTAACTGTTTCCGGCTAATCTTTCCAACATTTGATCAATAAAAGGTAAGGGAAAGTGATCTTTTCTGGTGGCGTCATTTAATTTTCTATAATCAATACACACACGCCATCCTGTTACAGTCCTAGTAGGAATAAGCTCATTTTTCTCATTTGTAATGACAGTCATGCCACCCCTCTTAGGCACGCATTGAACTGGGCTTACCCATGGACTATCAGAAATTGGATAAATTAAACCTGCATCAAGTAGTTTAATAATTTCTTTCTTAACAACATCTTGCATATTAGGATTTAGTCTTCGTTGGCGTTGTACATACGTTTTATGACCTTCTTCCATAAGGATTTTATGTGTGCAATACGAAGGACTTATTCCTTTAATATCATGAATCTTCCATGCAATGGCCGGTTTATGAGCTTTTAGCACAGAAATGAGTTGAGATTTTTCATTTTCAGTAAGAGAAGACGATATTATTACAGGTAATTCAGATTCACCATGTAAATAAGCGTATCCCAAATGATTTGGAAGTGGCTTTAACTCTAATGTCGGAGGTTCTTCTATCGATGATTTATATCGATATCTGTCTTCTTCTTTTAGCATTTGAATTTCTTCTGTTGTTGGTTCATATCCATTAGCCATTAGTGTAGCTAACATTTCAGTTTCATCAATTGGTTCAGTTCCTTCTCCTAAAGAACATTCTCCTGTTCCTTGTAATTCTGGAAATTCTTCTAACAATTCTGCATGTGAATCTATAGTTTGAATATAATAATATGTATCATCTACAGATTGCGGTTGTTGCATTTCTTTATCAACTGAAAAGGTAACACTCTCGCCCTCTATACTTAGGGTCAGTTTCTTAACAAACACGTCTATCATTGCTTTAGCCGTGTTTAAGAATGGTCTTCCTAATATGAGAGGAACTTGAGAATCTTCTTCCATGTCCAGAACAACAAAATCTACTAGAAATACTAAAGTACCAACTTTAACTAGCATGTTCTCCATTATCCCTCTAGGATATTTTATTGATCGATCGGCTAGTTGTATGCTTATTCTTGTTGATTTCAATTCTCCAAGGTCTAGTTTAGCGTATAGTGAATACGGCATTAGATTTATACTAGCACCTAAGTTTTCCAATGCTTCTATTGAACTAAGACTACCCAGAAAATATGGAATTGTGAAACTTCCTAGATCAGATAATTTTTCTGGTATCTTATTCAACAGCACTGCTGAACAATTAGCATTCATAGTAACGGCCGAGAGTTCTTCCATTTTCTTTCTATTCAAGATTAGATCTTTCAGAAATTTAGCATATCTAGGAATTCCTGAAATCACATCAATGAAAGGAAGATTTACATTTATCTGTTTAAACATATCCAAAAATTTGGATTACTCGGCTTCAAGTCTCTCTTTTTTCATTTTACTCGGATAAGGAAGTGGTGGTTGGTATGGTTTAACATAAGGTTTAGCCTTAACTGTATTATCTTCATTAACCTTTTCAACTACCGGTTCTTTTTCCTTATCTTGTTCAGGTTGTGGTTCTTGTGGAGTAGGAATAGCTTCATCAGAAATTACAGGTATTTCAGGTGGTTTAAGTGTAATACCACTTCTTGTGGTAATGGCTTTAGCTATTTCATTCCGGGGGGTTAGCATTTGTATCACTAGGTAAACTTCCCGGTTTTCTTTCACCTATTAACCTTGCTAGGTTACTTACTTCTTGTTCCAAATTTTGAATAGAAGCTTGTTGATTTCTAAATGCTTGAGCATTTTGTTCATTGGTTTGTTTCTGAGATGTGAAAAACTGCGTTTGAGTTTCAACTAGCTTCGTCATCATATCTTCTAAATTTGGCTTTTTATCATCGGTTTGTGGTGGTTTGTTTTGAAAATTAGGTCTTTGCTGATTGTAAGTATTATTGGATACTTGTTGATTACTAAGACCTTGTTGGTTGTTGTATGGAACATTTTGATTATAATTCTGGTTTTGATTGTAAATTGGTCTTGGCGGTTGATAATTATTCTGATAATTATTTCCAGGCATTTGGTTTATGTATGAAATATTCTCTCTTTGTTCCATTGTTAGTTCAATACTGAGACAATCTTTTGTCAAATGTGGTCCTCCACACTGCTCACAACTAATTCGTATTGAGTGAATATCTTTAGTCATCTTTTCCATTCGTCTCTCGACAGCGTCTATCTTTGCGGAAATGGAATCTAAGTCATGGCTAGAATCGGCTCTAGCTGCTTTAGATGATCTAACGATATCTTTTTCTTGGTGCCACTCATGTGAGTGGGAAGCAGTGTTATCAATAATTTTGTAAGCATCAGTTTCGGTTTTCTTCATAATAGAACCACCAGCTGCTATATCGATGTCTTTCCTTGTAGTGATGTCGCATCCTTGGTAGAATATTTGTACTATTTGACAAGTGTCTAAACCATGTTGCGGACATCCTCTTAATAACTTTCCAAATCTGGTCCATGCCTCATATAGAGTTTCATTCGGTTTCTGAGTGAACGTAACAATTTCTCCTTGAAGTCTTACGGCTTTAGATGCCGGAAAGAATTGTTTAAGAAATTTTTCAACTAAAACGTCCTATGTATCAATCGCCCCTTCGGGTAACGATTCCAACCAATCTTTGGCTTCTCCCTTTAAAGTCCAGGGAAATAACATGAGATATATCTGTTCATCCTCCACTTCTCTTATTTTAAATAGTGTGCAGATCCTATTAAAGGTACGAAGATGTTCATTTGGATCTTCCTTCGGCGCACCACTAAATTGGCATTGATTAGTCACCATGTGTAGAATTTGTCCTTTGATTTCATAATCTGGCGCATTAATGTCAGGATGAGTAATTGCGTGACCTTGGCCAGTGCGTTTAGCTCTCATTCGGTCTTCCATACTTAAAGGTTCCAGATTCTCCATGATTGAATTTGTTGAATCTGAATCACTAGAGGATTCTGATTTAATGATTCGTTCCTCAACAATCTCTGTTTGAATGATTGGTAGTTCCGGAGGAAAAATTAATGGTTCAGGATCTATGAATCGTCCCTGAATATTTTCCGGATTCTCAATTGTGAGGTCGGGTTCAAAAAATGGATTATCGGAAATTTGAATTGGAGTACTTGGTCGACTGGATGATGATTCTAAAGGAAAATCAACGGCGACAATATTTGCTAGATGTCTTGATCGAGTTATAGGTGGTGAACGTACAAAAGGTGGTGAACGTCTTGCTCGGTGCATTCACTGAATATCCTATTAGTTTTTAAAAGGAAAGAAAAATTATATAAGTTATCCAATTAATAGACTTTTCTTATTTTGCCCACGTTTCGAATAGCCAAAAGATGCAGCAGAGGGGCAGGATTCGTTTGGTCTCAATATAATTGAGTACTGTTTGGCTCCAATAACCCGGTCCACATACAAATTCAACTATTACTACGAACCAGAAAATTTTGATGTCTATCAATTTAACCACTTAAAATAAATTTTCGTAATTTTAAGAAGTTTTAGATAAGAAATAGAGAAAATTCTAAGTCCTAAAAACTAGAATGGCGAGAAATGAGAAAGAAAAAGAGCGCGTCGAAAAAGGTCGAAAAAGAAAAGGGTTGAAAAATAAAAGGCGTCGAAAAATAAGAAAGAAAAAGAGTGACTATAAAACTTTAAAACACTCGACTAACCCAACCTTATTATTATCACTAACTTAAAATTAAAATTGCAAATTGAGATTACTAATTGGAGTGATAATTGATACAAAAATAAAAGGCGTCGAAAAATAAAAATAAAAAAGTAGCGCGTTAAACTTAAAAAGGAACTAAAAACTAAAAAATTAAAAGTTGTGTCTAAAAATATTAAAGCTTAAAAGAAAAACTATATTCCAAATGGCAATATCTTAAAAAGGTACCAAAACTTAAAAAGGCGTCACAAAATTCTAAAGCACCTAAATCTTAGTCTAAAGAAAAAGCACTTAAGGGATTTTACGGCAAAGCCTAAAAATCTAGAAATAAAAATAACTATGGTAAAAACTATGGATTAAAACTAAATATGAGCGAAAAATACAAAAAATTACGCTAAAACAATTAAAAAGGGACAAAATATAAAAATATACTAAAAGTTGTAAAAAGTACAATTTTTATAAAAATATTATTTTTATATTATTTATTTATTAAAACTATTAATTTTACAATTTAATTAAACTAATTAAACTAAATATATAAAATAATTAAAACTAAACTAAATTAATTAATTAACAAAACCTAATTAGGGTTTTTAAATAAATAATAATAATAATTACACGTAATTAATGCAGAATTAGGGCTTCTGCTCGTTTCAGCGTGGCTCCGCGAGTTGCGGTGCCACGTACCAGAAAACCCCGCGAGTCGCGGAGGTTAAAATTTTAAATGCACAAATATCGTTCGACAGGTTCTGTAGTTTTTTTTAAATTATATTTTATATATTTTTCTGTTTTTAATAATTATATAAAATATAATAAATAAAAACTTATATTTTAAAAACTAAAATAAAAAATAGAAATACTTTATAATTTTATAAATAAAAATCTTAAAAATAGATTTACATATATATTTTTTTTTCTTCTTCGGTTTTTAAATTTTTAAATTTTTTTAATATTTAAAATGTATTTTTACAAAAACTAAATAAAACTTAATAAAAATTCTCTTTTTTTTTATGTGTGTGGCGTTTCGCTTCGTCGTTCTCCGGCAGCGGTGCCAAAAATACTTGATGTTAAGCGAGGTGTATATGAAATAGCTTTATTTTTACAACTAAATACTATTAAATATGCTACAATTTTACACAAGTTATTTATTTATTTACCGAGTGGATATACTTAAACCTTGCTACAACACTTATAGGCAGTGTACCTAATCGTACAGTAGTGTAGTTTTTAGTAAGTCCGGTTCGTCCACAGGGAATCTTTTAAACAAAGCTTAACGCTATATTAGTTTTAATTTATAAAAATATAAATATATAAATAAGTAATATTATTATTATAAAGGGGGGTTTTTACCGTTTAATGACCGGTTTGTCGATTTTTAAAACTTTAGTCGCAGTTAAAACCTAATGTAAAATATTAAAAATAAATACAAGACTTAATTTAAAGCGTAAAGTAAATAACGATAATGAAATTGCGATAAATAAAAGTGCGATAAAATAAAATTGCGATAATTAAAAAGTACGATAATTAAAAGTGCAATTAAATAACAATAAATAAAAGTGCGATAATTAAAAGTGCAATTAAATATAAAATAAAGGAAATTAAATATGAAATAAAATAATTATGCTTATTTAAACTTCCGTAATCATGATGTTTGACGTGTTGATTTTAGTTTTATGCCCATGGGTTAATTGTCCTTTGTCCTGGATTATTCAATATGTCCTTCTGGTTTTTATCCATAACAGTCCATCAGTCATAAATATAAAGTGCGAGTATCCTCGTCAAATTATCCTTATACCCGAAGTCAAATATTCCAACTAATTGGGGACTTAAACTGTAACAAGGTTTTAATACTTTGTTATCAATTATGCCAAGTGTCCTTGTACATAATTTCACCCATGTTTTAATAATTCTAGTGGCTATTAATCCATTCCCGTGTCCGGTTAAATGAACGATTATTCGTACATATAAATACTCTGCTCATCGTGTCCGATCGAGTGTATATGGTTATTTATAGGGACGTCCAATTGTAAATTTTTATATTAAAATTAACAAACTATCATTTAGTTAAACAAATATAAAGTCCATTAATAGCCCATAGTCTAATTTCCACAAGTGTCGTTCTTTTGTCCAAACCTCAATTATGGTACAAAGCCCAATTACCCAATTTTAGTAATTAGCCCAACATCATGATTACTTCGGTATTAAATAAGCATAATAATAACTTAGCTACGAGACATTAAATTAAAAAGGTTGAACATAACTTACAATGATTAAAAATAGCGTAGCGTTACACGGACAGAATTTCGACTTACACCCTTACAACATTCGCTAACATACCCTTATTATTAGAATTTAAAATTAAAATTAAAATTAAAATATAAATTATATATATATATATATATATATATATATATATATATATATATATATATATATTTACGTATATAGAGAGAGATGATATATGGATATATAAAACGATCAAAATGCGTTAGCTTTTATAGGCATTTTTGTCCAGGGTATCTCCGCGAGTCGCGGTCCCTTTGCACTACAAACTCCGCAAGTCGCGGAGTTCGTAAACCCAGCTTACACATGTTTGGATCCTAGTCTGCCGACGGTTTTAATATATAAATATAATATATATATATATATATAATTTATATAATTAATTATATATTATATTATATTTATATACATAGTTAACTTGTAATTTTTAGTCCGTTGCGTCGAGCGTTGAGAGTTGACTCTGGTCTCGGTTCCGGATTTTCGAACGTCCTTGCGTACAATTTAATATCTTGTACTTTGCATTTTGAATCATGTACTCTTGTAATTCTGAGACGTTTCTTATCAATAATTGGAACCTCTTTGATTGTATTTTGTACTTTTGAGCTTTTTGGTCGTTTGCGTCTTCAATTCGTCGAATCTATCTTTTGTCTTCACCTTTTATTATTTAAACGAATGTCACTTGTAAATAGAACAATTGCAACTAAAAGCTTGTATTTCTTGAGGAATAATGCTATGAAATATATGTTCGTTTTTAGCATTGTCAAGGACTCCGAAGTTGTATAGTGTTAATGTGAAACATGCTTAAATAAAGGTTCCTTAGAAGAGGGCTATATAAGGAACCTAAGTAGTCCTAATTAGATAGCCATTGTATTGTAACTGAGTTCTAGAAGCTGTGGAATGTAAATTGTACCGATTCTCTCTCATACCGAATCTCCATCTTACTTACCGAATCTCATTCTATCTTATCATTTCTCTCAATCTCAACATGATCTGACCAATCATTTGGTATCAGAGCTTCCAGGGAGTGATTCTACATCACTATATCGATCCAGAGATTGTAGATTACAGAATCTGAATACTCTCGGTAGAATTGAATCAGATTCGGTATTATCGAATTTGATAATCAGACGTTCAGATTCTTGTGATAAGTACAGCGAAGGTGTATTAGGTCTATTAGAAAGAGTTTCGATTATCATTACAGCTTTTTAACTTCAATTATGGAGAATCAAGTTGATTTTTAGAGTTTGTGGCTAAAACTCTCGGTATTGCTTAATTCAAGCTTGATTCTGGATTTTTGTGAAGATTTAAAGATTCAGTTGTGTTCGTGAGGTGTTAAATCACATTTCTGACGGTTCAATTTCTTCATTTCTTCAAGTTTTAAAGATTTGATCAACACTCGGTATCGTAATCGTCATACCGAGTCTGCTTCATTACTGGAAATTCATCTTAAGTGTTGCAGATTGTTGTGTGTTTGTGATTCTATCACATTCAGTTTGATTATACGCAGCTAATTGGTGTGGTTTGAGAAAGGATTCTGTTATATTTCTAAGTTTTAAACTTAGACTCGGTATTGTCAACTGCTATAGTTGACATTCGGTATCCTGAATCTTCGGTATCATTGATATTCTGTTTGTTACTAACTTGTTTTCTTATGCAGCAAGGTTACCGAATCTAATTCAAAGGAATTGGATTGTGTTTAAACATAATAGTTTACAGAATTTGACTACCGAGTCATTTATCGACTCTGTTTCATTTAATTCTTTGGTTTTAAGTGTTCTGAGGCTTCAAGTTGTGTGGTTACCGAATCCATACCGAATCTGGGTGTATTACTTGTGATTCTTATCAGTTTTTGATACAGAATCTGGTTTACCGAATTGTTACCGAATATGCTACAGTATCGAACCACTTACCGAGTCTGCTACAGTACCGAATCTTTACTGAATTTGTCATTCTTGTTAGATTTTGTACTGAACCCTGATCCTAGATTGTGTTTAATACCGAATCTATACCGAATTTACCTCAATTTAAGATGTCTACTCAAGATACTCTTATCATTGGATCAGATTTCCGACCTCCAGTGTTGTTTGATGGCAAGTACACTCATTGGCTTCATCGTATCACTAAGTACATAGACTATAAGGGTGAGAAAGCTAAACACATATGGGCTTCTTTGAGAGATGGTCCAGTTGCAGAGTTTCATCCGGATACTGGTATGCCAATTCCAGTCTATGAACTTTCTGGTGATAAACATGAAAGAGCTAAGGGTGACATAGAGGCTAAGAATATTGTCATGCAAGCTATCCCATATGAGCTATTTGAAAATGTTGATAGCAACACTACTGCAAAAGATATATGGGATGAGATCAAACGAAAACAAAAAGGTTATGACATGTCAGACGTTACTAAATTGAATAAGGCTCTGGGATTGTATGAAGATTTCCAGCAGGAACCAGAAGAACAACTCAAGGATACCTACCGTCATTTCAATGGTGTTCTCATTGAGTTGAAAAGGTGTAAGATTGTAAAGGTGAATGCAGAAGTCAACATGAAATTCCTCAAAAAGCTCAATGTTGATTGGCTTCCCTATGGAACCATTGTTCGATCAACCAAAGAGATTGACAAGATGACAATTCATGAGCTTGTTGGAGTTCTTATGCATTATCAACCTGAAGTGTCTAAACTTCAAGAGGGAAGGAAAGAGGTGTCTCCAAGTGATCCTCTTGCTTTAATTGCCAAAAAGAAGAGCAAATCATCTACTTCTTCTAAAAGTTTATCCAAGAAAGTTCTTGTTGAAGAATCTTCTGATTCTGATGACTTGAATCTTTCTGATATTGATGATTCTCATCTTGACTTAGTCAAAATGGCCGCCATGTTCACGAAAGCCTTGAACAAACACAAGTTCAAAGGCAAATCAAGCAATCAACGCAAAAACTCATCTTCTTCCTCCTACTACAAGAAACCTGATCAATCCAAACAACAACGTGCTGATGATTCCAAGAAGAAAGATTCAATCTGTTTCAATTGTGGTAAAGCTGGGCATTACTCTCGGGAATGCAAGATGCCTAAGAAAAAGGATGCTGCTTACTACTAGAAGAAAATATTGATGGCAAAGATTGTGGAAACTGGAGGAGAGCTGAAACCGGTTGATGATACTTGGTTTAACTGGACTGATGAATCAGATTCAGAGGTGGATCATGCAAATGTTTGCAAAGTTACTAAGCTCATAAAGGCTAAAGAAGCGTTGGAAAATTCTGACTCAACATCTGACGATGATGAGGTACAATCACCTGAAATCTCACCTGATTTTATAAAAATGCAAAATGACTTGATGAAGAATCTGGTCTCAATGTCAAAAGAAGTCAAAGGCTTAAAATCTGAAAACAAGGTTTTAAAAGATAAAATCAAACTTTCTGAGACTAAACCATCTTCATCCAAATTGCAATCGAAATTGCAAAGGTTGACCGTCCAACTCAGCTCCACGGAAACTGAGTTGGAAGATCTTAAAAAGTCAATTCATCCGATTAAAGTTGAAAGGACAGATTATCGTCTAAAATCAGAATGACTTGCAGAAAAAGTTCAATTTTTAGAAAAAGATCTTTCAGATTTGAAAAACCAACATGAACCCACACTTTCAAAGCTAAACAAGAAAATCATTCAATTGGAAAACACCATAATTGAAAAGAACACTGAAATTTCTTCGTTGTCAAAAGAGTCTTTTTAAATGAAAGTACAACTAGCTCGATATGAGGAGAAACTCTATCGAACAGAGCAATCCAAAGCTATCATGGATATGGAACTTTCAAAACAAACGATTTTCATGAATAGACCAAAAACGATTCATGGTGAAAAGTGGAGGTTGGGTTATGAAGATCCTAAAGTTTTAGACGGTGCTTCTAAAAAGATTCCAGGATTATATCATTCTGATTACTTTCAAGCTGGTTTACCACCACATTTTGTGCATGCTTCTGTTGCTGATTTTGATGATATTATTGTTAATCACAAATCTAGCAAATACCATCAAATTAGCTTAATGTGTGAGAAAATTAATGCTAAAATGGGTAAATCAAATCCTGATTTCTTGATGGAACTTGTTGAAACTGAAAAGAATGTGCAATGTGCTAATTATGTGCCTACACATAGATTGGTTTACATTCCTACACTCATGCTAGAAAAATACATTTTAATACTTGAGAATGAAGTGTTTAACAAACCTAGTTCTAGCATTGTTAACATAGATGAGGTGTTTGATGAACCCACTTTTGATGTAAAACAAATTCTACCTACTTTACATGTATGTTCTGATAATGTTTTCCATGAAGACCTAGCACATGAACTAACTGTCTTCTTTGAGACAGAATCTCTAGGTAAAAATTCTTTAGATGAAAAAGTAGAACCTCATAATGAACGAATCATTACCTTCGATAGATTTTGAAATTCAACTTGATCCTTTGCACGATTATTATTTGCATTTACCTGCTGTACATAATTTGAATTGTATAGTAGCTCAACTAGAATAGGAGAATATTGACTTGCAACTTAAGTGCCAATCATTAGAACAAATGCTTGCTTTGTGTGATAAATTGCCTTCACTGCCTAAGAAAGAATGTACTTATGCTTTTAAGGAGGGTGAAGTGATAGTTTCTGCTGAAGAATTATGTCTTGAGATTAAAAGCTTAAAACAAAAGATAATTCAACTGAAACAGGCTAACACACTTAAGCAATCGTCTAATGTTGCAACCAATGTGCTTGAATGTATTAGAGGGATTACTAAGAAGGGGAAGGGAACAACAACATCTAAGGATGTAAAACCCATTACTATTCTTAAAAATCCTCTACATTCTCAATTTGGCAATTTTTTGATTCAAAAGTTGTTTCTACAACTCAATATGTTGTCAAAAAGGTTCTTTCTTCCGATGGTTCTATGTCAACTGAAAAGATTTCTTTGATTCCAATGTCAAAAACTTCAAAAGCGAGTCTTTTAACGACATCAGTTATGTCCACACAACACACAAGTCCTAAACCTAATTTAAGTGAGTATGATGCAAAAGAACGTAAAATCAAATTGGATATTTTGCAAAATCAATCATCTCATGTGTCAACTGAAAAGTTTGGACGTCTAACTAAGAGAGGTGTTTTTCGTGTCACAGGTTATAATCCAAACTTGAATTATAAATCTGTATGGGTTCCTAAGTCCACGACTAAGAATGTAGCAACCAAACCAACGCAATCTGCTAGTCGGCCTAGGAAATCATCACATGTTTTTCGATTTTCGTCTGTGAACAAAACATCTACTTGGAATAAATTGTGTGTTAAGACTTCTAATAATGATGTAAAACTTGATATTGCGTATGATGCTTCATGTAATGTGGTTTTAAATGATGCTTTGTTTTTTAAATTACATGTTGCTTTACGTGATTATCTTATTGATGATCCAAAGTTTATTGTTGGTACTAACCGTAGAGGACCCAAGAAACTTTGGGTACCTAAACTCTAGGAAATTCACATTTACAGGGTTTCGACGTCTGTGTTTGGTATATCGATTCCGGTTGTTCTCGACACATGTCGGGCGATAAATCCTTGCTTGTCAACTTCATTGACAAATTCCTAGGAACGGTTACTTTTGGAAATGATGAGATTGCAGCGATAACGGGTTACGGAGATTATGTGCAAAATGGCATAACAATCAAACGGGTTTCATATGTTGAGGGTTTGGGGTGCAGTTTATTTAGTGTGAGTGAATTCTGCGATGGAGATCTCAAAGTTCTGTTTGAACGTCGACAATGCTCGGTGCAATCCACCGAAGGAACTGATATTCTTGTTGGTAAACATTCTGCTTCACTATATACTATTGACCTCAATGATGCACCATCACATGCAACCATGTGTTTGGCTACTCATTCTACAAAAGAAAATTCCTGGTTATGGCATCATCGGATGTCACATCTGAATTACAAGGGTATCAATCGACTAGTCTCTAAAGACTTAGTTGATGGTATTCCAACCTTTCAATATGATAAGCATCATGTGTATCCATCATGTGCGATGGATAAGCTGAAACGGACTAATCATCCGCTTAAGCAAAACCCTAGTACTTCATCGTCTTTGCAATTATTGCATATGGACTTATGTGGACCCATGCGTATTTCTAGCCTTGGTGGCAAGAAACATGTGCTTGTCATTGTCGATGACTATACCCGGTTTACATGGATTTTTCTTATGCGAACTAAATCAGAAACCCCAGCCATTATCATTGAGTTCATTAAAAAGACTCAACGCTCTTTTAACGAACATGTTAAGAGCATTCGAACTGATAATGGGATGAAATTTAAGAATGACCCTCTTGAAAGTTATTTGAAAGATCAAGGCATTGAACATCAGTTCTCTGCTGCTCGAACCCCACAACAGAATGGAGTAGTCAAACGACGTATTCGTACGTTATGCGAAGCAGCTCGAACTACGCTTGCTTACTCCAAACTACCTCCAAAAATGTGGGGGGAGGACATCTCAACTGCATGCTATACCCAAAATCATTGTATTATTAATAAACGTTTTGATAAAACTCCATATGAGTTACTATATGGTAGATGCCCGAATGTCAAATATTTCCGTATTTTTGGTTGTATATGCTATGTGCTTAACGATTTTGACAGCCTTAGAAAGTTTGATCCTCATGGCGATCAGGCCATATTTCTTGGTTATTCTTCAAACAAAGTTGCTTATCGTGTATATCACAAACGGACAAAGATGATTAAAGAAAGCATAAATGTCAAGTTCGATGAATTTTCGGGAATGGCTTTTGAACAACTCAGTTCAAAACCCGATCCTAACCTGACTACTACTTCTTCCACGCAAAACTCAATTTTCTTGAAGGAGGGTGTTCCTACGGTTACCACAGAGGAACTGGATATCTTATTTGATAGTATTTATGCTCCTCAACGGAATTCAAATGTTCAAGCCGTATCGGTTACACAATCAAAGTCAACTACTGTGGAGACTCAACAAAGTCTTTTTGATGAAGATACAACACCAACTGATTCACCTGTTGCTTCTTCATCCTCCCTCCCACCTCCTGTTACTGATAATCTTGAACCAATTCAAGATTCATCAGTTGATACAACTCCAGCTGTTTCTCAAGATACTTACTTGCATCCATTAGACAGTGTTACACCAGATCAAGCAGATCAAGGCTCAACGTCAACAACGGTAGATGTTCCAATGGATACCACTGATGTACAACCTCTTCCACACAACCGATGGACTAAAAGTCATCCAATAGATCTTATTATTGGTGATGCATCTGCTCCAGTCTCAACTCGAAGGGCTACTCGGAATATGTGTCTATACACTGAGTTTCTTAGTAAGATTGAACCAACCACAGTTGCTCAAGCTTTGCTAGATCCGGACTGGGTGGTTGCAATGCAAGAAGAGATCAATCAATTTGAACGATTGAAAGTATGTCGATTAGTTCCAAGACCAACGGGTCAACGACCAATAGGAGTTAAGTGGATTTTTAAGAACAAGAAGGATTCTGATGGAATTGTGGTTCAAAATAAGGCACGTATTGTGGCCAAGGGATATCGACAACAAGAGGGTATTGATTATGACGAGACATTTTCTCCAGTTGCTAGGATTGAGGCTATTCTTCTTTTTCTTGCATTTGCTTCTCATATCAAGTTTACGGTGTTTTAAATGGACGTCAAAACTGCTTTTCTGAACGGTCATCTTCAAGAGGAAGTCTATGTCGATCAACCAAAAGGCTTTGTCGATCCCATTCATCCAAACCATGTATACTACTTGGAAAAAGCTTTGTATGGTCTAAAGCAAGCACCGCGTGCATGGTACGAGACCTTAACAAAGTATTTGCTGGACAATGGCTTCTCTCGTGGAACGATTGATACAACACTATTCATCCGTAAAATCCACGGTCACATTCTCTTGGTTTAAATTTACGTTGATGACATTATTTTTGGTTCCACTTCCCCGGCCTTATGCAAAGAATTTGGTGACCTTATGGCCAACAAATTCGAAATGAGCATGCTTGACCAGTTAAATTTCTTTTTGGGGTTACAAGTAAAGCAATTACCAAACGGGATTTTTCTCAGTCAAACAAAGTATATCAATGATATGCTAAAACGTTTTAAAATGACTGCTTTAAAACCAATGACAACCCCACTGAGGACTTTCCTGGATGCTGATACTAATGGGGAACTCTTTGACATTACGCTTTATCGAAGCATGGTTGGTTCTTTAATGTATCTGACTGCAAGTCAACCAGACATTACACTTGCTGTAACTGTCTGTGCCCAATTTCAGTCAAACCCTAAGAAATCACATTCCAAAGCGGTTGTTAGGATTTTTCAGTACCTTAAAGGTACACCTAACCTTGGGATCTGGTATCCTCATGGATTCGATTTCAATCTCACTGCTTATACTGATGCGGATCATGGCGGTTGCCATGTTGATAGAAAGAGCACATCTGGATCAATTCAGATGTTGGGAAATAGGCTAGTTGGTTGGTCATCCAAAAAGCAAAACTGTGTATCCTTATCAACAGCTGAGTCTGAGTATATTACTGCAGCTCACTGTTGTTCACAAGTTTTGTGGATGCAAATTCAAATTTTGGACTATGGCTTTCAGATTTCTAAGACCCCGATTTACTGTGATTCACAAAGTGCTATTGCAATAACTAGCAACCCGGTCCAGCATTCTAAGACTAAACACATTGATATTCGTTATCATTTTATTAAGGACCATGTAGAGAAAGGGGATATAGAGCTATACTTTGTGCCTACCAAAGTGCAATTAGCTGACATGTTCACTAAGCCCTTAGATGAACTTAGGCTAAAGTTCTTAATTAAAGAGATTGGCATGGTAGAGTATAGTGCTTGATATTCCTTAGATCTGTTAGGACTGATTCTTGGGATCTTGTGTTTAGGGGGAGTAGATACTTTCTAGGGGGAGCAACTAATTTCATATACTTTAGATATAATCTTTTAAGGGGGAGCCTTTAGATTTATGTTAACTTCCTAGATATACTTGTTCAAATGGTTACATAAGGGGGAGGTAACTCATTGATATCATGTTTCAAGGGGGAGTTCATTCATTTTCTTGGGAATTTTATCAAAATGCTGATTTACTCACTTGTATATCACATTTTGAGGGGGAGAAAAAGGGAGAAAATTAAACAGAAAATTGTTTTTCAAAAGTGAATTCATAAATTATTTATTTTTTATCTGAAATAATTCACTAAGGCTTGTATACATCTCAGTATGCAACCCGTTTTATCATTTGGTATCAGGGCTTCCAGGGAGTGATTCTACATCACTATATCGATCCAGAGATTGTAGATTACAGAATCTGAATACTCTCGGTAGAATTGAATCAGATTCGGTATTATCGAATTTGATAATCAGACGTTCAGATTCTTGTGATAAGTTCAGCGAAGGTGTATTAGGTCTATTAGAAAGAGTTTCGATCATCATTACAGCTTTTTAACTTCAATTATGGAGAATCAAGTTGATTTTTAGAGTTTGTGGCTAAAACTCTCGGTATTGCTTAATTCAAGCTTGATTCTGGATTTTTGTGAAGATTTAAAGATTCTGTTGTGTTCGTGAGGTGTTAAATCACATTTTTGATAGTTCAATTTCTTCATTTCTTCAAGTTTTGAAGATTTGATCAACACTCGGTATCGTAACCGTCATACCGAGTCAACTTCATTACTAAATATTCATCTTAAGTGTTGCAGATTGTTGTGTGTTTGTGATTCTATCACATTCGGTTTGATTATACGCAGCTAATTGGTGTGGTTTGAGAAAGGATTCTGTTATATTTCTAAGTTTTAAACTTAGACTCGATATTGTCAACTGCTACAGTTGACATTCGGTATCCTGAATCTTCGGTATCATTGATATTCTGTTTGTTACTAACTTGTTTTCTTGTGCAGCAAGGTTACCGAATCTAATTCAAAGGAATTGGATTGTGTTTAAACATAATAGTTTACAGAATTTGACTACCGAGTCATTTACCGAACCAGAATCTCTGTTTCATTTAATTCTTTGGTTTTAAGTGTTCTGAGGCTTCATGTTGTGTGGTTACCGAATCCATACTGAATCTGGGTGTATTACTTGTGATTCTTATCAGTTTCTAATACAGAATCTGGTTTACCGAATTGTTACCGAATCTGCTACAGTACCGAACCACTTATTGAGTATGCTACAGTACCGAATCTTTACTGAATCTGTCATTCTTGTTAGATTTTGTACTGAACCCTGATCCAAGATTGTGTTTAATACCGAATCTATACCGAATTTACCTCAATTTAAGATGTCTACTCAAGATACTCTTATCATTGGATCAGATTCCCGACCTCCAGTGTTATTTGATGGCAAGTACACTCAGTGGCTTCATCGTATCACTCAGTACATAGACTATAAGGGTGAGAAAGCTAAACACATATGGGCTTCTTTGAGAGATGGTCCAGTTGCAGATTTTCTTCCGGATACTGGTATGCCAATTTCAGTCTATGAACTTTCTGGTGATAAACGTGAAAGAGCTCAGGGTGACATAGAGGCTAAGAATATTGTCATGCAAGCTATCCCATATGAGCTATTTGAAAATGTTGATAGCAACACTACTGCAAAAGATATATGGGATGAGATCAAATGACAACAAGAAGGTTATGACATGTCACACGTTACTAAATTGAATAAGGCTCTGGCATTGTATGAAGATTTCAAGCAGGAACCAGAAGAACAACTCAAGGATACATACCATCGTTTCAATAGTGTTCTCAATGAGTTGAAAAGGTGTAAGATTGTAAAGGTGAATGCAGAAGTCAACATGAAATTCCTCAAAAAGCTCAATGTTGATTGGCTTCCCTATGGAACCATTGTTCGATCAACCAAAGAGATTGACAAGATGACAATTCATGAGCTTGTTGGAGTTCTTATGCATTATCAACCTGAAGTGTCTAAACTTCAAGAGGGAAGGAAAGAGGTGTCTCCAAGTGATCCTCTTGCTTTAATTGCCAAAAAGAAGAGCAAATCATCTACTTCTTCTAAAATTTTATCCAAGAAAGTTCTTGTTGAAGAATTTTATGATTCTGATGACTTGAATCTTTCTGATATTGATGATTCTCATCTTGACTTAGTCAAAATGTCCGCCATGTTCACGAAAGCCTTGAACAAACACAAGTTCAAAGGCAAATCAAGCAATCAACGCAAAAACTCATCTTCTTCCTCCTACTACAAGAAACCTGATCAATCCAAACAACAACGTGCTGATGATTCCAAGAAGGAAGATTCAATCTGTTTCAATTGTGGTAAAGCTGGGCATTACTCTCGGGAATGCAAGATGCCTAAGAAAAAGGATGCTGCTTACTACAAGAAGAAAATATTGATGGCAAAGATTGTGGAAACTGGAGGAGAGCTGAAACCAGTTGATGATACTTGGTTTAACTGGACTGATGAATCAGATTCAGAGGTGGATCATGCAAATGTTTGCAAAGTGACTAAGCTCATAAAGGCTAAAGAAGCGTTGGAGAATTCTGACTCAACATCTGACGATGATGAGGTACAATCAATTGAAATCTCACCTGATTTTATAAAAATGTAAAATGACTTGATGAAGAATCTGGTCTCAATGTCAAAAGAAGTCAAAGGCTTAAAATCTGAAAACAAGGTTTTAAAAGATAAAATCAAACTTTCTGAGACTAAACCATCTTCATCCAAATTGCAATCAAAATTGCAAAGGTTGACCGTCCAACTCAGCTCCACCGAAACTGAGTTGGAAGATCTTAAAAAAAATTAATTCATCCGATTAAAGTCGAAAGGACGGATTATCGTCTAAAATCAGAACGACTCAGAAAAAGTTCAATTTTTAGAAAAAGATCTTTCAGATTTGAAAAACCAACATGAACCCACACTTTCAAAGCTAAACAAGAAAATCATTCAATTGGAAAATACCATAATTGGAAAGAACACTGAAATTTCTTCGTTGTCAAAAGAGTCTTTTCAAATGAAAGCACAACTTGCTTGATATGAGGAGAAACTCTATCGAACAGAGCAATCCAAAGCTATCATGGATATGGAACTTTCAAAACAAACGATTTTCATGAATAGACCAAAAACGATTCATGGTGAAAAGTGGGGGTTGGGTTATGAAGATCCTAAAGTTTTAGACGGTGCTTCCAAAAAGATTCCAGGATTATATCATTCTGATTACTTTCAAGCTGGTTTACCATCACATTTTGTGCATGCTTCTGATGCTGATTTTGATGATATTATTGTTAATCGCAAATCTAGAAAATACCATCAAATTAGCTTAATGTATGAGAAAATTAATGCTAAAACGGGTAAATCAAATCCTGATTTCTTGAAGGAACTTGTTGAAACTGAAAAGAATGTGCAATGTGCTAATTATGTGCCTACACGTAGATTGGTTTACATTCCTACACTCATGCTAGAAAAATACATTTTAATGCTTGAGAATGAAGTGTTTAACAAACCTAGTTCTAGCATTGTTAACATAGATGAGGTGTTTGATGAACCCACTTTTGATGTGAAACCAATTCTACCTGCTTTACCTGCATGTTCTGATAATGTTTTTCGTGAAGACCTAACACATGAAATAACTGTCTTCTTTGAGACAGAATCTCTAGGTCAAAATTCTTTAGATGAAAAAGTAGAACCTCATAATGAACCAATCATTGAACCTTTGATAGATTTTGAAAGTCAACTTGATCCTTTGCACGATTATTATTTGCATTTACCTGTTGTACGTAATTTGTATCGTATAGTAGCTCAACTAGAACAGGAGAATATTGACTTTGCAACTTAAGTGCCAATCATTAGAACAAATGCTTGCTTTGTGTGATAAATTGCTAGGGGTGTTCATCGGTTCGGTTTTCGGTTTGTTCGATTTATTCGGTTCGGTGTATTCGGTTTTGAAGTTTTTTTGGGCAAAACCGAAAACCGAATTCAACGTTAAAACCGAACCGAACCGAAAACCGAATTCGAATTCGGTTTCGGTTCGGTTTTTGGATAAAACCGAATATTAAGAAAAAAAAATTGAGAATGATGGAAGTTTAATTTTGGCGTTACTGATGTCTTAGTTATTTATATCCTAAAACAATGATGCACTATTAAATTATCAAGAATTTGATGATTTATTAATATTTACAGCTTAATTACGACGTTTAGTGCTTTTGTTATTAAGAAAAAAGAACATAATAATTTGAATAATATAATTATAATGTGAGCTACCAAATCGTCATATGGGTGAGAACATATTTTATTGATTGGCCCAAATTATAATGATATTAAAACATAAATATACGAATTAATTATATAAAAATTTTGAATTCGGTTTTGAATTCGGTTTTCGGTTAAACCAAATTCAGAATATTCAAAACCGAAAACCGAACCGAAAACCGAATTCAAATTCGGTTTCGGTTTGACTCGATCCGAAAACCGTTTTTTAAATTCGGTTTGGTTTTTTTCCGGTTTGGTTTCGGTTTGGTTTTTGAGTTCCACGGTTTCAAACCAAATACTGACCACCCCTATAAATTGCCTTCACTGCCTAAGAAAGAATGTACTTATGCTTTTAAGGAGGGTGAAGTGATAGTTTCTGCTGAAGAATTATGTCTTGAGATTAAAAGCTTAAAACAAAAGATAATTCAACTGAAACAGGCTAACACACTTAAGCAATCGTCTAATGTTGCAACCAATGTGCTTGAATGTATTGGAGGGATTACTAAGAAGGGGAAGGGAACAACAATATCTAAGGATGTAAAACCCATTACTATTCTTAAAAATCCTCTACGTTCTCAATTTGGCAATCGTGGTTCAAAAGTTGTTTCTACAACTCAATATGTTGTCAAAAAGGTTCATTCTTCCGATGGTTCTATGTCAACTGAAAAGATTCCTTTGATTCCAATGTCAAAAACTTCAAAAGCGAGTCTTTTAACTACATCAGTTAAGTCCACACAACACACAAGTCCTAAACCTGATTTAAGTGAGTATGATGCAAAAGAACGTAAAATCAAATTGGAAATTTTTCAAAATCAATCATCTCATGTGTCAACTGAAAAGTTTGGATGTCTAACTAACAGAGGTGTTTTTCGTGTCACAGGTTATAATCCAAACTTGAATTACAAATCTGTATGGGTTTCTAAGTCCACTACTAAGAATGTAGCAACCAAACCAACGCAATCTGCTAGTCAGCCTAGGAAATCATCACATGTTTTTCGATTTTCGTCTGTGAATAAAACATCTACTTGGAATAAATTGTGTGCTAAGACTTCTGATAATGATGTAAAACTTGATATTGCGTATGATGCTTCATTTAATGTGGTTTTAAATGATGCTTTGTTGTCTAAATTGCATGTTGCTTTACGTGATTATCTTGTTGATGATCCAAAGTTTATTGTTGGTACTAACCGTAGAGGACCCAAGAAACTTTGGGTACCTAAACTCTAGGAAATTCACATTTACAGAGTTTCGACATCTGTGTTTGGTATATCGATTCCGGTTGTTCTCGACACATGACGGATAATAAATCCTTGCTTGTCAACTTCATTGACAAATTCCTAGGAACGATTACTTTTGGAAATGTTGAGATTGCTGCGATAACGGGTTACGGAGATTATGTGCAAAATGGCATAACAATCAAACGAGTTTCATATGTTGAGGGTTTGGGGTGCAGTTTATTTAGTGTGAGTGAATTCTGCGATGTAGATCTCAAAGTTCTGTTTGAACGTCGACAATGCTCGGTGCAATCCACCGAAGGAACTGATCTTCTTGTTGGTAAACGTTGTGCTTCACTATATACTATTGACCTCAATGATGCACCATCACATGCAACCATGTGTTTGGCTACTTGTTCTACAAAAGAAAATTCCTGGTTATGGCATCATCGAATGTCACTTCTGAATTACAAGGGTATCAATCGACTAGTCTCTAAAGACTTAGTTGATGGTATTCCAACATTTCAATATGATAAGCATCATGTGTATCCATCATGTGCGATGGGTAAGCTGAAACGGACTAATCATCCGCTTAAGCAAAACCCTAGTACTTCATCGTCTTTGCAATTATTGCATATGGACTTATGTGGACCCATGCGTATTTCTAGCCTTGGTGGCAAGAAACATGTGCTTGTCATTGTCGATGACTATACCCGGTTTGCATGGATTTTTCTTATGCGAACTAAATCAGAAACCCCTGCCATTATCATTGAGTTCATTAAAAAGACTCAACGCTCTTTTAACAAACATGTTAAGAGCATTCGAACTGATAATGGGACGAAATTTAAGAATGACCCGCTTGATAGTTATTTGAAAGACCAAGGCATTGAACATCAGTTCTCTGCTGCTCGAACCCCACAACAGAATGGAGTAGTCGAACGACGTAATCGTACGTTGTGCGAAGCAGCTCGAACTATGCTTGCTTACTCCAAACTACCTCCAAAAATGTAGGGGGAGGCCATCTCAACTGCATGCTATACCCAAAATTGTTGTATTGTTAATAAACATTTTGATACAACTCCATATGAGTTACTATATGGTAGACGCCCGAATGTCAAATATTTTCGTATTTTTGGTTGTATATGCTATGTGCTTAACGATTCTGACAGCCTGGGAAAGTTTGATCCTCATGGCGATCAGGCCATATTTCTTGGTTATTCTTCGAACAAAGTTGCTTATCGTGTATATCACAAATGGACAAAGACGATTAAAGAAAGCATAAATGTCAAGTTCGATGAATTTTTGGGAATGGCTTTTGAACAACTCAGTTCAAAACCCGATCCTAACCTGACTACTACTTTTCCGCGCAAAACTCAATTTTCTTGAAGGAGGGTGTTCCTACGGTTACAACAGAGGAACTGGATATCTTGTTTGATAGTCTTTATGCTCCTCAACGGAATTCAAATGTTCAAGCCGTATCGGTTACACCATCACAGTCAACTACTGTGGAGACTCAACAAAGTCTTTTTGATGAAGATATAACACCAACTAATTCACCTGTTGCTTCTTCATCCTCCTTCCCACCTCCTGTTACTGATAATATTGAACCAATTCAAGATTCATCAGTTGATACAACTCCAGCTGTTTCTCCAGATACTTACTTGCATCCATTAGACAGTGTTACATCAGATCAAGCGGATCAAGGCTCAACGTCAACAAAGGTTGATATTCCAATGGACACCACTGATGTACAACCTCTTTCACACAACCGATGGACTAAAAGTCATCCAATAGATCTTATTATTGGTGATGCATCTGCTCCAGTCAAAACTCGAAGGGCTACTCGAAATATATGTCTATACACTGCCTTTCTTAGTAAGATTGAACCAACCACGGTTTCTCAAGCTTTACTAGATCCGAACTGGGTGGTTGCAATGCAAGAAGAGATCAATAAATTTGAACGATTGAAAGTATGGTTATTAGTTCCAAGACCAATGGGTCAACGACCAATAGGAGTTAAGTGGATTTTTAAGAAAAAGAAGGATTCTGATGGAATTGTGATTCGAAATAAGGCACGTCTTGTGGCCAAGGGATATTGACAACAAGAGGGTATTGATTATGACGAGACATTTTCTCCGGTTGCTAGGATTGAGGCTATTCGTCTTTTTCTTGCATTTGCTTCTCATATGAAGTTTACGGTGTTTCAAATGGACGTCAAAACTGCTTTTTTGAACGGTCATCTTCAAGAGGAAGTCTATGTTGATCAACCAGAAGGCTTTGTCGATCCCATTCATCCAAACCATGTATACTACTTGGAAAAAGCTTTGTATGGTCTAAAGCAAGCACCGCGTGCATGGTACGAGACCTTAACAATGTATTTGCTGGACAATGGCTTCTCTCGTGGAATGATTGATACAACGCTATTCATCCGTAAAAACCACGGTCACATTCTCTTGGTTCAAATTTACGTTGATGACATTATTTTTGGTTCCACGTCCCCGGCCTTATGCAAAGAATTTGGTGACCTTATGGCCAATAAATTCGAAATGAGCATGCTTGACCAGTTAAATTTCTTTTTGGGGTTACAAGTAAAGCAATTACCAAACGGGATTTTTCTCAGTCAAACAAAGTATATCAATGATATGCTAAAACGTTTTAAAATGACTGCTTTAAAACCAATGACAACCCCAATGAGGACTTTACTGGATGCTGATACTAATGGGGAACCCTTTGACATTACGCTTTATCGAAGCATGGTTGGTTCTTTAATGTATCTAACTGCAAGTCGACCAGACATTACACTTGCTGTAACTGTCTGTGCCCAATTTCAGTCAAACCCTAAGAAATCTCATTCTAAAGCGGTTGTTAGGATTTTTCAGTACCTTAAAGGTACACCTAACCTTGGGATCTGGTATCCTCATGGATCCGATTTCAATCTCACTGCTTATACTGATGCGGATCATGGCGGTTGCCATGTTGATAGAAAGAGCACATCTGGATCAATTCAGATGTTGGGGAATAGGCTAGTTGGTTGGTCATCAAAAAAGCAGAACTGTGTATCTTTATCAACAGCTGCGTCTGAGTATATTGCTGCAGCTCACTGTTGTTCACAAGTTTTGTGGATGCAAATTCAACTTTTAGACTATGGCTTTCAGATTTCTAAGACCCCAATTTACTGTGATTCACAAAGTGCTATTGCAATAACTAGCAACCCGGTCCAGCATTCTAAGACTAAACACATTGATATTCGTTATCATTTATTAAGGACCATGAAGTGAAAGGGGATGTAGAGCTATACTTTGTGCCTACCAAAGTGCAATTAGCTGACATGTTCACTAAGCCCTTAGATGAACTTAGGCTAAAGTTCTTGATTAAAGAGATTGGCATGGTAGAGTATAGTGCTTGATATTCCTTAGATCTGTTGGGACTGATTCTTGGGATCTTGTGTTTAGGGGGAGTAGATACTTTCTAGGGGGTAATTTCATATGGTTTAGATATAATCTTTTAAGGGGGAGCCTTTAGATTTATGTTAACTTCCTAGATATACTTGTTCAAATGGTTACATAAGGGGGAGGTAACTCATTGATATCATGTTTCAAGGGGGAGTTCATTTATTTTCTTAGGAATTTTTATCAAAATGCTGATTTACTCACTTGTATATCACATTTTGAGGGGGAGAAAATTAAACAGAAAATTGTTTTTCAAAAGTGAATTCATAAATTCTTTGTTTTTTATCTGAAATAATTCACTAAGGCTTGTATACATCTCAGTATGCAACCCGTTTTAACAATTGGTATCACTGAAGATTTGTACTTTGTTCACAGTTCAAAGTTCTTTTAAGTATAAATCTTGTTTTGGAAAATTTATAAAAATTGGAAAAGATAAAATCCAAAAATATTTGAATTTTGCTGAATAAATGCTTATTTTAGCATTATACCGAATCTGACAACCAACAATACAGATTCGGTAAGTTCAAAGTTTTCAATAATTGTCTCAGAAATATTTTTCATAAAAAGATTGAAATGAATATTGAGAGGAAAAGTCAATTTGTCAAGAATTTGAAGTTAAATTGATAAAGTTTTGCAAAGTGGACTGTATTCGGTATAATAGGCCCATTCGGTAAAGCCCATTCGGTATTTTATCTTCGGTATCTATAAAAGGTGAGTCAAAGTCAAATTTACTCTCTTACTGTTCTTAATTACCTACCGAATCTGACTGAACATACCGAATCTGCCTAATCTACCGAGTCCGTTCTCCTGTTTCTTCAAATCTTTGGTAAATATTCATTTTAATCAATGCTTAAGATACATACTTGTAGATCTGAGATAATTAAGTATTTATCAACTAGAAAAGATCAAAATAACTGGATTATGACTTTTAATTTTAAAATTTTGTTGATTATACCGAGTCTGAGTCGTCTTCTATTAATCTCTGATTAAACTCAATTGATTTGGATAATTAACATGAATTCTTGTCTAGTCTGAGTTAAATTGATTGATCTATCATTTGACCGAGTCTGATTACATGTTTAATTGCTTATTTGATGGATTCTGTATCTACCGAATGTGTTCTATCTACAGTACCGAGTCTGTTCATACGATTAACATGTGATTCTGCTTTTAATTGAGTGGTTAATTGATTATGGTTGTGATCTTACATGATATATGATAGAATATGCATGTTTGAGTGACTTTATGTTAATTTTGAAGATACCGAATCTGTTATTCTCTTGATACCGAGTCTGACTTTTGGTACCTTGAAGCTTTGTGATTTTTATCTTCAAACACTTAACATGTTTATTCTAGATCTTTTTGATCTGAAAACTCAAGCTTATTTGGTTACAGAATCTTAAGTTTTCATGACTACCGAATCTGCTTGAATTGTGCTTAAAAATTGACTAAGTGTTGTTCTGATTCTTTGTGTTATATAATTGACTTTGCATGATGGATTTGTGCTATGCTGAATATCATATGGATGTCATGATTGTCAATTACTTGTTCATATTTGGAATAAAGGATTTTTATATCTTTGAAAAACCATAAAAATCATAAAATTTGAAAAATACAAAGGATTTTAAAGGAAAATAAGAATAGAGATATATGATTTATGTTAAATATCTTGTGGTTTTCTATTTCTTATTTTTACAGCTAAATGGCGAACAATCATTTTATCAATTCTGAAACCAACATTCCCTGCAATTACTGGACTGCAATTCTAGAGAGGCACACACTGTGGCATGCTCTAAGCTCAACAGTCAGTGTACCTGTGACAGATCTGGCGCTATTGAACAGAACAATTAGGTTTGTGGAAGCTACACAACCTACGGTTGCTGATCCAGAGGGTACACAAGCTAGATTTGAGTTTGAGCTCAGAGGATTTCAAGGGATGAGGAGTATCACTAAAGCTGATTTTAGGAGGATCTTCTGACTTCCTCTTGTACATAATGCTCCTGCTTTCCCTGCTACTCAGCAGATGATGACATCAGTCTTCAATCTTGGTTATGTTGGAGCCGACAATGTTCCACTGGCTAAGTTTCAGAAGAAATACCTGCACTTAAGGTGGTATGTGATCTTCTCAATCATCAACAGATGCTTCTTGATGACAAGGAGTGGATCCGACAGCCTGACCGTACCAATGCTGAAGTTGTTCTACTCTTTCATAAGAGTAGAGGCTCCTGACTATGCAGAACTACTATGGGATTTAGTTCAGGCTCAAGTTGATAAGCCAAGGGGTTCATACATCCCTTGCGAAAGGTTTTTCTGTATCTTTATCCATGATGCTATAAATGCTTGCAGAAATGCAAATATATTTGTACCAGGTACACATGGATTACAGATGAAACGATTTGGGGAGCTGAAGATGAATACCCTGACGGTGTCTGACAATCAATTCACTGCGCCGATTCCAAATTGGCTAGTGAGGCTAGCTGAACCCTAAGACGCTCGAATGCATTCTTACTTTGAGGCTGTAGGAATACCTCTTCCGAACCCAGTACAACAAGAACAAGTTGAACCCGCCGCGGTTCCAGCCCCAGAGGTTGTAGAGGAACCTGTAGTAGAACCACCTGGACCAGCTAATCCTCCACCTAGGGTGAACTTTAAATGATCTAGGGCAGCACACCAAGCTCAACTCGTGAGGAACATGGAACCTAGTCCCACTAGGATTGAACCAACCCTTTCCACAACACCCGAAGTGAGCAGTGACACCGACACATCAGCAACTGAATCATCTCCCGAACATTCTCCTAAGAGACCTCGATATATGCCTGATGAGATGATTCAGACTCCGCCAACCCAACGAGTAACTAGATCTAGGACTTCGACACCTATCGTCCGCCAAACAGTTACTACAACCGTTGGTGATACGGACCAAGACCCAGAACCAATTAAGTTACCTTCACCCATTTCCGTATCACATCTAATAATAACAGTAAGCCCTATACTAAATGAAGCGCAAGCTTCGGTAGGCAAGAGATTTAATAGCACGTATGGTAAAAAGACCACTAAGCCCATCCAATCTAAACAGGACTTAAGAATAAATCCTACTAAGCAAGGTGCTTTTTCATCTAAGGAAGTAAAGTCTTCCTCTGCAGTAAAGTCTGCGTTGACTCAATCGATTGAGGAAAATCAATCATTGAAGTCCAGAACGGCTGAATGGGAGCCGAAAAATCTTGAAAAGGCCCCCTGCATATCGGCTGGAAATCCTCTTGTGCCTCAACGTACAACAGAGTCTGGAGGTCCGACTTATCTTGATGAGGGAGATCTGTCGCGTCCCATGGAAATGAGTCAACATGACAATCCTTCTGGATATTTATCAGACTTCCAGCAGACTGTTCCTTTGGTTCAAGAAATTGATCCTCTGGTTCAAACTACTTCTCTTTCGGATTCTGAAACTCAGAGTCTGGGGGAAAAGTCTTTAACTGAAAGAGATGTGCCACCTCATGATATATCAATGATTTCAGGAGTCGGAGATAGCAATATCTCTGTGAGAGCTAAACCGACGGGTAGTTCTACTATTCTGTCAGAGTCCCATGAGACTAAAGTCATGGAGGCGGATGCTTCGAAAGAATCTTCACTGGTGACAACTCCGGTTGTTGCCCAACCTCCATCAGAAGGGGATATCACGAATCTGACTAGTAGTATGTACAGCCCTACATATAAGAATAATACCGCACAATCATCCTTACCTGCCCTCACGGCAACTCACACACTTCCACCGACATCGCCTTCAACAGATGCTGCTGCTGCTGTTCCTATGGTTACTTTACCACCATCACCCCCATGTTCACCAAATTATTATGATGCTTTGGAGCAAGAATATTTCAGTCGTATGTTTTCTAGAGTTAATATTGATGTTCTTCAACGTACTTCGCTTCAAGCAATGTTTCGCGCTCGATTACGATATCCACTTACTTCTTGTTCTTCTCCTCTAAGTCCTCACCGTGATGATGAACATGACGATTCTGATCCTCAGAATAGCCATGAGGGGGAGATAGGAGTAGATGGAGAATATCTAACGGTAAACATTTCAACCAAGGGTGGTGGTGTGAGGTCTTCATCGGCTTCACAAGCTCAACAAGTTCAGACGGAATCAGAAATGGTTTCTACACATGATGAAATTGATGATAAGGAGCTTGAGCAAGGTATAATTCCAATTGTTCATAATGAGGCTGATAGTGGACCGGTAGATGAGGATTTGAACTTGAGTGATTTTTATCTTCAAGAGACGGATGATGATGGCTTTGTCATCTTAAGCAAGTTATCTTCAGTATCTTCAATTCCAGAAGATGTAGAGATTGTAGATGAAGAGAATCCTGAGCCAGTAACAGAAAGTGATGATGAAATGGATTCTTCTGATGACGATGAAGACAATCTTTATGTTAATCCAAATGATGATGATATCTTTGATCATATTGAAGATGATGATGTTCTAAATGATGACTCAACAAATCCTACTGATCATTCACCAAATTCTACACCCTCATCAAGTTCAAATCCAACAAATGCTAATGAAAGCTCAACTTCTGGTACATCTACATCAAGTGAGACAGTGAATTCCAGATTCAAATACAACCATGAAATATTCTTTAAGAATCAGGAACAAAGATTGTTATTGGGAGTTGAACATGATTTTATAATGTTATGAAACACATTCATCGAGGAAAATGCTTACAAGATCTTCCGCATCAATGAAACACCAAGGAGTAAAAGGTTTACTTATATAGGTTCACGATTGCTTCCAGCAAGTGAAAGGAATTGGTATGAGTTTATGTGGAGGAAACATATCAACAAAGATGAAGATGATTTGTGGCTTCAAAGAAAATATCGTATTTCAGAAGTGTTGAATATTACTCAAGTCGGAGTAGAGATAAGTGAGAAAAGAAACGTCATCAGTCAGTTCCACGTTATTAGAGAAGATGAGAAAGAGTACAAGTTCACAGAAGTAGATTTTCATAATCTAGATATGCTTGACATCATTCACATCTACAACTACCTCAGTATCATCACCATTCGACCTTTTGCTAAGGCTCAAGCTTTGGAAGCTGTGAAAAGATACATGATGGAGACAATTGAACTGATGAGACGTGAAGATTTTCAAATAGGTCTCGAAGCAAATAGGAAAAAGATTCGAATAACGTGTCCGAATCAATTTACAGAGGGACTGAAGGATATGAGGATGTTTCAAATGCAATTCGAACCCGAAGGGTTTGTATTTGTAAATTCTCAAAAAGAAAAGGTGTTCATTCGTACTGAAGAGCTGAACAAATATTCAGATGGAACACTTAAGGCTGCACTGAAGTATCTTAAAATTCATCAAAGCAAGGTTGATGACTTTGATACAAAAATGGGTCTTGGAGAGTTTATAAAGCATATCAGAGATCGTCTGAAGCTCCGGATCCGAACAAGACAGTTTGAGATTCTTCGTGGCCAGAGAAAGAGAAGGTATTTCAAAGAAATGGATGAATATCCATTACATGAGGGAGATCCAAGAAAAGCGTGGGGAGTCTGTAAACCTTCTAAGCAAATTTTAGAAAATCAAGTAGAAGTTTCAAAACTAGATGGCTCATGATGGAAACTAACGTTTGGACCTCTTAAGATTTCACAATAGGATTATATTGTAAATTTCACAATTAACACTAAGGGAGAGATTGTTAGGACCCCGAAGTTGTATAGTGTTAATGTGAAACATGCTTAAATGAAGGTTCCTTAGAAGAGGGCTATATAAGGAACCTAAGTAGTCCTAATTAGATAGCCACTGTATTGTAACTGAGTTCTAGAAGCTGTGGAATGTAAATTGTACCGATTCTCTCTGATACCGAATCTCCTTCTTACTTACCGAATCTCATTCTATCTTATCATTTCTCTCAATCTTAACATGATCTGACCTATCATATGAGACCAAGTATGCAGTTGGAGACCACGAAAGTGAGAATAGGAAGTTATCATTGCGGGTGCCCTCGTAGTGAAAAATCTGGGTTGTCATGAAACCCGGATAGGATTAGTGGATGGGAACGAGTTCGATATCGTGCTGAATGCTGTATTTTCCCTGTCGGAAAAAGTGATCTTAGAAATTTTCAGTGGATAATTCCACTTTATGGACGATTGTGAGGCAGAGAGTGTCGGTTTTGACTGTCTCCCGTAGAGATACGCGGATGTTGTTTGTTTGCGAGAGTGTGTACCCTAGTGATGTGACCCGTAGGTTGTACTGAAATGTCGAGGCCATCCTTAACGGACGGTCTAGGTAGGAAGGTTCACCCGGCGTTGGTAAATATTCTGTGAGTCATGTGGCGAATTGCGGAAATTTCGTGATGATAATTCGCCATTGACGGGATGCTAGTATACGATTAGTCTCCATGCTAGTACTAGGAAGCCGTCTGGTGTGGTTGTGTGGTAGGATTTATAGGAGGAACCCTGCGTCGAGTGTTGATGTTTTGCTCAGCATGTGGTGTATTATTGTCGTCCCGGATTAATCCAGTGACGGATGGTCGTGTGCGGATCGATTGATTGAGTGATATGGTTACGAATGTAGCTTGTTGCGAGTTGTAGCGAGAACCTGAAGGGATATGTGGTGTTTTTCGTATTTTCCTAAATGGAAATTCTGGACGTTGAGTGTATGAGATACCGTTTGTTGCGGTAATGCGCGCTAGTGATTATTAGCGTGTGGCGAGATATTCGAGTTAATGAAAACTTTTATGGACATCGATTTTGAAGGTATGTCAGAGGGACTTTGAGAGTGGGTCTGGTTTATTAAAGTGACGGAGATCACGGGGACGTGATCCAATTTAAGTGGGGGAGAGTTGTAACACCCCGTTTTTCAGTTACGCGTTATTTCGAACGTCATTCAAAATACGAGGCACGTAAGCGTATATTTGGATCCCAAATAAAGTTGGATTTGATGTTCTAAAACCTTACCATTAGAAATTAAATCTCATTACGTTTCCAACGATATTTGATTCATCGAAAACGGAGTTACGGTTTGAAAGTTACGACCAAAACAAGTTCAGAAAACTGAGTCAGTTAATCTGGACGCCGTCCAAGCTTTTTGGATGCCGTCCAAAAGGCCTGACTGGCCAACTGTGACATTTTGAAGCTTTTAAAAGAGGGTATTTGGGTCTTTTCACTTGGGGGTCGTTTGGGCCATCAAAACTGATCTAAACTCACCCTTATCCTCATATTCACCCACAAACACTCCCAACCAAACCCTAGAGAGAGCGAGAGGAGTTTCTAGAGAGAAGAAGCTTGGATTAGTGATGAAGGTGGTGATTTTTGCCCAAATTGGAGTGGTTCTTGGTGCTTGTTGGTGATTCTAGCTACTAGATCTCGTTTTGGTGCTTGAGGTAAATCTTAATCCGAATTGTAGTGTTTGATTTCTTGTTTGAGTTTGGGTTTATGTTAGTTAGAGTTATAAACCCATTTATTATGAAATTTGAGGGTTTTGGGTAAGACTCATGTAAGTAAGCCTAAATGGGTGACTTAGGGTTTCAATTGATAAAATTGTTAGTTTGGACCTTGCATGTGTCGGTTAAACCTTAGAACACTTGTGTTGACTTGATTTTTGGGTGTAAACCCTAATTTAGGTCAAAATGGGTCAAATGGGTATTTTGGGTCAAGTAAGCTTGATTCGGTGTCAAATTAAGTTTTGAGTCGAGTTTTGGCGAATCAAGTATGTAAATACTTGATTTAGGTGTTAGTTAGTGTCATGGAAATATAATCACTAGCCGTTAGTGATTTTGGGCGTTTTTGGGACTTATGTCAAAATGGGTTGACTTTGATTGGGTCAAATTGATAATGACACTAATTTGGATTAAAGGGATGTCAGACGCTTTTGTTAAGTGTTAAATTATGTTTTTGGATGTAATTACTCGCGAGTAGTAATATTGGGTTAAAATGATATTTTAACATAAGTCAAGCGTGGTCAAAAGCAATATGGGTCAATATTGCACGTGTTGGGGTTTTTGGTGTAATTGGCGTTTGAAATGGTCACTACCTAAATAGTAACCTAGTGTCGGGACCTAGGTTGGTCTAATTGGTGTTAAGTATAATTTGAGTTAAATTGTACTTTGTAGATTGGATATGAATTACCACCCGAAGTGGTAATTGGTTTATGTCCATTAGGTGATTAAATGGGCGGGTTTTGGCGAGCAAGGTGTGATCCCTCAGCTAAGGGATGTTTGTGTCGGGTTCTCTTTTAGAGAATGACTATTTATGTGTATATTTTGCCTATGTGTAATATAGGTGATTACTTGCTCGGATTTGAGGACGGAGATCATGTTGTACATGACTTGTGCGGGCATTCCAAGGTGAGTGGAATAATTATATGCGTAGGTATATAATGTATCTATTTGTTGTAGCGTGAAATGTGAAGTTTTGAGGTGCTAAGACACCACGTTTCACGTGACGAGTGAAGTGTCGAGGTGTTAAGACGCCACTCGGAGTGAAGCATCGAGGTGTTAAGATGCCACTCTAAGGAATTGACGAGTGAAGCATCGAGGTGTTAAGTTGCCACTCGGGGTGAAGCATCGAGGTGTTAAGATGCCACCTAGGAGTGAAGTGTCGAGGTTTTAAGACGCCATTCCGTAAAGTAAAGAGTGAAGCATCGAGGTGTTAAGATGCCACTCGGGGTGAAGTACCGAGGTGTTAAGGTGCCACCCTAGGGTTTAGTGATACGAGGTGTTAAGTACACTAACGGATGTTATGAACACCGATGGCATTTTCGCGAGCGCCATTCCCTTGTACGATTGGTTAACCATGGTTATTGTGTTGTAGTGTAGCATTTTATATTGTTCGGGTTATATATATGCTATTGTTATGCTATCTTGTGGTATTGGAGGTTAATAGCTTTGTACTTGTGATGATAAGCTAATTGTGTTGCTAGCATGTATGCGGTATGTGAGTAAGTGTTTGCAAGTAGGTATATTATATATGTATGTGTATAATTATTGCATTCACTAAGCTTTATGCTTACCCCTCTCGTTGTTTACCTTTTTACATGTATTGTGTTATGAAGCTAGCTAGTTGTTAGACTAGATGCATAGGAGCGCTTGGACTCGAAGGGGTAGCTTTTAGTTATATGGACGCGGATTGGGGATTTGGTAGTCTCCGGGATTATGCTCTTGGTATTGGGTTGGGTTATAGAGTCCTAATCCGTCTAAAGAGATAAATGGGTCGAAATCGCTACATTATTTGTAAAATGGGTCATTGTGGGCCCGGTGTTGTAAAACTTATTTTCATTGCGAAAATCTCTTAGTTTTACTTAATATGATGTGTTGTGAAAGTTGTTTCGTTTAAAAGTGTCGGGAAGCGGGTTTTCCGCTCGCGTGAATTTGAAAAACTGATAAGGAACTTTTAGTTCATTTGGACGCCGTCCAGTCCTTCAGAGCTGGACGCCGTCCCGATAACTGGACGCCGTCCAGATGTACTGTCCCAGAATTTTTTTTTTTGGGGCGTGTTTTTGGTAAAACGAAGTCGGGTCGTTACACCGCAAAAGCCTTTGGTCATAATATGCTTTGCCATACCAGCGGTGCCATTTTTGTAATCTAATTTACCCGCCATAAATAAGTCTTGAATGACATCTCCATAGTCCAAATCATCGTCATGATCAACGAGCTTCAAAGAGCCCGAAGTAGAAGCAACATTCCTTCTTGATCGCAAATTCACGCCTTCGAATTGATCCCCATGAACATTTCTATTTAAAACACACCACGATTTTCAATACGCTTCACACATAAGGTCCTCACAATCGCAATAAATCCTTCCACTACGCCAATCAAAATCGGTGAGGGCTTATCTTTTTTCGAAGCATCCTCTCGATTTGGCTTTCAACTCTTCCTTCTTTTTCTTCTTCTCTTTCTTTACATGTAACACCCCAAATTTCAAGATATTTTTCTTGAAATTAATAAGATAAATTTAAGGAAAATACTTTATAAGAATTTATTAATGAATTATTGTGTTTTGTGTACTTTCTAATAAAAAAGAAAAAAGAAATATGCAGACCGTTAGTTAAAGATTGTTAAGGACTAGTGATGCTAAGTTAAGTTAAGGACTCTCACCAATAAGAATTGGTAGGGAGGGACTAAAGTTGTCAAAATGACAAAGTGTCTTTATTAAAATATGAAAATAAGAAGAAAGACACCATTTTTCTTGAAGTCTTGCAAAAAAATGCTTCAAGTGTGTGTGTGAGTGTGAAAATCGACCAAGAAGAGAAGAGGAGGGATTCAAGCCCTAGATCACATGCAATAGTTGAATCTAAGCCCTAGCCATCTCTACTTTTCAAGAGTGCCAAGTTGTTTCATCAAATTTCATCTTTTCTAGCTAAAGTTAGGGCTTTTGAAGAAGAAAGTAAGGTATGAATTGAATACTTAAAATTGATAAATGTTTATGCTTAAATGGTGTCTAGTAACCATTGTTGAGTATAGTTTATGCTATGTGATAGCCAAATTCGGATTTAAATTTGGTGGGTTTGCAAGAGGTGATTTTTAAAGTATTTGCTAATGGGTTATTGTTGAATTGTAAGGTTTTGGTATGCAATATTGTTAAAAACGAATCTTTGATGATGGTTATGTCTAATTATTCACGAGTTTGAGTTTCATAAGTGATATTATGGATTAAAGACTTATTGTTGTGATGTTAAAGAACATGACATACTTATGCATATAAGATGTTAGATGAAATGCCTCAATGAAGTTTATTATGGTTCTGACCTAAAAATAGTCTAGAATTATTATGTTGTATGAAAATAGGATGGATTAATGAATGAAAGCATAGTGAACTTGAAAGAATGTGATTACAATAATAAAATGTGTTAAAGAATTAACTATTAAGAACGAAATGGGGGCTAAAAGGTAAGAACAAGTAAGTTTGTATATGTGTTGTGTCAAAGTTAACTAATGGAGTTAACTTAGATGTGAATGAATGATTATGTATTAAGTAATAAATTAACATGATTAGCATTGTTATTAGGAGCTAATCAAAGGGAGGAAAGCGCTCCAATTTGCCAAAAGAAGACCAAGGTGAGTTTCATAGGTAGACTCATGTTCTAACTAATGTGTTAATTATATATACGTATATATATTTGATATTATGATGTGTTGCTCTTTTATGTTCACGAGTGTTAAGATTGAACGAAACAATTATCTTGGTTATGATAAATTAATAAGATTCGATAATAAAACTTTAAGATGTCGAGGAAGCATTTCTTTTAAGGATGAAGAAGATAGGTAAAGTGTTGGAAGTGAGTTTAGGGTGAACCAATGAAGATGGAGCCCCTCGAGGACAAGTCGAATCACGAGGATTAAATTAGGTAAGTGGGGATACACAATGCATAGTACGAAATGGACGAGCGAGGTAAGTATACATGTATGTTGAAATATGATTATTGTAATGTTACTTTTGTGAATGTATTATGTTGTAGATACGAGATGTTACGATGATTTAGCGGTGACGTGTATGATGTATCATGAAGCGTTGACGAAGGAGAAAGGATATGTAACCTTTGTAAAAGAGACTAGTTACCATACAAGCGGGCCATGGATGGAATTATTACAATTTAAACATGATCTTATATTATTTGATTTATACATCCTATTTACTCACTAAGCATAAAGCTTACCTTTATTAGTTGTTGACACGTTGTAGGTTCTTGAGAAGCGGTAAGAGAATGTAAAAAGGGAGACTTATACGATAGTATGGAGTAAAGGAAGGAAATATGAAATTAGCAGACCATTTAAAAGGAGTGTGTAACAAGTTTTTAAAGAGTAAGGAGAATACAAGAAATTTGAAGAAAGGTGCTAATTCGGGTAAGTCCCTAATTAATCTATGTTTGAATAATTGCGTGTGTTGACGTATGAGTTATGTTCATTAAGTGGTCAAGGTTTTGTAATGAGGATGATGAAAAATTTAAGTATATTCAAATAAAGTATGATTGATAACGGAATGAGTCGAAATGGGTCAAGTTTGACATATAAGTTGATTTGGGTCAAAGTGTTATGTTGAAGATATGTAAATGGGTCTTGCATGGCTAAATGATTTTCGTAACACTTAATGATGTTGAAACTGTTTCGTTAAGTTTGTTAATGCATTGCGATGTTAAAAAGGATGTTGTGTGATGTTACAAGTTGTGAAAGAGTGATTTTAAGGCAAATTAAGTTCAGCACCAGCGACAGCACAGGGCCGCGCCGCGAGCCCCTAAGCCGCGCCGCGCCATTTATAGTGTTTTGGGAACAGGAGAACTGAAAAACTGACCTAAATTCCTTTGTCTGGCCGTGCCGCGCCCAGAATAGCCGCGCCGCGGCATATCACTGGGCTGGGTGGTCAACTCATTTTAAAAAAAAAATTCGTTTTCTTGTCTGAGTTTTAGGACGTTATATTACACGATCCGACCTTTCCACAAAAGTGATGTTGTCACCATTGACTTTTTCCATAACCGTATTAGATGCCCTATCATCACAAACCGGGCCCGGTTCAGGCCCAATAATGCAGTTCGGAACCACTACAACATGAAAGTTAGTTATTCGCGTGGATTGGACTTTAGACTTATAAGGGTTATGTTTGTCAATGAGCTTTTAAATTTTTTTGGAGCTTTTAGCTTTTATGAAAAACTGATTTATGATAAAATGCTTTGTTTGGTTAAAGGAACTTAAAGATTTTAGAGGGTGAGAAAAAGTTAAAAGCTAATAGAACTAGCGTTCAAAACAAACATACATACATACATAAACATGCGGACATACATACAAATACATCCATACATAGACAAACACACATACCAATAAGGAGTCCTGGTAGAAAGCAAAGCGCGAAAGTTCATAAATCACTCTACATTAAGATACATACATATAATACACATACATACATAGATCACTTTAAAAGAAGATATAAACACACATACCCGCATAACCACCTACACACATAAAAATCAAAACCTACTCGTCTATTCTAATTCTAGTCCTCCATGCATTTCTATCAGAAGTCGTGTCCTCGGTCAATAAAAGCTCCTTCAAGTCGAGCTTTATTTTTTCCTCCCACCTACGTGTAGGTCTGCCTCTTCTCCTTACGCCGTCAACCGTAAGTGTCTCGACTCTCTTAACAGGGGCAGTAAGAGGTCGACTCCTTACAAGCCCAAATCATCGGCGTTGTTCTTCTCTTAGATTGTCTATGATGCTTCGAACTTTCAGGTTCTTCCTAAAAACACTATTTGGAATTATATCTAACATGGTTTTACCACATGTCCACCTAAGCATCCTCATTTCTGCAACATCCATCCTTCTCTCTTGCACCTTCGTCATTGGCCAACACTCTGATCCGTATAACATGACAGGCCTAATTGCCACCTTGAAGAATTTCCCTTTCATCTTAAGTGGGATCTTCTTGTCGCATAGGACTCCAGTCGCTGCCCTCCACTTCACCCACCCTACCTTAATACGGTTCAAAACGTCTTCATCTATCCTCCCCGATTTGTGGAGCACCGAGCCTAGGTTTCTAAACGAAGTTTGTGGATGCAAGATCTGGTCTCCAATGCAGATGTTAACTCCATCATCTTGTTCATCATCTTTCATGTCGAAATCACGTCTAAGATATTCCGACTTTTATCTACTAATTTGTAGGCCATTACTTTCGAAATCCACCCTCTATTGCTGCAGTCTTCTATTAAGCTCCTCCTTAGATTCTAAAACAAGCACAATATCATCGGAAAAAATCAAGCACCGAGGGATACACTTTTGTATCTTTCAAGAAAGCTCGACAAGGATCAAAGCGAAAAGAAAAGGACTAAGGGTCGATCCCTGATGTAGACCTACTTCTATTGAGAAAACTTCAGTATTTCCCTGAACTATCTAATGGTAATTGTGAATTATTATATTAGGAATTATATGTTGAGAGGTAATCAAATGTGTCTTTTAATTTTTGTAAGTCATTCAGGCTTAAAAATAATTCATAGATTATATAAGTTCTAATTTTGTTTCTTTTATACCATATATCAGTCAGGGGCTGACTTATAAAGGGGTAGGGTGGGACGCCCGACCTCAGTGAATTTACAACTTTTAGTGCAAATTTTTTTGATTTTTCGATATTGCCTCCGGTGGATTTCATATTTTGCCCCAATCTCTTCATATTTTACCCCAAAACCTACATATACTGTCCCAAAATCTTCGTATTTTACCTAAAAACCTCCAAATTTTGCTCAAAAAACTATATATATTGCTCCAAAACCTCCATATTTTGCCAAAGAAAATTCCTACAAAATTCGTCCCCGGTGAAAAAATTTCCTGGCTCCACCATTGATATCGGACATTAATTTGTCAAAAGTTAGAAGTGTTTTTTACTTTAAATTTATAAACATATCACACCAACTATTAAAACCGAATACCCACCAGGATCCAACCTGACCCGCCTAACTTTCTCCCCCTTTAAACTTGGTTCAGGCCCAACGAAGTGGGCCCCTAATACTAGTTAATACTAAAATATGTATAAATCTAATATTAACATCGACTATTATTTTGTGACACCAACAATAATTTTTTTTTTTTACTTTGCCTCTAACTCTTAATGCCGGTAGTACTACTCTACTATTGAACACTATACCGAAATTGAAAAGATATGAACAATATCATTTTGTTCTTTGTTAATAATTTATTAAGAAAAACTTGGGTTCCTTACCCAATTCGATTTGTTTCATTTGCTTCTATTTTTTCCCTTTTCTTTTGTCAATAAAAATTTAACAAACGTTCATTCTTCTGACGTAACGCTAGTGCACCTACCTCATCACACTATTGGAAAGTTTTCATAAATAAAATAATAATAATAATAATAATAATAATAATAATAATAATAATAATAATAATAATAATCTATCTATAATAACAAAAGCTAAAATAGATCATTTTAGATAGCAAAACTAATCTTAGCCATCCATTAAATTAATTATCAATGATCTAGACCCTTAATTTTCTCCTAATTTTTCTAATAACCTCATAATCCTAGCATTGAATTGTTTGATTACGAAACTACCCTTATACAAAATAAAAGGGAAGTAAATAATAATTATTTTAAAACATATATAAATAAAAATGTGAACGATAATTTCACAACAGAGAGAGTATTTGACGTGATATCTTTAATATTTATGAACACTGATTATGATAATGTGTATTCTTATTCAAATCGTTAAAGAGCATTTGATTAACACATGGTAATTTTTTAAATATGTTATAATCAAACAGCATAAGAAGTAAATAATTACCTAAATTAATAAATAGTAAATTCAATACTAATTTTTCCTCATCTCTCAAAATTTCGGCCAAAATCAAGAAATGGGAGAGAGTTTTGCTTATTCAAAAATGCTAGTAATTATGTGTGTATGTGTAAGTGTGCAAGCATGCAAGTATTAAGAGTGTAATTACAAGTTAAAGCAAGCATGGGGTTCTTCTATTGATTTTTTGCTTAATCTTTGGTGTCTAAATCCTAACCAATTAAAGTGGTGTTGATTGATATAAGGCTTGTGGGTATCTTAAGCTTGAGACTTCAAGTTAGAAGTTGCTAGTTCATCATCATCTTCATCATCTTGTAACCTCCTAACTTGGAGTAGGTACATCCCTTTACTAGCACTCTTATGTTTTTAAGTATATTTCTAGACTTGATCTATTTTGGAATTCATGTTTAAAAGGTTAAACTCATATTGATTTGTTTATGTAAAATTGCTTCCGCTTCACTTTTAAAATCGGGTTTTGACATGCATGTTAATATAACTTGTTAATATGATGAATTCCAACAATGGTATTAAATATGTTAGAAATGCTAGGCATATAAAATATTTACAAAATGAATATATATAATTAATTGGACCAATCAAGTAAGGAGAGCAATCTATCTATCTATATATCTATCTATCTATTTATTTATTTATTCTATATATAATAACAAAAGTTAAAATAGATCATTTTAGATAGCAAAACTAATCTTAGCTATCCAAAAAATTAATTATCCATGATATAGACCCTTAATTTTCTCCTAATCTTTCTAATGACCTCATAATCCTAGCATTGAATTGTTTGATTACGAAACTACCCTTATACAAAATAAAAGGGGCGGCCAAATTTCTAGGGGTTTCAAAATTAGGGATCCACTTTGTTCTACACAATACACCATCTCTGAAAACCCTAGCTCTACTACAAGCCTTATAACAAAAAATTAAAACCCCATCTACCAACAAATGAACTACGGCAGCAATGATCAATACAAAATAAACACATAGACACTAACACACGCTGAAACGTCGTTAGTATTCTCCGTAAAAAAAGCTAGGGTTTCTACAGTCGGACAAATGGAGGTTGATCCTCTGTTAACGGTATGTAATCGGAATAGTGCACCTATTCGAAAGCCTATAATGAAATCGTTAAATTATGTCGATCATACTACTGTTGATGAGAAAAACAGGTAAAATAACGACATTATTAGTTTTATTTCTGATTTTGTTTCACATACACTCAATCATTTTTGTGTAAACAATTTTATAAAGTGGTACGATTTTGTGTTTACCTGTGGTATATTGATTTACTGTTAAACAACTTTTAGTTAAAGATAGTTCAACAAACCTTGTATTCAATCAGGTAAAATTATGCAAAAAGATCGTGATAATTTTTTTCATTTTCTGGTTTCACATGTTCTGATTTATTGTGTTGTAATTATATATTAGTGTATTTTTATAAATCATAATATTGTGGCGTTTTGAATGCACACCGGGTGTTTGATGTAATGTCTATGAAAATTGCAGGACCATGTTTTTATCAATATGGTGGTGTTTTAGGCTTTATCAGTAAGTTTTCATACCCACTAAAGGCTTGAATGTTTGATGTGCCCAGCTAGAATATGATGTAATGTATATGTAACCTGAACTCGGAGGATGAAGAGATAGAAGGTTAATGGGGTCAGAAATACAAAAATATTTATTGGAGTTACATTTTTCAGCCTATTTAAAAGGCTAGAAAAATAACTCGATCTATACATACATTCTTAATGTGAAGGTGTTGCATTTGGCGGGTCAGAAACATATCAATATGGGTTTCGACATAAATGGGTAATATTTTTGCAATCGTCTTCTCTTGTGTAATATTTTCTTTCTTTTTTCATTGAACAAGTTCGTATATGTATTCATTCATAATGTTGAAATTCATACTAAAGATTGTTTATTTGTAAATAGTAGATGCGTATTTACACTGTATTTGTTTCTTTAGTTGTGCTGGCTATGATTAACTTCCCATAAAAGGTACATTGTAATGTGACTAGAATGAATACGTTCAATTTTTGACAGAAATTGGGCATATCTTGTTTTTTGTTTTGAAAGTCATTTGCGAATTTGTAAAGATGGGTTTAATGAGAAAGCAAACATGAAGCTACAATTTGCGACCATGTCAATGGTTAGTAATGACATTTTTTTATACAAACTTATTGTTAGCTTTTATCTAGATTCTTATGTAGATAAAAACCACTAATGGGTTGAAATTGCCACCTTAAACATCCATTTGTCTATACTTATTTCTAACTTATTACTCCTAACTTATTAGGCATTTTCAACTCTATCTTTTAGGTTTGCTTATCGGTAATGCTGATTTGGGGACACTTTGATTTGTGATAGTTAACAGAACTCTTTTAGGAGTAAGTAGTTGTTTACAATCAAGATCACTCATGAGTTTGCTACTAAAACAATAGAAATTTTGTGGTCAATCCTTTCAAGTAAATGGGTCAAAATTGGCTCACTGCTGTATCATGGGTTTATTACTCTCCGTTTTTTTCTTCATGTTTTGCTTTTCCCGGATGTTACTTCTAATTGCATATGTTGTTTTCCCTTGTGTGTTTGATTATTGTTGCTTATGAGGTAATTATATGGTGTTTGATAGTAGTTGTTGTCATTGTTTGTGTTGTTTTTCTGCTGTTTCAGGAAGATATTTCAAATAATCAAACGTCGCTATCTTTACATCAACAAGTCAAGAGATTGGAAGCGTGAAATAATCTATGAAAAATAAGACCTAAGTTTAAGAATTAGACTTGCATTTATGGGTTTATTTGTTATCTTTTGCTCAACAAATATATAACAAATATTCTATGATTGTGTCCGTTACTAAAAACTACGCAAATAATATAATGTTTCACATTAAGTATTTTCTAATTAATGTTTGCTTAGTCCCATAAAGTAGTCCCGCGAATTCGCGGGCATTAAGCTAGTAATAATAATAATAATAATAATAATAATAATAATAATAATAATAATAATAATAATAATAATAATAATAATAATAATAATAATAATAATAATGGTGGTATATATTGACCACATGCCCGTATGAATTGTGGTTCGATGTCCCCTGTTTAGCGGTTAGGGTTCCTGTCCGAACGTATGCGTGGGTGACGAATGTGAGTATTCAGTGTCAAAATTGTCGTTTAAAAAATAATATAATGATGATGATGATGATGATGATGATGATGATGATGATGACGACGACGATGATGACGAGGAAGAAGACGACGACGACGGCGGCAATGACGACGACAATAATAATATAAGCTATCGATAATTGCTTTACGGTCCTGCCATTCCGTGCTAATTGGAACATCTTGAGAATTATTGGTCAACAAACCACTAAGTATCTTGATGTTTAAGAGATATAGTAATTTTTTGGTATCTTGATAAGAAATGCTAAGTCACTAATTCATTAATTCGACTCATTCAACTATCCACTCAGTGGCGAAGCCAGGTTTTCATACCGCTGATGGCACAAATTAATAACGAAATATATCGACAAAAATCTAAACAACAAACTATAATTATGTGCAAACATTAAAAAAATAAACATATGGGAGGGTAGGGTTCGACTCCTACTCGTTGTAAATTTTCGTTTGTTGTTACCCGCCCAATTCATGGGCTTTGAAGGTTGCAGACGTCTTGCGTTCGGGCCTAACCCGAGGGGGTTTTACCACACGTGATGTACATATGAATTCGTCGTGTGAGTTTTCTTCTGAGGGGCAGTAGGATTCTAATGATTCGAACCAAGAAATGATCGGGTAGGTGAGTGTCGACATTGCGTTCGACCACTGTCAAGGACTCCTAACCACCATTAAAGAAAAAACAAACATAAAGATTCATGTTACCTTTTATGATAGAAATGTCCATTATAATTTCAGTTTCACTCGAAACAATTTGATTTGCAAAATCAAAGTATGTTACCTAAGATTTTTTGCGCATACACATAATGTTTTAATTGTTTTGAAGTGAAATTACGATCATCGATATCGATGTAATAATAATCTATGTATCATTATATTCTACTTAATAGTACTTTGTATAAATATCCATTAGCATTAATATTAATATTAATAATAATCACAAATATAAAGTTTAATGAAATTAGTCATTGATAACTCAAAAAGTATTCTAAAATAGTCTTTTGAAAATATGGAGGATTAAGGGTATTAAATTACAAGACTAAAAGGGTTAAACTTGTATACCGACATAATATTACGGGTTTTAAAAGATAAATTATACTCCGGATATTGTATTTTTATCCATACATCTCACTAAAGTTAAAATTAGTAGGTGGCTAGCAAGTTACTTCTTCCTTCAACTTTCTCGGCACATATTACACTTTCTGTGAAAGTTACTCCATTTTTTCTTCTTATCTAAGTTTCTAATTTAGATTTATATACAAAAACATCATCCAACAACTGTAATTTACTTATAAATCATCCTAAATAACTGAGTTAACTGGTAGCACCAATACAATTTAACGGGTGCACTAGTTAAAGCTCCAGATATTCACTCGTTGGACAACCCAAAGGACTGGTGGCACGTGCCACCATAGATTATATGATGGCTCCGCCTCTGTATCCACTAGTTCCGTATATGTTACTATACTTTCAGTAGCAAATACGGGAGAGAGGAGTGCTCAGTCTCCCCCAATTAAACCTGATTTCAATGAAATATTAATAGACCATATTTCATTATTTTAGCTTAGCCTCCCTCAATTATTCATCTAACCTAACTCTTTGAGTAACCTACCTTCCAAATCTAAATACAAAGTAATAGTATCCGAAACATATCGTACAAATTCGCCTATCAATTTTTAGATGGGTCATAGCAATTTTCATACTGCAAATTTTACAGTAGCATTTTTTATTGTTTAATAGTTACTCAGATCTCTCGCATAACGCATCACATGTGTTGATCACATGTCGAGTTACAACCCTAATCGTTAGTTCAGACTAACTGAAGGCGCTAAGCGCAAAAACGCGCATGCAGGAAAGACAAGAAAAAGGCGTTGTCACAAGCAGACAAGCGTTGACCACAATCTGCATAAAAGGTTGTCACTTGTGGTACGCAGATAAAGCACGAACAAACAAGTGATAGTGTAGAACGATCACAAACACCGTAGGACGCCATAACCTTTTGAGTAGTTATGGCCGACAAGAAAACAAACCCGACATGTTACTTTTACTTTTGTCAGCTTTGCAGGCAAAACAGTACAACCAGGATCAAGCATGCTCACTTGTTCTATTGATCAACACTCGTGGATAAACTAGATCATACTATAAATAAGAGACTAAAACCTCCATTTCTCCAATTCCGAAGACGTCTTCACATCACATCTATACTATTGTTGGCAGCCTGCGCTAGCAGATCGTGCACTATTCACCCCCGCTACTGGACTCAAAGCATTTCAAGCTCACTTTAACGGTTACAAGTAACGTTCTGTGAACACTAACCCTAATACCTCCCTCGAGCAATTGAAGCCGGATATCCTGACGATGGTGGGTCGACGTTTAACCACCCTTGTCGAGATCTTCATCTCACAATGAGGTTATTCACGGTGTGCCGAATCGAAGATTTAAACTCGAATGACCCTCAAATTCCCCTTTCTTGGTCTCAAGTGTAGCCCGAACCCATCAGGTTTAATCTATGCTTGATTAGTAAAATTGGCTTGTGTAAACCAGGAATTTCAAGTACATGTCGAACAGGTTGGGTTCTTTCAATGCTTTATAATTCAACGTTGTTTTTGTTCTACTCCGTATAAAATAGTTGCTTGATATCTAACTAGTTAATGGTCCATGCCCAGCGAATTATTACGAATGAGATGGTTATCGTTGTATAAACTTAAACGTTTTATTTAACCAAGTTACTAAACCTACCAAAGACGCATACTTTAATTTTCTACTCCCCGGTTTCAAATTAATAGTCATTTTGACTTCATAAAAATGTTTATTTCTTAACTTTGACTTTAAATAATTATTTTGTGTTATATAATATTTGATAAAAGTTATACCAAATGAAAGTACACATAAAACTAATTTTACTTATATAAATTCATCAAATATTATATATGATAAAAAAGTTATTAATTAATCAAACCGACGTAATAGAGTTGATTACTATCTCCATCCCATATAAATAATCTTGTTTTAAATAGTATTCGATAAAATTTATATTAATTGATTGTTGTAGAATATATTTTTATCGGTATAACGTTTATCAAATATTATATAACACACAAAAAATAAATTAATGTCAAAGTTAAAAAGAAATTACTTATAAAGCTAATACATGATTATTGATATGGGACGGAGGGGGTATGATTTTTTTTTTTTTTTAAATTCAATAATAATCGCTATGTACAACCTATTACGTACGTTAATACTTTTAATAAGGTTATCATTAAAAAAATAAAGAGAATATGTAATTATAAAAGTAAAAAAATTGGAACTACAATTTTTCGATTTAATATGGTATCCACATTCCTTGTGTTTGGGGTGAGGTTGAGGCCGTGAGTTCGAGTCTCGCTCAGCTCACCCTTTTAATTAATCTGCATGAAATATGGAGCTGTCCAAATTGATCTCGAGGGGGTTTTCTCCCGTATTCGTTCAGGATTTAAACTCGGTCTGCCTACCTCTCTGGATGGTTTAAGGATTGGATTTCTGCAATGGAATTCGAGTTTCCTCCTAAAAATGCGTGCGTGGATGGCAAATGATCGTAAAGGTGACTAAGACCTCTTTGGATGATGCCGACGACTTGCTTTTTAAAAATGAAAATAAAAAACAAACCCTTAAGAAAATTAAGTTGAAAATAGATAAAGCATCGCATGCTATGCTTGTGAATTTGAATTAAAAATGAATTTCACATCAATCAAGTCATCTAGGTTAGGTTAGATGTAGTTCATGTAAGTTTGCTCTTGTTTAGTCCATGTAGTTGTCGTTTCACTTGATCGTTCGATCAAATGTTGGTCTTGTTTTAGTTTTAGTATAAATATAAATATAAATATAAATATAAATATAAATATAAATATAAATATAAATAAATATAAATATAAATATAAATATAAATATAAATATAAATATAAATAAATATAAATATAAATATAAATATAAATATAAATAAAATATAAATATAAATATAAATATAAATATAAATATAAATTAGTTTTCGAACTCTCACTTCGCGCCGGGGGTTCGGTTTTCAATGTATTTTATTCCGTTTAGTTTGTAAAATTATTTCGTGGCTAACGATGATGTCGTTGAAGCGCAACTCGAGTCGAACTAAAAGGTATAACCCACGAAAGATTTAAATGTTATTTTAAATTAACAACATATGTGCATCTCCGCGTTTCGCTATGGAATTTTCGACTTTTAAAATTTTAACGCAAAATCAACATGTATGAAAAGTACCTCAAATATTTAGCGTTTTCTAAAAAGCGTCCGTTTTGCGTATAGTTAGTGACATTGTGTTCCTAAAATTATTTCGAGTTTAACAATGGTGTCGAAAAAATTTAACTCGTTGCGAGCGAGAAAATATGACCCGTTGAATATTTGGGTAGAGTTTCCCCCCTATTTAGGGAGTCGTTTTGAATTTTTGAAAAAAGTGTAAGGGGCTTTGTTGGTGTAATGAAATTTAGTTAAAATTAAAAAAAAAAAAAAAAAAAAAAGTGAAATAATGAAAATACTCATGATTACTATTCACCTTTTTTGTCTATTAGATAATATAGTAATAATTATAAATATAAATATAAATTTAAATATAAACACTTCAAAAAATTAAGTTGAAAATAAATAAATAAAAGCATCACATGCTATGCTTGTGAACTTAAATGAAAATTAATTTCACATCAATCAAGTCATCTAGGTTAGGTGTAGTTCATGTAGTAATGATTAATAATAATTTGAAGTTATTGTCAAAATTCTCCATAATTTATATATGTTAAACGTTTAAATTTAATGAAAATGCATTTCAATACTTGTTTGAAATTTATTAAGATTAAGATGGTATATGAATTTGCATTTTAAAATTGATTAAGTGATTTAAATCACTATAATCAAATAATTATATGTAACAAAACATGATATACATTATTGGTTTAGATTTAATTTTATTGCTTGATAAAGAAATAATCGAATATAAGTTTTTTAGACGACGTTTGATAAATATTACTGTATTAATTATTATTTGATAATTGACAAAATTGTCCATTACAGCATGTGTCTTTCATCTTTTGCTCGTTTCATCCATGTATTTTATTTTCTGCATTTTTCATCCTTAAAAGCATTTTAAAGTCTCAATTTCATCCCTCACTCTAACGAAGGTTATCTGAGTTCGTTAAAACTATTCACATGGACTATTCACGTAATCTATAACTAATTAAATTACAAATATTGTGAAACCAAAATATGATATAGATGTCTTTCATTTAACTGAACAAATATTGTGAAACCAAAATATGATATAGATGTCTTTCATTTAGCTCAGTTAACACTAACTCAGCATACATTTAGTGTCGAGTTCTCAATTTAACGTACATTTTCAGAATTTGTTCTATTCACAAAACGCCACTCCAACATATAGTATCCAAAGTAAATAGAGCTTTCAGCTTATGTTCTTCTAATCATTTGAACATCAACAAACACAAACAACCCTCCATTTTACAAATAGAGACAATTCAATTTACTCACAACCTATATCTGACTCGGTATCAATTACTCGTATCATTTTAAATTCATTCAAGTAGCAACAGCAAACTATCTGACCAAAATTGAAGAAGATACTCCCGTGACTTTTGAAGTCAACTATGACCATACAAGTTCAAAATTACATAAAAAAAAATTCACAACCAACTTAGCAGCAACATATTCTTTACTTCTACCATATCTCACATACAATTTTTCATCAAAACTACCAAACTCATTCCATACTTCAAATCAAATAAATTAACAATTGACAAAGACCATACTGAACAGTTACAACTTACAACCGTTATCATAAAATTAAACATTAATAGAACAAAAATAGTTAAAAACAAAACAAGCATGTTATTAAAGTAACCTTTCTTAACACACTTTTGGGCTTTGGCATGGCATCATTCGCAGTCATCGGAGAATGCAAGTGTGTAATCGGGATGTTCTACAAGAGAGGAAGAATGAATTGATTTTTGTAGTTTAATTAGTTGAAGATTACGTGGATAGTTCATGTGAATAGTTTTAACGGACTCAGTTAACCTTCGATAGGGTGATGGATGAAATTGAGAATTTAAAATGCTTTTAAGGATGAAAAATGCAGAAAATAAAACACAAGGATGAAACAGGCAAAAGGTAAAAAATACAAGGACGAAATGAGCAATTTTGTCTTGATAATTTAATGAGTAAAGTTATCAAAATGAAATTCTTTTATTTAGGGGGGATGATTCTCACACACTGTTTTTTGATCCTCACACACCCTTTTATCCTATTATTAGGGAGGAGTTCAAGTAAATTGGTGTGTGAGGATCAAAAAACAGTGTGTGAGAATCATCCCCCTTTTATTTATGGTGTTTAATTTACGGAGGTTTTATAGAAGTATTTATGCAAACAATAAGAAGAATACCAATGTAGCAATAGTTCATTAAATCAGTAATACTAAATATCTTTAAAGCTGAGATCTGTTATGTGAAAGTTTCAACATAAAATAGACGAAGGTTCAAACCTCACTCGCGGTAAAAATTTACAAATTTTGTGACAGTGGGATAATGATTGCTCTTGTCACATGTGTGGGGACCCGGTGGAGGTACATTTCCGGCATAACTATATCGAGTTGGATCTGATGAATTTTCAAAGAAAACAAATGGTCTGGGTGTCCCTGTCAAACGCATACCCTTTGACATAATAATAATAGGTGGAATTGAAAATTCAATAATTAGGTCTACTTAATAAAAAATAATTAAATTTTATGTTTAACTTGTCAAACATTATAAAATAATTATTTATTGTTTTTGTTTAAAAATGTAAACTTAAATGCGTTGATACGTTTTATATGCATTTATATCGTTTATTGAGTATCAATAGATTAAGATTTCGGAAGCATGGTTAGAGACTGTTCGTTGGTCGATGAGGCGGAATCAATTGGCGATGAGTGAGAAAGTTTACAAAGATATAGGTAAAACTCTAGTTGCGAGTGATGAGAGAAGTTATAAGATCGTAGAATGACATAGGAGATGATATGGGCATTCATATTAACCAAATAATAATCTTAAATTTTTTTATGGACAACAGTTAGTTGGGGATTACTCACGAGGACTTAACCACTTCCACGATCATCTTCCGCAGTTGCTATACCTGCCCCCAACTGCGTGTCTAGAAGAAAACCTGCACCAATCCCATACGGAACATGGATGGGTAAAAAAACCCTCTCCCCTTTACCTCGCAACGCGATGTGAGAAAGACGTTGACCTTCTCTAAAGAAGGCGGACCATCAACCGTTGGACCACATCACAACTTCAATAATCTTAACAATTAATGGAAATATAAAATTAGAAATAAAGATTGAATCTACATTTGCAATCACACTCTTAACAAATGTGCCTATGATCAACTCATTTATTTATAAATAATACGATAATTAACACTACGTTTTAGCTTTTGTACGTTATTAGTTGACAAATTAATAATTTTAAATAAATAAAAAACTAACTTGCTTCACATTTTCTTCAGTATAACTGATTGATGTTGGTACTAGAAGAACTTTATGTAACACCCTAATTTTTTTTTATTCACGGCGGAAGTACATTTAGTTACTAAAATAATCCTGGTTAATACTTACAAACCATAGTTAACAAATCAACGTAGTTAATGTTATTACAATATTTCAAAACATCGGTGTTACGTGAAAACATCATTAACAAAGAAAACATCAGAGTTAATCACATAGTCAAACATGTCTTCATGTGATGCCCCGTACTAAATCATCATGTACGGACCATCAACAACATGATCATTACAAGGTTAAGTACTATATGCGTTTTCAAAAAGAGTTTGCATTCATAATTAAAAGTGATGTCAAACCAACATCGAAAGTTTTACATTCCAAAAGTATGTTTCACTAAGTAGAAGCAATAATTAAGTGTACGTGACCCCAAATGGTCGTTACAAGTCATAATTCAAAAGTACTAATGTTTGAATGCAAAGTAAAGTAGTTCATGTGTGGACAACTCTAAGCAGCGGGTGTCTACAGCACAACAAGTAAGACAGCGGAAGCAACCTCAAGCACCTGAGAAATACATGCTTAAAAACGTCAACACAAAGGTTGGTGAGCTATAGTTTAAGTATAACAGTATCTAAGGTAGGCCACGAGATTTTCAGTGCTACAAAGAGCGTTTCAAAACAGTATGATAAAGTATATGTTAACCGTGGGCACTTGGTAACTAACTTAACGTTTATACCCCCTAAAAGTACACTTGGCAAGTGCGTATGTTTACGAAGTATTAAACACTAGTTAAATGCTAGCGCTACTAGCCCGAGTGGGGATGTCAAACCCTATGGATCCATATCTAAGATTCGCGTTCACTGGTTCAAAAACCAATGACTAAACGTTACCGAGCTAAAGGGAATGTTTCTGCCGTTGTATAACCCACACATATATAAGTTTAAGTACTCGTGCCTAGTATGTAAAACATAAAATCCGCATATATTCTCAGTTCCCAAAATAAGTTAAAGTAAAAAGAGAATGCTATAACTCACAATGATAATGTAGTCGTAAAGTCGGTTCGGAAAAGGTGTGCAAGTAATCGGTCCGAAGGTCCTCAACCTAAGGCAAATAGTACTAAGTCAGTAAATCGTCTTAATAGGTTTAAAAGTATGTAAATAAGGTCTTAAGGGTCATCATCATTCATCATTAAACAAAAGGCGTAAAGTAGGTTTCGTTTATGAAAGTAGTTTAAAACAAAGTCTAACTTCAGTCAGTCACCACGGCCTCTACCCTTACTGAATTAAGGTGAGACCAGTGGCCATGGCTCCGTCTATGAGTCCCTTAAGTGTGGTAAAATTTACAGAAGCAAACTCGTCTTGGTTTGACCGTGGCGACGGTCTAAGTGCGAGTAGGTCAGAAATTTCTGCACAACGTTAAAGGACATAGTAACGATCGGAGGGCCATAAATCCTAAACCGTAACTCGGATTAAGACAAGTCCTATATGAAAAGTTATCTACTCAAAAATTTCTATCTAAAAATCAAGGTTAGAATAGCCCAGGTCTACTGGTCAGTTACAGAAACATCAGATCAGTAGCTTTTGGACAGAAACAGTGAGTTTAAAAGGGTTCCGGTGGTCTTGGTGCTTGATGTTCATCATGGTTCTCATCCTTGATGCATATAGCTTCAAGTGTACAACTCATTGATGTATCTACATCATCTTAACCAAGTCTTGACCATCATAACTGAAATGTCCCGTTCTTATTGATTAAAAACGTTCCATATTAATTGATTTCGTTGCGAGGTTTTGACCTCTATATGAGACGTTTTTCAAAGACTGCATTCATTTTAAAACAAACCATAACCTTTATTTCATCAATAAAGGTTTAAAAAGCTTTACGTAGATTATCAAATAATGATAATCTAAAATATCCTGTTTACACATGACCATTACATAATGGTTTACAATACAAATATGTTACAACAAATTAAGTTTCTTGAATGCAGTTTTTACACAATATCATACAAGCATGGACTCCAAATCTCGTCCTTATTTAAGTATGCGACAGCGGAAGCTCTTAATAATCACCTGAGAATAAACATGCTTAAAACGTCAACAAAAATGTTGGTGAGTTATAGGTTTAACCTATATATATATATCAAATCATAATAATAGACCACAAGATTTCATATTTCAATACACATCCCATACATAGAGATAAAAATCATTCATATGGTGAACACCTGGTAACCGACATTAACAAGATGCATATATAAGAATATCCCCATCATTCCGGGACACCCTTCGGATATGATATAAATTTCGAAGTACTAAAGCATCCGGTACTTTGGATGGGGTTTGTTAGGCCCAATAGATCTATCTTTAGGATTCGCGTCAATTAGGCTGTCTGTTCCCTAATTCTTAGATTACCAGACTTAATAAAAAGGGGCATATTCGATTTCGATAATTCAACCATAGAATGTAGTTTCACGTACTTGTGTCTATTTTTTAAATCATTTATAAAATCTGCATGTATTCTCATCTCAAAAATATTAGATTTTAAAAGTGGGACTATAACTCACTTTCACAGATTTTTACTTCGTCGGGAAGTAAGACTTGGCCACTGGTTGATTCACGAACCTATAACAATATATACATATATATCAAAGTATGTTCAAAATATATTTACAACACTTTTAATATATTTTGATGTTTTAAGTTTATTAAGTCAGCTGTCCTCGTTAGTAACCTACAACTAGTTGTCCACAGTTAGATGTACAGAAATAAATCGATAAATATTATCTTGAATCAATCCACGACCCAGTGTATACGTATCTCAGTATTGATCACAACTCAAACTATATATATTTTGGAATCAACCTCAACCCTGTATAGCTAACTCCAACATTCACATATAGAGTGTCTATGGTTGTTCCGAAATATATATAGATGTGTCAACATGATAGGTCGAAACATTGTATACATGTCTATGGTATCTCAAGATTACATAATGAAAGGACCCGTTCATATACATTATAAACGATTCACAATAGTTGATTACATTGCGAGGTATTTGACCTCTATATGATACATTTTACAATCATTGCATTCGTTTTTAAAATACGAACTTTCTGTAGCGACCCCGACAAATCGTCAAGTGACGGCGTCGGCTACGTGGGTCCCATTACCTGATTATAAGTCTTTAAGATAACGTTTGACCAAAATATGTCGCCTTCATTTCAAAATAAAGATTTGTTTCAAAGTTTACAAGAATTGTTCAACCAAAAGTTAAGTTACAACGTTATAAGTACGATTGAAATCCAGGCGACACAGTTTAAAGTAAAGTCAAAAGACGTTCCACGAAAAGCATGTATACTCGACATCCAATGCAAGTATCAAATAATGAGCGGAAGCATGTATCACATATCGTGCAAGACCTGAGAAAAACATAGAAATCTGTCAACGAAAACGTTGGTGAAATCATAGGTTTAGTAAGTAAATTGTATTGAACCACAAGGTTCTTTAAGAATTGCTCAACCAAAATCGTTCACATTCCAAAATAGTATTTGTATCACGAGCACCCAATTATCAAGGCTTAACCGAATCTTCCCTCTGAATTTTTGAATTTAGTGTTAGAACTTACACTATACATTGATGAAATTATATTTCATTCACTAACGGTAGCGAACCGTCTGAATGAGGGTTTGTTAAACCCGTATGGCCACACAACATAATTACACGCTTACACTTACACCCTGCAAGTGGAACTAATGATAATTGGATTGAGGACTTTTGTTCAAACTCGTATGCATCTTTGTATTCGTATTTGTTCACAATGTAAAAGCATGAAAAGTAAATAGGTATGAAATGTATGTGTTTCTCAGCCCACGATGTAAAGAATAAAAGTGATTAAAAGTGGGACTATGATCTCACCTTGAATGCACGAGTAGTAAAGTACTTCAACAAGTAAATGTGTGCAAGAACAATGCTAGTCTTGACCTAAACAAATAGGTCGTATCAAATAACGGTAAACACGATCGGTCAAAGTTGTTCAATTAGTCCTATGGCTCGACACGACTCGATTATGTAGCATGTGAAGCAAATTGTCAAGTTTCATGCAAGATACAAGTATAAAAGCATGTTAGGAAGATTGCATAAAAGTTTGGTTAAGTTTGACTAAAAGTCAAACTTGGTCAAAGTCAACGAAAAAGTCAACACGTTCGGGTCGGGTCTCGGACAAATTTTCTATGCTAGTTATTCATATATAAGCATGTTAAAACAAGTTGCATGTGAATTGGAGGTCTAGAACATGGCAAACATTTTTGATAAAATGGAAAAGTTGGACAGAATCTGGACAAGGCAAATGTCGCGCCGCGGCAAGGGGTGTCGCGCCGCGACATAACACATGGTCTGGTGTCAGGTCGTTTTCAAGGTTCAAGTCTTGGTCAAAACTTCAAACAAACGCAAAACGCAAACCGCAAACAATTAGAAGACGTATCTTATACCGTTGGAAAGCTCTTTTGACAAGGAACACAACTAAACACAAATCCTCAAACAAAAACATCATTTACAACAATCGAATTCTCGTCATGTGATCAATAAACGCTCATTTCAAAGCCTCAAGTTCATCAATATGCATTTTAAGTTCCGGGAATCCAATTTACACATATGATATGCCGTTTTGAAGGTAATGAAGCATACATTACAACTAATCACTAACAATTTACATTCCATGGCATTCAAGCATCCAAAAATTCATTTCAAGAACTAGCAAACCCTAGTCAAGCAACACCAAAATCAATAATCACGTTTTTGAAGTTTCTTTGATCAATCTATATATCAACATGAAGCTAATGATGCTAGTAACACTTTTAAAACATGAACTTTAACAATCTAACAACCTTTAATCATCCAAATCAAAGATTAAGCATACAATTTTCATTTTCAAGCTAGTTACACCAAAATCAACAAATCAAGCAAACAAATCATATATTCATGTTATACACGAGCCATAGTCACTAACTAACAACATTTCAAGTAATTAAAACGAATTTAGAGAAATTTAGTGTTTTAGAAATGTTACCCAAAATCAATGAGGTTGGTATCAAATCGAAGAGGATGAAACGAGGATTCCAAAAGTACAATTTGTTTTGATGTTTGATTCCTTGCTTGAATTTGGATGATGATTGAAGATGATGAAGAATTTAAGGTTTGAGTTTTTGGTTGAGAGAAAAGAAGAAAGAAAAGAAATTAAAAATGTGGGGAATGGTGGAGAAGTAGTTGACTTAGTCAACTACTAGTGATTAGTTTGGCCATATGGCAAAAATGGTCCCTCGAGTTTGTAGTCGGGTGCGGGAATTAACCAAACGAATATTTTAAAAACGCTCGAGTAAACGGGTGACGTTATATTTAAATAACGAGGATATTATGAACGTTAGTTAATGAAGATACAAATTTAAATCGCGAAAGATATTATTTAAAAAAAAGACGGTGTTAAAATAAATTTAACGGAAAAACGCGGGATGTTACATTATCCACACCTCAAAAGAAATTTCGTCCCGAAATTTAGTTGGAAGTAGTATTTGTTGAATCTTCCTCCAGATCTCGTGTTGCCAATTCTACGAATAAGTGAAGGTACGTCCTTGGACATTTCAGCGAACTTGACGGTCGGGATCATATGTTGTTTTAAGGTTTGGTTTCACGATCCCTGGTTTTAACTGGTTTTCCCATGAAGAGAAGTTTGTCATCAATAGTTGGTGTATCTGGCAGGATTGCACGTTCCTGTTCCGCAGGACACGTTTCCAAATTTGTTACACGAAATGTAGGGTAAACGGAAACTTAATTGAGTCGAAAGTTCTAAGCGGTAGGAAGCGGTCCCAATACGCCCCAAGGTTTCAAAAGGTTCGATATTGCGGCTAGCCTTTCTCGATTTCCCCAAAATGGATTACACCTTTCCAAGGTGCGGTTTCTCAACATTATGCGGCTACACACTGGGATTTGTGAGGTTTTCATCTAAGTTTGGTATAACTCTTCTGGCGACCATGGGTTGTCTCGAGCCCTTCTCGGACTTGAAAGATCTCAATTGTTGTTTCTTGATGGAGTTCAGATTCGGTGATTTGCTTTGATTGAATGAACAGGGGTATGACATTAGCAGTCATATGGGGTTTCGGAAAGTGCGTGCGAACACACGAGTGGTAACTACTGTTGTAAGAGTGATCTACTAAAGGTGACAATACGAGTTCGTGACATGTCTTTTCAAGACGTAAATCGTTCGTTTGCTTGGTTCATCGGGTTGTGGGTGGTACGCGGTACTCATGTCTAAGCGGGTCTCCAAGGTTTCTTGTAAAACTAGAAGTGAAACGAGTATTTCGATACGGGATAATTGACAAGGATACACCGTGTTGGAATAGAATCTCTTAAGATATGTTTGAACAAGTCAGTTAGGGTTCGAAAAATGTTCGTTAGGACTATTCACCCTCGTGGCGAATACTAATGTAATATGAGGAGTTTCTCTATCCATGGAGAAATGTTACAAGGAGTTTCCTTAAACGGAAATGTGAGCGATAAAGATAGGAGTGAAATGAGGACTTAGAATAGGATGAGCTTACATCTCGAGGTTGCCATATCGTGCCTCTAGTTGTCAAAAGTTGAAGTCTGAAAGAGAAACGAGATCGTACACGTAGTTGTTTAGTTCGGGGTTGAATAATAGTTGGCCGATTATTAGAAACACAATGACATTAAGTCAAAGAAGAGTGAAGTATCATTGGATCGTGTGTTATCTTAAGTTCCAGTAATATCAGACGGTAACGGTGAAATAACAGAGATATGTAGCGTGGTACGTGATGACGAGAAAATTGATCGGATCCACAATTTAGTATTCAACTTCTTCGTGCAAAATAACGAATTTAACTAGAAATGTTGGTGTGAAGAATCACGCTCAAGATTCGGGCACGTAGAGGTTTATAGTTTTTCCTTAGTGAGTTAACAAGTTTAAAAGTCGCGTAACACGAGAAAAGTCAGAAATGAATCTTCGGTAATAACAGGCGAGATCTAAGATTTTACGAATACAAGTCTGAGTCGGGGGAGTTTCCTGATTACATGTGGCTTGATTTCGAGATTGATTGAAATGCCTAGACCATTCACATCATGGTTTAGAAAATTGTACTTCGTTCAACAGAAATTCTCACTCGGAGAATTTGGTATAGAGTTGCTCTTTTCTCAAAAGTTCGAGCGTAAGATGGTGATGTTGTTCGTTTTCCTTCTTTACTTGAATAACTCAAGATGTCATCTATAAATACGATAACCGATTTGTCTAGATAAGTTTGCATACGTGGTTTAGGAGGTTCATGAATACGGACAGAGTCCTAAATGAATCGAATGGTACTAAGAGAGATTTACAACTAACGTTGTGAGTTCGGAAGATGGCTTAGGAGACATCGTCTCACTTAACCCCCAATTGATGATAACCGGAACGGAGGTCGATTTGGAACATACGGGATTCGTGCAAATAATTATGAGGTCATGGATGCGAGGGAGAGAGTATCGGTTTCCAACCGAAAATTACTCAGTTCACAATAATCTATACAAGATGATGGGGAAACATTTTTTTTTTTTTTTTTTTTTTTTTTTTTTACGAATAGGTTCCGGGCTCCCTGGTTCTATAGGTGTCAAGTCAAAAGTCTTAATGTATATCCTCCAATAAAATTTATAGGCACACAATATTTTTTTCCGTTGGTCACTTAAATCGTCTAAGTAGTATCTAGGGGAAAAAGTGGAATGTAAAGAGCACGAGTCAAAGACTTGTTTATAAAACGTCTAACGGTAACCGAATCGAATAAACATGAAACGTGAGAATTTCGAGAAGAAACATACCCGTGACTAGTCCATCGTCGTCTCGGGCATCCTAGGCGTTGATGTTGAAAGTTTAACGGCGTGCGTTGGGGTTGATTTTCTTATTTGGGCACGCACTCCTAAAATGACCCGGTTGGCCACATTCAAAACAAACACCCGTCTTGAGTGCATTGTGCTCCTTTTGAGCGACGGGAGCGGTATTCCTACAATCGTGGGCTACATGGCCACTTCTTTGACACTTCAAGCAAAATGGTTTGCCACATTCGCCTAAATGATGTTTGTAGCACTCGTTACAATAAGGTAGGTGTCCGGTATAACCCCTCTTGCCGTCGGAGGTGTAAGGCTTCTTAGCAAAGTTGTTGTTGCTTGATTGGGAGGGTTCCCACTTTCTTTTGTTGCCGCCCGATTTATCCTCGGCCTTAGGTGCCGGAACTACGATTTCGTCAACCGTTTCAATTAGTTGGCGAGCCATGTTCATAGAGGCTTGATGAGTTGTGGGTTTGGATGACATCACCCCTTGTTTGATGCTTTTTGGAAGACCGAGCATGTAGAGCTCAATCCTTTGAGATTCGGGGTTAACAAGATTAGGACACATCAAGGATAGTTCGGCGAAGCGTTGATTATAAGCTTTAAGATCGTTTCCGACCGCTTTCAAAGCTCTTAGTTCTTCCTCAAGCTTTCGGGTTTCTTCGCGCGGAAAATATTCAACAATCATCTTTTCCTTTAGATCGGCCCAAGAGAGGGCATGAGCTTCATCGGTACCCACCGATTGAACATAGGTGTTCCACCATGTTAGAGCAATTCCGGAGAAAGTGTGAGTGGAGTATTTGACCTTGTCTTGGTCCCGACAACCGCTTATGCTAAAGACGGCTTCCGTTTGCTCAAACCATCGGGTGAGCACGACCGGTCCCCCGGTTCCATCAAAAGTGTGAGGTTTGCACCCCATGAAAGCTTTATAGGAGCATCCCTCGTTTGAGTTTCCGGCTCCATTGTTGTTGTTGTTGTTGTTGTTGTTGTTGTGGTTGTTATTATTATTGTTGTTGGATGAGTGACCGGCCATGGCCGCATCTACGGCGGTAGCTATCATCCGTTCGAGAGCTTGTTCGGGAGTTTCATTGCGGCGTACACGACGAGGAGCCATTGTTCCTTCAAGACACAAGAATATCGTTGGTTAGTATTTTCAACAATACTAACCGGAGTATGGAATAAGGATAGAGAGAAAATTTTCCTTGACTCGCCCTAAATTCTCTATGTCATAATGTCGGAACGTCCATGTGAATCACCGTAATATAATCCCGGAAATTATATTACCCTGATTCTCATGTGCATTTAACATTACTTCATAAAGTCAAGGTGGCGCACCAACAAAATTTATCAACGTAAGATCAAGATCGAATACGAGTTAGATATGATAGAAGAGTTCGAGTATAAATGCACAATTAGTCAAATAATTCCTACTTCAGTCTATATGCCGGTTGTAGTCTAGATTCACCTATGTACCCTATGACTCGGGGTTGACACAAATGAACTCTAAATCCCTACAACCAAGGCTCTGATACCAACTGTAGCGACCCCGACAAATCGTCAAGTGACGGCGTCGGCTACGTGGGTCCCATTACCTGATTATAAGTCTTTAAGATAACGTTTGACCAAAATATGTCGCCTTCATTTCAAAATAAAGATTTGTTTCAAAGTTTACAAGAATTGTTCAACCAAAAGTTAAGTTACAACGTTATAAGTACGATTGAAATCCAGGCGACACAGTTTAAAGTAAAGTCAAAAGACGTTCCACGAAAAGCATGTATACTCGACATCCAATGCAAGTATCAAATAATGAGCAGAAGCATGTATCACATATCGTGCAAGACCTGAGAAAAACATAGAAATCTGTCAACGAAAACGTTGGTGAAATCATAGGTTTAGTAAGTAAATTGTATTGAACCACAAGGTTCTTTAAGAATTGCTCAACCAAAATCGTTCACATTCCAAAATAGTATTTGTATCACGAGCACCCAATTATCAAGGCTTAACCGAATCTTCCCTCTGAATTTTTGAATTTAGTGTTAGAACTTACACTATACATTGATGAAATTATATTTCATTCACTAACGGTAGCGAACCGTCTGAATGAGGGTTTGTTAAACCCGTATGGCCACACAACATAATTACACGCTTACACTTACACCCTGCAAGTGGAACTAATGATAATTGGATTGAGGACTTTTGTTCAAACTCGTATGCATCTTTGTATTCGTATTTGTTCACAATGTAAAAGCATGAAAAGTAAATAGGTATGAAATGTATGTGTTTCTCAGCCCACGATGTAAAGAATAAAAGTGATTAAAAGTGGGACTATGATCTCACCTTGAATGCACGAGTAGTAAAGTACTTCAACAAGTAAATGTGTGCAAGAACAATGCTAGTCTTGACCTAAACAAATAGGTCGTATCAAATAACGGTAAACACGATCGGTCAAAGTTGTTCAATTAGTCCTATGGCTCGACACGACTCGATTATGTAGCATGTGAAGCAAATTGTCAAGTTTCATGCAAGATACAAGTATAAAAGCATGTTAGGAAGATTGCATAAAAGTTTGGTTAAGTTTGACTAAAAGTCAAACTTGGTCAAAGTCAACGAAAAAGTCAACACGTTCGGGTCGGGTCTCGGACAAATTTTCTATGCTAGTTATTCATATATAAGCATGTTAAAACAAGTTGCATGTGAATTGGAGGTCTAGAACATGGCAAACATTTTTGATAAAATGGAAAAGTTGGACAGAATCTGGACAAGGCAAATGTCGCGCCGCGGCAAGGGGTGTCGCGCCGCGACATAACACATGGTCTGGTGTCAGGTCGTTTTCAAGGTTCAAGTCTTGGTCAAAACTTCAAACAAACGCAAAACGCAAACCGCAAACAATTAGAAGACGTATCTTATACCGTTGGAAAGCTCTTTTGACAAGGAACACAACTAAACACAAATCCTCAAACAAAAACATCATTTACAACAATCGAATTCTCGTCATGTGATCAATAAACGCTCATTTCAAAGCCTCAAGTTCATCAATATGCATTTTAAGTTCCGGGAATCCAATTTACACATATGATATGCCGTTTTGAAGGTAATGAAGCATACATTACAACTAATCACTAACAATTTACATTCCATGGCATTCAAGCATCCAAAAATTCATTTCAAGAACTAGCAAACCCTAGTCAAGCAACACCAAAATCAATAATCACGTTTTTGAAGTTTCTTTGATCAATCTATATATCAACATGAAGCTAATGATGCTAGTAATACTTTTAAAACATGAACTTTAACAATCTAACAACCTTTAATCATCCAAATCAAAGATTAAGCATACAATTTTCATTTTCAAGCTAGTTACACCAAAATCAACAAATCAAGCAAACAAATCATATATTCATGTTATACACGAGCCATAGTCACTAACTAACAACATTTCAAGTAATTAAAACGAATTTAGAGAAATTTAGTGTTTTAGAAATGTTACCCAAAATCAATGAGGTTGGTATCAAATCGAAGAGGATGAAACGAGGATTCCAAAAGTACAATTTGTTTTGATGTTTGATTCCTTGCTTGAATTTGGATGATGATTGAAGATGATGAAGAATTTAAGGTTTGAGTTTTTGGTTGAGAGAAAAGAAGAAAGAAAAGAAATTAAAAATGTGGGGAATGGTGGAGAAGTAGTTGACTTAGTCAACTACTAGTGATTAGTTTGGCCATATGGCAAAAATGGTCCCTCGAGTTTGTAGTCGGGTGCGGGAATTAACCAAACGAATATTTTAAAAACGCTCGAGTAAACGGGTGACGTTATATTTAAATAACGAGGATATTATGAACGTTAGTTAATGAAGATACAAATTTAAATCGCGAAAGATATTATTTAAAAAAAAGACGGTGTTAAAATAAATTTAACGGAAAAACGCGGGATGTTACACTTTCTTTACATTGAAAATTGACAGGCATGCATACCATTTCATTATATCCACTATCCAACTATAAATTGATTTAATAATTATCTTTGATGAACTCAATGACTCGAATGCAACGTTCTTCGAAATATGCTATGAAAGACTCCAAGTAATATCTTTAAAATGAGCAAATGCATAGCGGAAGATTTCTTTAACACCTGAGAATAAACATGCTTTAAAGTGTCAACCAAAAGGTTGGTGAGTTCATTAGTTTATCATAATCATTTATTTCCATCATTTTAATAGACCACAAGAATTTCATTTCCAGTTCTCATAAATATACGTCCCATGCATAGAGACAAAAATAATCATTCATATGGTGAACACCTGGTAACCGACATTAACTAGATACATATAAGAATATCCCCTATCATTCCGGGATCCTCCTTCGGACATGATATAAATTTCGAAGTACTAAAGCATCCGGTACTTTGGATGGGGTTTGTTAGGCCCAATAGATCTATCTTTAGGATTCGCGTCAATTAGGGTGTCTGTTCCCTAATTCTTAGATTACCAGACTTTAATAAAAAGGGGCATATTCGATTTCGATAATTCAACCATAGAATGTAGTTTCAATTACTTGTGTCTATTTCGTCAAACATTTATAAAAGCGCATGTATTCTCAGTCCCAAAAATATAAAGGGTAAAAAGGCAAATGAAACTCACCATACTGTATTTCGTAGTAAAAATACATATAACGTCATTGAACAAGTGCAAGGTTGGCCTCGGATTCACGAACCTAAATTAATTATATATAATTATGTGTTGGTCAATATTTGTCTAACAAATTAGGTCAAGTCATAGTGTACCACAATCCTAATGCTCGAGACTAATATGCAAAAGTCAACAAAAGTAAATTTGACTCAAAATAATTTCCAAAAATCTATACATGATTAATATATAGCTTAAATATCGTCATTTTATATTTTTAAATATTTTTAAAAGATTTATTAGAGTAATAATATAATTTATTTATTAATAAATAAAATTTTATATTAAATTTATGTAATAAAATATACTTTTATATATATTAAGTAATAAAATTTATAGGGTTCATTTAATATCATAAAGATAATATGATAGGTATTATTAAAGTAAGTTATTACACGTAGTAAAATATGTTTGTATCACATATTTATTTGATAAAATAATATCTATAATGATAGTAAGTAAAAGTTGTATTATTTTGTAATAATAATTATTATTATAAAAATATCAATATTTATAATTACTAAGATGACATTATGATAAAACGATAATTCTAATTATGATAACTTTAATATTTACGATAATTTTTAATATTATCTTTAAAATAATAATTCTATTTAAAATAATAATAATAATGATATTTTATAGTAATAATGACATTTCTATTAAAATGATAATTTTTGTTAAAATGATAGTTTTAATACTAACGATACTTTTAATAATAATAGTAATGATAAAAATAATAAGAACGATAATTTTATCTAAATCAATATCTTATAATATTTTAATTTCATCATGATACTCTTACTCATTATTTCCTAATCGTTTCGTTTAATAGCTTTTAATCGTCTTTTATATCGTGTTCATAATAATGATAATAATAGTAATCAAAATAATTAGGTGTTACAAATATTTGTTTTAATTACACTTATATTAATAATGATAGTTACTATAACATTATTAACGATAATACTAATAATTATCTTAATGATAATATAGTAATAATATTAATAACAATAACAATAACCATTTTTAAATAATGATATATATTAATAATGATAATAATAATAATAATACTAATAATAATAATAATAATAATAATTGGATAATAATAATAATACTAATTATAACTTTAACGATAATAACGATAGTAATAATAAAAAAAAAAAAAAAAAAAAATTAACAATTTTTAATGATAAATCCCTTTTATTGATAAAGATAATAATAATGATAATAATAAGATAAAACTGGAACGACGATAAAAAACGACGATAATAATAATCATTTTTAATAAAAATATCAAAAATTCAATTGATTATAACTTCTAATCCGTTCATCGAAACCATTCGATATCTAAAGGAAAAGTTCTTAATTTTTCGCTAGCTTTCCAAGGACATGCATATCTTATACCTTATCTCAACCGCAAGTGTAACTAATTCAATATTCAACCTAACCTGTCTAAGGGCAATATCAAAAGTACAAGCATGCATAATCCTAAATACTCGAGCACTAGTCAGGGATACACTATTAGTATGTAAAAGTTAAATTATGAGTACTCACGTATCAATATTGAGATTCAATATTGCAGGAAAGGTATGTAGACGCAACGGAAATGATAGACACTATATTGACCTCATGAGCATACCCATGAACCATACTCAATCACCTCCATAGCTATAACCCATAATTTCCTTAATCCTATCCTACTCGAAAAACAATTTCGAAACCACTCGGACAGCACTCCGTCGTAATATTTTATGTATACTAATAATATCTTAAAATAATACGGAGTAAATATATATATGTAAATCGATTGAGAGAGTTTAGAGAAAAATATTTTCAAGTTTCTATGAAATAATGAAACCTATTGAATTCTATTTATAATAGATTTTTGAATTATTGAAGTGAATTATTAAAGTATGAATTATTAAAGTGAATTATTAAAGTATGAATTATTAAAGTGAATTATTAAAGTATGAATTATTAAAGTGAATTATTAAAGTATGAATTATTAAAGTGAATTATTAAAGTTAAAGTAAAGTAAAAATAAAGTAAAGGTAAAGTTTAAGTATAGTAAAAGTATAAAACTATGTACGTATAATACGCGTATAAATATATATAATATTAATTTAAATCGTTATATATATTTAATAAAATAAAATATAAATATCGTTATCTTTATCATACTAGTTAAGTAATGAGTTGTCAAAAATGGTTCTAGATATTTATAAAAGTTATATACGTTTTAATAATAAAGTTCTTTTTAAACTGAAAACGTTTTTGTACGTTTGAAACTAAATAGATCAATCGAGTCTTTATGAGATTCAATCTTCCACTATCCTTTGTCTAGTTCTCAATGATTGACAATTTGTTCTTATTTATAAATCACTTTACCATTTTCCGAATATTGTTAAAATGGAAAGATTTCTCAAATCAACGTGGGCCTTTCAACCGAGACTTGTAATCATAATTCAATATATCTGATAATTCAATCATTTGATCTTATCTTCTAATTCCATTGATAAACATTTTGAAACAGATACAATCATATAAAGTATTTAATCTAATATTTTATTTACGTTTCAAGTTATAATATATATACACATATACATATATAATCATATTCGTTTAATGGTTCGTGAATCGTTGGAACTTGGTCGAGGTTGAATGAATGTATGAACATAGTTTAAAATTCTTGCAATTTAACTTAACAAATATTGCTTATCGTGTCGGAAACATATAAAGATTAAAGTTTAAATTTGGTTGGAAATTTCCGGGTTGTCACAGTACCTACCCGTTAAAGAAATTTCGTCCCGAAATTTGAGTGAAAAGGTCGTGAGTGATAATAAGTATGTTTTCATGATGCATACGGGCTGAAAATTAGAGTTTTATCATCAGCGATTAATTTGGATAAACAATTCATTTATATGAAGAGTACGAATGAAGCTAACATAGAAGAGTGAAATGAGTAAGTGTAGATTCATCTTATCATTTGACGTAGATATGATTCATTCCCAGATTTCAAGGGATTTGAAGAAAATCTTCTTAATAAGATTTGACTCTCCGGTAATCAAGGGAATTAGGATCCGCTTTAAATGCGATCGTCCATTTTAATTGTTCTGTCGGAGATTTTCTTATCAATTCACCTCCTTCGTTTCCTTACAACTCACACCTTCTGTTGATGCATTTTATGCAATTCCCTAGACATCTACCCACGTTCATTGCAGGTACAACAGTTTACAGGCCACCATGATTGCTCGTTATTATCCTATCCGTGTTTGTATGTGGTTACAGGAACTGCAGGAACGAGATTTAGATGTTTGACTATGTTAGACTTAGCCAGACGTACGAGTGAAGCCTCACTAGTACGGCTGACAGGCTCATATGCACGGTTGATGCTGAGCTAAGTCACAATTACAATCTAAATGAGAAGACACGAGTGAGTGATCACCCGTACGGCTGGTGAAGCCAACTCGTACGTGTGATGAATGAATCGTATGGGTGAGTCAACAGCAGGGGTATATAAAGTCTTATGTTCTTCATTTTAGGTTAAGCCTCTAATTTGTTACACACACTCAGATCTAGTGAGCTCCTCCGATTCTCTCTCAGTCCAAATCACCCAGGTGGTGAATAATAGATCTAGGTGTTGATCTAATCATACTTGATTTAGTTGTGGTTTGACTAAATTAATCAAAAAAAAAAAAAACTTAACCTATTCAGTAGAGGGTTTGATTCACTTATTCCGCCATTGTGTGAGTTAAATCTGTTGATTTCTAAGTTCCTAGTCATGTTTCATCACCTTCTATTCTTTCCCCCTCAACTCATATTTTAAAGTATTCATCAATATGCTCCATCCAGTTCTGATTCTCGATATACTTCTAACTTTCATATCGGTCATTCTTCTTTTTCATCTACCACCGAAAGAATCTATTTACTTCTACTATACTCTTGGGTTTATAGTGTTTCTAGTTCTCCCGTGTCTTTATATTGCTATATGCATCGATATATATGGTTTATAATTTCTGGTTTGTCGTTGGGCTTTATATGTTCCCTTATATTTCAAAGTCTCTGCTTCTGTCTTCTATAATCATTATCATTCACAGTTAATGCTCTCTTTTATTTGCTGCAATTTATATCCCAATTTCTATTTCGGAGTTTTGTCCTTTTGTTTCTTCTTCTTGCAATTAAGCACCGCTTGTAATGGTCCAGAATTCACATATATGAATTTCGGAATGAACATTGTTAATGTTCTAGGAAGAAAATTGTGATGGCACGATCTTAACTTGTCAAATTACTAGAATACCTTGGAAAAGGCCGAATCATCAAGAAATATTTTCTTGATATTTTAGAGGTTAAATAGAATACAAGAGTCATATAACATGGCACATGATGATGTTATGATCTGTGAATCATCACGTTTCATTTAGAAAATCAGCATGACTTACTGTAATATAATCACATTGATCAAGTGTCATTATATTATACTAATTCATGCTTCAGTTCCCAACACTACTTCAAAATATTCCTATTTTAAACTTGAATGTTTCAGAATTTAGAAACTAAAATAGTTTCTTTTATGATGTAATACAGATAGCGCGAAGAGGTAAATGATTTCAAATAAGAAAAATTAAGAAAATATCTTCAGAAATATGGAGGATATTTATAATGAAAGATATGATGATATTTTAGAATTTCTAATATAAGAGGATGATGAAGAATATTGTTTGCAGGGGTTTAGAGTCAGGAGCAATATATTCGTTAATGACTTCAGCAGGTACTGAATCATTTGGATCCTTTGAAGTCAGGTTCAGTCTTTGTAATTTGTCCACAACCTCCTTCCTACTTTGCTCAATCCGTTTTCCAGTTCCAAAACTTCTCTTTTTCTGCGCTTTGACAGCACACTTCATCATTATCATCCAGCTTTTACCATTTAAAGTCGTTTATAGTTTTTGCTGCTTCATCAGAATTTTTTTTTTTCGGAGAACCAATTCGTAGTTCGGAGTGTTTTTCAGAAACTTCACATTCAAATTAAGTCCAGAAGATAGACGTTATATATACACATATAACTATTGGCGTAGACATGCTGCGAGATTTCAAAATACTGATTGCTAATTCCCAATGATTCGTATGGCAATTCTCATTACAAGATGCGAATGAGTAAATGATGGGGTTTCAATGAATAATTATAATGACTTTTTGGAGAGGCTAAAGTCAAAGGGTAATGAAGTTGTTGGTACATCTGCTAATAATGTGGTGGAATGTAAAAGGTTCCCTGGTAACGATGGTGTATATCTCAAGGTTATAATAAGGTTAGTCTGACTGAAAAGTCAAAGTTGACTTGTTGGAGCTGTGACAAAACTGGCTACTTTGAATAGGAGTCGCAAAGTTATTTTTGCTAATAAATTCCAAAGAATCTGACGCGGATACGTTGTTTAAACTTTTACTTTAGTTTCAAGAGTTTTTCGGGTACATAACTGTGGGTAACATGTGGTTGGATCATCATCTCGATTGCTCATCATTCGAAGTGTCTTCAGAAATTTTCGAAGGGTTTGAACACAGATTGTAATCGTTAACATACATTTGATGTTCTAACACAGTTTTGAAGTCAAAATATAGCTTGTGAAAGATGTAAGGATCTAAGAGTGATGATTTTGGTCATATCTCAAGTTAAATTTTGAGATTTCAAAATCAGAATATGTAATTAAATTTTGAATGAGTATGGTTGTTTTGATTTCTATAAAAGAATGTATATTGTTGTGAAAGTAGGGAGTATAATGGATGATTTGCTGAATCAGATTCGAAGAATGTAACATATTAATTGTGAATTTATATATCTCTCGGGTATTACCTACCCGTTAAAAAAATTTCACAATTAATATTTTGTACAAAAGAATTTTATTACAGTCTTTATGAAAATATATATATGTATATTTTCTTCAGATGTAACATAGATTTAATGAGTTAGTGTTAAATTAAACTCATTTGATTTACGGTTGAAACTATAATTGAATAATCCCTAAAGGCTTTAAAAAGTACATAACTTTTACGCAGTATTTATTTAATGACATTGAAATTATGAATCAATACTTCGTTATTTGTTGATGTATGATGTTCGGTTCGTGGAATTCTTGTGAATTTCGCAAAGTACGAATGATGTTATCTGAAAAGTTTCAGGTACATCGATGATGAAAGTGTAAAATCAAATATATACTTGATTTATTATGAATTGGAATTTGTTGAATTGCGACAGAGATTGTAGTTAACGCTGGTTAAGTTACGGCCGAAGGACGTACATTATTGCATATTTGTAATATGAATTAACCGAGTAGTTAAGATTCACACACAATAGCTTAGCACGGAAAGATTTATTTCAATATATATATATATATATATATATATATATATATATATATATATATATATATATATATATATATATATATATATAATATACATATAATTTCTTTAGAGGGAATGAGTTAATTCTTCATAACTCGTTGATACAATATACACGTTATTGATTCGTAATGATGTCCACAATGATTCTTGAACTGACGGAGTTTGTGATGTTATCTGTGTTGTTGATTCGGATGTTGACTGTACTGACGATGCTGGTAACGCTGACGGTACTGTTGATGCTGTTGGTAAAGCAAGTTTAGCTTGTTAATCAGACACCATTTTTGTCAGGGTTTCTACTCTTCCTTCTATCATTTTGGTTCGCTTAACTGATTTATGGTTAGGGCTAGATTAGATAATCTCTAAGACTTTAGAGATTACATAATCGCCGCGGAATGTTTCTCCAATGAAGTTATGAATTAATACTTCGTCAGTTATTGTTGTTGGTACTCCTTGGTATCTATGGTGCGTATGGCGTTGATGCTCGTGGGACAGATTGTGAAGTTGAGGTTTACGACGCGGTTGTGGTTGGAGGTGGTAATGGTACTGTTAGCGTTGATGATGGTGGTACTGGTTATGCTGCTGGTGCTGCTGCTGGTGTTTGTAATCTTTGCACCATATTCTCCAAAGCCACTACCCGAGCGCGAAGCTCGTTGACTTCTTCTATTATACCGGGGTGATTGTCGGTTCGGATGAGCGGATAAATATAATCTAGAATTTGATGTAGTATATAATCGTGACGAGATACTCTGGAAATGAGAGAGAAAATGGTGTTTCGGATTGGTTCGCCGGTAAGTGCTTCAGGTTCTTCCTTAAGAGGGCAATGGGGTGGATGGAATGGATCACCTTCTTCTTGTCTCCAATGATTGAGGAGGCTACGAACCCATCCCCAATTCATCCAGAATAGATGATGGCTGATTGGTTGATCCATTCCAGTCACACTGCTTTCAGAGCTGGAGTGGGATTCCATTTCGGAATCCGAGAAACTTGAATTAATGATGAATTCCATTTCGTACGATTGAATAAGGATTTTTTTTTCCGATATGAAATGATTTTCGGTTATCGGATGGTATTCTAATAACATAGAATATCCATAGATATAGAACAAAAGATTTTGGTAGATTACGGAGGGATTTGCGGGATATGTCAGGTAAAGTTTAAAGTAACAGATACGATAAGATATGATTTAGCAGATACGCTAAGATATGAATTGTGTCTATACACTACTCATGCAATTAATGTAGCAAGACGTGTCTAGACTAGTAATGATAAGCAGGTAATTTCCTAAGAATGATAAGCAGATGATTTCCGACTAAAAATGATAAGCAAAACTTTTGACATGCAGACACGGTCGAAGTCCAGACTCACTAATGCATCCTAACGACTTATCAGTTAGACACACTAATGCAGACATGGTTCGCTAAGACCACCGCTCTGATACCAACTGAAAGGACCCGTTCATATACATTATAAACGATTCACAATAGTTGATTACATTGCGAGGTATTTGACCTCTATATGATACATTTTACAATCATTGCATTCGTTTTTAAAATACGAACTTTCTTTACATTGAAAATTGACAGGCATGCATACCATTTCATTATATCCACTATCCAACTATAAATTGATTTAATAATTATCTTTGATGAACTCAATGACTCGAATGCAACGTTCTTCGAAATATGCTATGAAAGACTCCAAGTAATATCTTTAAAATGAGCAAATGCACAGCGGAAGATTTCTTTAACACCTGAGAATAAACATGCTTTAAAGTGTCAACCAAAAGGTTGGTGAGTTCATTAGTTTATCATAATCATTTATTTCCATCATTTTAATAGACCACAAGAATTTCATTTCCAGTTCTCATAAATATACGTCCCATGCATAGAGACAAAAATAATCATTCATATGGTGAACACCTGGTAACCGACATTAACTAGATACATATAAGAATATCCCCTATCATTCCGGGATCCTCCTTCGGACATGATATAAATTTCGAAGTACTAAAGCATCCGGTACTTTGGATGGGGTTTGTTAGGCCCAATAGATCTATCTTTAGGATTCGCGTCAATTAGGGTGTCTGTTCCCTAATTCTTAGATTACCAGACTTTAATAAAAAGGGGCATATTCGATTTCGATAATTCAACCATAGAATGTAGTTTCAATTACTTGTGTCTATTTCGTCAAACATTTATAAAAGCGCATGTATTCTCAGTCCCAAAAATATAAAGGGTAAAAAGGCAAATGAAACTCACCATACTGTATTTCGTAGTAAAAATACATATAACGTCATTGAACAAGTGCAAGGTTGGCCTCGGATTCACGAACCTAAATTAATTATATATAATTATGTGTTGGTCAATATTTGTCTAACAAATTAGGTCAAGTCATAGTGTACCACAATCCTAATGCTCGAGACTAATATGCAAAAGTCAACAAAAGTAAATTTGACTCAAAATAATTTCCAAAAATCTATACATGATTAATATATAGCTTAAATATCGTCATTTTATATTTTTAAATATTTTTAAAAGATTTATTAGAGTAATAATATAATTTATTTATTAATAAATAAAATTTTATATTAAATTTATGTAATAAAATATACTTTTATATATATTAAGTAATAAAATTTATAGGGTTCATTTAATATCATAAAGATAATATGATAGGTATTATTAAAGTAAGTTATTACACGTAGTAAAATATGTTTGTATCACATATTTATTTGATAAAATAATATCTATAATGATAGTAAGTAAAAGTTGTATTATTTTGTAATAATAATTATTATTATAAAAATATCAATATTTATAATTACTAAGATGACATTATGATAAAACGATAATTCTAATTATGATAACTTTAATATTTACGATAATTTTTAATATTATCTTTAAAATAATAATTCTATTTAAAATAATAATAATAATGATATTTTATAGTAATAATGACATTTCTATTAAAATGATAATTTTTGTTAAAATGATAGTTTTAATACTAACGATACTTTTAATAATAATAGTAATGATAAAAATAATAAGAACGATAATTTTATCTAAATCAATATCTTATAATATTTTAATTTCATCATGATACTCTTACTCATTATTTCCTAATCGTTTCGTTTAATAGCTTTTAATCGTCTTTTATATCGTGTTCATAATAATGATAATAATAGTAATCAAAATAATTAGGTGTTACAAATATTTGTTTTAATTACACTTATATTAATAATGATAGTTACTATAACATTATTAACGATAATACTAATAATTATCTTAATGATAATATAGTAATAATATTAATAACAATAACAATAACCATTTTTAAATAATGATATATATTAATAATGATAATAATAATAATAATACTAATAATAATAATAATAATAATAATTGGATAATAATAATAATACTAATTATAACTTTAACGATAATAACGATAGTAATAATAAAAAAAAAAAATTAACAATTTTTAATGATAAATCCCTTTTATTGATAAAGATAATAATAATGATAATAATAAGATAAAACTGGAACGACGATAAAAAACGACGATAATAATAATCATTTTTAATAAAAATATCAAAAATTCAATTGATTATAACTTCTAATCCGTTCATCGAAACCATTCGATATCTAAAGGAAAAGTTCTTAATTTTTCGCTAGCTTTCCAAGGACATGCATATCTTATACCTTATCTCAACCGCAAGTGTAACTAATTCAATATTCAACCTAACCTGTCTAAGGGCAATATCAAAAGTACAAGCATGCATAATCCTAAATACTCGAGCACTAGTCAGGGATACACTATTAGTATGTAAAAGTTAAATTATGAGTACTCACGTATCAATATTGAGATTCAATATTGCAGGAAAGGTATGTAGACGCAACGGAAATGATAGACACTATATTGACCTCATGAGCATACCCATGAACCATACTCAATCACCTCCATAGCTATAACCCATAATTTCCTTAATCCTATCCTACTCGAAAAACAATTTCGAAACCACTCGGACAGCACTCCGTCGTAATATTTTATGTATACTAATAATATCTTAAAATAATACGGAGTAAATATATATATGTAAATCGATTGAGAGAGTTTAGAGAAAAATATTTTCAAGTTTCTATGAAATAATGAAACCTATTGAATTCTATTTATAATAGATTTTTGAATTATTGAAGTGAATTATTAAAGTATGAATTATTAAAGTGAATTATTAAAGTATGAATTATTAAAGTGAATTATTAAAGTATGAATTATTAAAGTGAATTATTAAAGTATGAATTATTAAAGTGAATTATTAAAGTTAAAGTAAAGTAAAAATAAAGTAAAGGTAAAGTTTAAGTATAGTAAAAGTATAAAACTATGTACGTATAATACGCGTATAAATATATATAATATTAATTTAAATCGTTATATATATTTAATAAAATAAAATATAAATATCGTTATCTTTATCATACTAGTTAAGTAATGAGTTGTCAAAAATGGTTCTAGATATTTATAAAAGTTATATACGTTTTAATAATAAAGTTCTTTTTAAACTGAAAACGTTTTTGTACGTTTGAAACTAAATAGATCAATCGAGTCTTTATGAGATTCAATCTTCCACTATCCTTTGTCTAGTTCTCAATGATTGACAATTTGTTCTTATTTATAAATCACTTTACCATTTTCCGAATATTGTTAAAATGGAAAGATTTCTCAAATCAACGTGGGCCTTTCAACCGAGACTTGTAATCATAATTCAATATATCTGATAATTCAATCATTTGATCTTATCTTCTAATTCCATTGATAAACATTTTGAAACAGATACAATCATATAAAGTATTTAATCTAATATTTTATTTACGTTTCAAGTTATAATATATATACACATATACATATATAATCATATTCGTTTAATGGTTCGTGAATCGTTGGAACTTGGTCGAGGTTGAATGAATGTATGAACATAGTTTAAAATTCTTGCAATTTAACTTAACAAATATTGCTTATCGTGTCGGAAACATATAAAGATTAAAGTTTAAATTTGGTTGGAAATTTCCGGGTTGTCACACATAATATACAATACAAGTTGATTAAGTTATGGTTGGAATAGATTTGTTACCAATTTTCACGTAGCTAAAATGAGAAAAATTATCCAATCTTGTTTTACCCATAACTTCTTCATTTTAAATCCGTTTTAAGTGAATCAAATTGCTATAGTTTCATATTGAACTCTATTTTATGAATATAAACAAAAAAAGTATAGGTTTATAGTCAGAAAAATAAGTTACAAGTCGTTTTTGTAAAGGTAGTCATTTCAGTCGAAAGAACGACGTCTAGATGACCATTTTAGAAAACATACTTCCACTTTGAGTTTAACCATAATTTTTGGATATAGTTTCATGTTCATAATAAAAATCATTTTCTCAGAATAACAACTTTTAAATCAAAGTTTATCATAGTTTTTAATTAACTAACCCAAAACAGCCCGCGGTGTTACTACGACGGCGTAAATCCGGTTTTACGGTGTTTTTCGTGTTTCCAGGTTTTAAATCATTAAGTTAGCATATCATATAGATATAGAACATGTGTTTAGTTGATTTTAAAAGTCAAGTTAGAAGGATTAACTTTTGTTTGCGAACAAGTTTAGAATTAACTAAACTATGTTCTAGTGATTACAAGTTTAAACCTTCGAATAAGATAGCTTTATATGTATGAATCGAATGATGTTATGAACATCATTACTACCTTAAGTTCCTTGGATAAACCTACTGGAAAAGAGAAAAATGGATCTAGCTTCAACGGATCCTTGGATGGCTCGAAGTTCTTGAAGCAGAATCATGACACGAAAACAAGTTCAAGTAAGATCATCACTTGAAATAAGATTGTTATAGTTATAGAAGTTGAACCAAAGTTTGAATATGATTATTACCTTATATTAGAATGATAACCTACTGTAAGAAACAAAGATTTCTTGAGGTTGGATGATCACCTTACAAGATTGGAAGTGAGCTAGCAAACTTGAAAGTATTCTTGATTTTATGTAACTAGAACTTGTAGAATATATGAAGAACACTTAGAACTTGAAGATAGAACTTGAGAGAGATCAATTAGATGAAGAAAATTGAAGAATGAAAGTGTTTGTAGGTGTTTTTGTTCGTTGGTGTATGGATTAGATATAAAGAATATGTAATTTTGTTTTCATGTAAATAAGTCATGAATGATTACTCATATTTTTGTAATTTTATGAGATATTTCATGCTAGTTGCCAAATGATGGTTTCCACATGTGTTAGGTGACTCACATGGGCTGCTAAGAGCTGATCATTGGAGTGTATATACCAATAGTACATACATCTAAAAGCTGTGTATTGTACGAGTACGAATACGGGTGCATACGAGTAGAATTGTTGATGAAACTGAACGAGGATGTAATTGTAAGCATTTTTGTTAAGTAGAAGTATTTTGATAAGTGTATTGAAGTCTTTAAAAAGTGTATAAATACATATTAAAACACTACATGTATATACATTTTAACTGAGTCGTTAAGTCATCGTTAGTCGTTACATGTAAGTGTTGTTTTGAAACCTTTAGGTTAACGATCTTGTTAAATGTTGTTAACCCAATGTTTATAATATCAAATGAGATTTTAAATTATTATATTATCATGATATTATCATGTATGAATATTTCTTAATATGATATATATACATTAAATGTCTTTACAACGATAATCGTTACATATGTGTCTCGTTTAAAAATCATTAAGTTAGTAGTCTTGTTTTTACATATGTAGTTCATTGTTAATATACTTAATGATATGTTTACTTATCATAGTATCATTTTAACTATATATATATATATATATATATATATATATATATATATATATCCATACATATGTCATCATATAGTTTTTACAAGTTTTAACGTTCGTGAATCACCGGTCAACTTGGGTGGTCAATTGTCTATATGAAACATATTTCAATTAATCAAGTCTTAACAAGTTTGATTGCTTAACATGTTGGAAACATTTAATCATGTAAATATCAATCTCAATTAATATATATAAACATGGAAAAGTTCGGGTCACTACAGTACCTACCCGTTAAATAAATTTCGTCCCGAAATTTTAAGCTGTTGAAGGTGTTGACGAATCTTCTGGAAATAGATGCGGGTATTTCTTCTTCATCTGATCTTCACGCTCCCAGGTGAACTCGGGTCCTCTACGAGCATTCCATCGAACCTTAACAATTGGTATCTTGTTTTGCTTAAGTCTTTTAACCTCACGATCCATTATTTCGACGGGTTCTTCGATGAATTGGAGTTTTTCGTTGATTTGGATTTCATCTAACGGAATAGTGAGATCTTCTTTAGCAAAACATTTCTTCAAATTCGAGACGTGGAAAGTGTTATGTACAGCCGCGAGTTGTTTAGGTAACTCAAGTCGGTAAGCTACTGGTCCGACACGATCAATAATCTTGAATGGTCCAATATACCTTGGATTTAATTTCCCTCGTTTACCAAATCGAACAACGCCTTTCCAAGGTGCAACTTTAAGCATGACCATCTCTCCAATTTCAAATTCTATATCTTTTCTTTTAATGTCAGCGTAGCTCTTTTGTCGACTTTGGGCGATTTTCAACCGTTGTTGAATTTGGATGATCTTCTCGGTAGTTTCTTGTATAATCTCCAGACCCGTAATCTGTCTATCCCCCACTTCACTCCAACAAATCGGAGACCTGCACTTTCTACCATAAAGTGCTTCAAACGGCGCCATCTCAATGCTTGAATGGTAGCTGTTGTTGTAGGAAAATTCTGCTAACGGTAGATGTCGATCCCAACTGTTTTCGAAATCAATAACACATGCTCGTAGCATGTCTTCAAGCGTTTGTATCGTTCTTTCGCTCTGCCCATTAGTTTGTGGATGATAGGCAGTACTCATGTCTAGACGAGTTCCTAATGCTTGTTGTAATGTCTGCCAGAATCTTGAAATAAATCTGCCATCCCTATCAGAGATAATAGAGATTGGTATTCCATGTCTGGAGACGACTTCCTTAAAATACAGTCGTGCTAACTTCTCCATCTTGTCATCTTCTCTTATTGGCAGGAAGTGTGCTGATTTGGTGAGACGATCAACTATTACCCAAATAGTATCAAAACCACTTGCAGTCCTTGGCAATTTAGTGATGAAATCCATGGTAATGTTTTCCCATTTCCATTCCGGGATTTCGGGTTGTTGAAGTAGACCTGATGGTTTCTGATGCTCAGCTTTGACCTTAGAACACATCAAACATTCTCCTACGTATTTAGCAACATCGGCTTTCATACCCGGCCACCAAAAATGTTTCTTGAGATCCTTGTACATCTTCCCCGTTTCAGGATGTATTGAGTATCTGGATTTATGAGCTTCTCTAAGTATCATTTCTCTCATATCTCCAAATTTTGGTACCCAAATCCTTTCAGCCCTATACCGGGTTCCGTCTTCCCGAATATTAAGATGCTTCTCCGATCCTTTGGGTATTTCATCCTTTAAATTTCTCTCTTTTAAAACTCCTTGTTGCGCCTCCTTTATTTGAGTAGTAAGGTTATTATGAATCATTATATTCATAGATTTTACTCGAATGGGTTCTCTGTCCTTCCTGCTCAAGGCATTGGTTACCACATTTACCTTCCCCGGGTGGTAACGAATCTCAAAGTCGTAATCATTCAATAATTCAATCCACCTACGCTGCCTCATATTCAGTTGTTTCTGATTAAATATGTGTTGAAGACTTTTGTGGTCGGTATATATAATACTTTTGACCCCATATAAGTAGTGCCTCCAAGTCTTTAATGTAAAAACAACCGCGCCTAATTCCAAATCATGCGTCGTATAATTTTGTTCGTGAATCTTCAATTGTCTAGACGCATAAGCAATCACCTTCATTCGTTGCATTAATACACAACCGAGACCTTGCTTTGATGCATCACAATAAATCACAAAATCATCATTCCCTTCAGGCAATGACAATATAGGTGCCGTAGTTAGCTTTTTCTTCAATAACTGAAACGCTTTCTCTTGTTCATCATTTCATTCAAATTTCTTCCCTTTATTCGTTAATGTAGTCAAGGGTTTTGCTATTCTGGAAAAGTCTTGGATGAACCTTCTGTAGTAACCAGCTAGTCCTAAAAACTGGCGTATGTGTTTCGGAGTTTTCGGGGTTTCCCACTTTTTAACAGTTTCTATCTTTGCCGAATCCACCTTAATACCTTCTTTGTTCACTATGTGACTGAGGATTTGAACTTCTTCCAACCAAAATGCACACTTTGAAAACTTAGCGTACAATTCTTCCTTCCTCAATACTTCTAACACCTTTCTCAAATGTTCACCGTGTTCTTGGTCATTCTTTGAGTAAATAAGTATGTCATCAATGAAAACAATGACAAACTTGTCAAGGTATGGTCCACACACTCGGTTCATAAGGTCCATGAACACAGCTGGTGCATTAGTTAAACCAAATGGCATGACCATAAACTCGTAATGACCGTAACGTATTCTGAAAGCAGTCTTTGGAATATCATCTTGTTTCACCCGCATTTGATGATACCCGGAATGTAAGTCAATCTTTGAATAAATAGACGAGCCTTGTAGTTGATCAAATAAGTCGTCGATTCTCGGTAGTGGGTAGCGGTTCTTGATGGTAAGTTTGTTCAACTCTCGGTAGTCGATACACAACCTGAATGTACCATCTTTCTTCTTGACAAACAAAACAGGAGCTCCCCACGGTGATGTGCTTGGTCGAATGAAACCACGCTCTAAAAGTTCTTGTAATTGGCTTTGCAGTTCTTTCATCTCGCTGGGTGCGAGTCTGTAAGGAGCACGAGCTATTGGTGCAGCTCCTGGTACAAGATTTATTTGAAATTCAACGGATCGATGTGGGGGTAATCCCGGTAATTCTTTCAGAAATACATCGGGAAATTCTTTTGCAATGGGAACATCATTGATGCTCTTTTCTTCAGTTTGTATTTTCTCAACGTGTGCTAGAACAGCATAGCAACCTTTTCTTATTAGTTTTTGTGCCTTCAAATTACTAATAAGATGTAGCTTCGTGTTGCCCTTTTCTCCGTACACCATTAAGGGTTTTCCTTTTTCTCGTATAATGCGAATTGCATTTTTGTAACAAATGATCTCTGCTTTCACTTCTTTCAACCAGTCCATACCGATTATCACATCAAAACTCCTTAACTCTACTGGTATCAAATCAATCTTAAATGTTTCGCTAACCAGTTTAATTTCTCGATTCCGACATATATTATCTGCTGAAATTAATTTACCATTTGCTAATTCGAGTAAAAATTTACTATCCAAAGGCGTCAATGGACAACTGAATTTAGCACAAAAATCTCTACTCATATAGTTTCTATCCGCACCCGAATCAAATAAAACGTAAGCAGATTTATTATCAATAAGAAACGTACCCGTAACAAGCTCCGGGTCTTCCTGTGCCTCTGCCGCATTAATATTGAAAACTCTTCCGCGGCCTTGTCCATTCGTGTTCTCCTGGTTCGGGCAATTTCTAATAATGTGGCCCAGTTTTCCACATTTATAACAAACTACATTGGCATAACTTGCTTCGACACTACTTGCTCCGCCATTACTCGTTCCGACACCATTTGTTCCTTTCGTTCTATTAACCCCTGGTCCGTAGACCTCACACTTCGCCGCGCTATGACCATTTCTTTTACACTTGTTGCAAAATTTGGTGCAGAACCCCGAGTGATACTTTTCGCACCTTTGGCATAGCTGCTTCTGATTGTTGTTGTTGTTGCGGTTATTATTGTTGTTGGGATGATTGTTGTAGTTGCTGCTGTTGTTGTTGTTGTTGTTGTTGTTGTTGGGCCGTTTGTTGTAGTTGCGATTGATGTTGCGATTGTTGGGATACTTGTTGCGATTATTGTTGTAATTGCTGTTGTTGTTGTATTGGTGATTCTTATCACCGTTTTCCTCCCACTTTCTTTTGACTTGCTTCACATTGGCCTCTTCAGCAGTCTGTTCTTTAATTCTTTCTTCAATCTGGTTCACTAGTTTGTGAGCCATTCTACATGCCTGTTGTATGGAGGCGGGCTTGTGTGAACTTATATCTTCTTGGATTCTTTCCGGTAATCCTTTCACAAACGCGTCGATCTTCTCTTCCTCATCTTCGAATGCTCCCGGACACAATAGGCACAATTCTGTGAATCGTCTTTCGTACGTGGTAATATCAAATCCTTGGGTTCGTAAACCTCTAAGTTCTATCTTGAGCTTATTGACCTCAGTTCTGGGACGGTACTTCTCGTTCATCAAGTGCTTGAATGCTGACCACGGTAGTGCGTACGCATCGTCTTGTCCCACTTGCTCTAGATAGGTATTCCACCATGTTAACGCAGAACCTGTGAAGGTATGCGTAGCGTACTTCACTTTGTCCTCTTCAGTACACTTACTTATGGCAAACACCGATTCGACCTTCTCGGTCCACCGTTTCAATCCGATCGGTCCTTCGGTTCCATCAAATTCCAAAGGTTTGCAGGCAGTGAATTCTTTGTAGGTGCATCCTACACGATTTCCTGTACTGCTAGATCCAAGGTTATTGTTGGTATGTAGCGCAGCCTGTACTGCGGCTATGTTTGAAGCTAGAAAAGTACGGAATTCCTCTTCATTCATATTCACGGTGTGTCGAGTAGTCGGTGCCATTTCCTTCAAAATAGTCAAATGGAACAAGTTAATCATACAGAATATTAAGAGTAGTTAATAGTATTTCGTAGCATAATATGAACTCATTTATAAAAGCTTTTTCTTCATATTAGCGTTTTATAAGTTTAAATTCGGGTAGTACCTACCCGTTAAGTTCATACTTAGTAGCTAATATACAATTCAACTACTACAATTCTATATGAAAAACTGATTATAATAATATTTCGCGTTCAAACTTTTACACAATATTTTACAAACTTACAATACCGCTTATTTTACATATAGCATGAAATATAGCACACAATAAATTTGATACAAGATGGTTGTGAAGATAATTCTAGCTAGTACACAAGTCGTTCAGCAAAGGCAATAAAGACACGTAATTCATACGTCCAGAAACAAGTCATGCATTCTGGTTTTACTAGGATTACTTCCCATCCTTGGTCTTGTGGAACATAACCGTTATGGCCGTTGATAAGATAGCGTGTTGTAACGTCGTCAAAGGGACGAGGGTTACGTAATGTCCAATAGTCCCGTAACAATCTAAAAACCTCATTTCTTACCCCAATTACCGACTCCGTCACTTGTGGGAACGTTTTGTTTAATAGTTGTAGCCCGATGTTCTTGTTCTCACTTTGGTGAGAAGCGAACATTACTAATCCGTAAGCATAACATGCTTCTTTATGTTGCATGTTAGCCGCTTTTTCTAAATCACGAAGTCCAATATTCGGATATATTGAGTCAAAATAATTTCTTAACCCATTGCGTAAAATAGCATTTGGGTTCCCCGCAATATATGCGTCAAAGTAAACACATCGTAACTTATGGATTTCCCAATGTGATATCCCCCATCTTTCGAACGAAAGCCTTTTATAAACCAAGTCATTCTTGGAACGTTCTTCGAATGTCTTACAAACTGATCTCGCCTTAAATAGTTGTGCCGAAGAATTCTGACCGACTCTAGACAAGATTTCATCAATCATGTCTCCGGGTAGGTCTCTTAAAATATTGAGTTGTCTATCCATTTTGTGTTTTTATACTGTAAAATAGACAAGAGTTAGATTCATAAAAAAAAAATACTTATTAGTACAAGCAATTTTTACATATATCATAAAGCATAAGCACACTATATTACATATATTACACCACACGAATACAACTATCTTATTCTGACTCGCTTGTTTCTTCTTCTTCGGTTTTGGTTCGTTTTGCCAAGTTTCTAGGGATATATGATGTTCCCCTAATACGAGCCGTCGTTTTCCACATTGGTTTAGAAAAACCTGGTGGTTTAGAGGTTCCCGGGTCATTGTTACAACTTAAGGACTTCGGGGGTTGACGATACATATAAAGTTCATCGGGGTTGGAATTAGATTTCTCTATTTTTATGCCCTTTCCCTTATTATTTTTTTTTGCCTTTTTAAATTCAGTTGGGGTAATTTCTATAACATCATCGGAATTCTCGTCGGAATCCGATTCATCGGAGAATTGGTAATCCTCCCAATATTTTGCTTCCTTGGCGGAAACACCATTGACCATAATTAACCTTGGTCGGTTGGTTGAGGATTTTCTTTTACTTAACCGTTTTATTATTTCCCCCACCGGTTCTATTTCTTCATCCGGTTCCGATTCTTCTTCCGGTTCCGATTCTTCTTCCGGTTCCGACTCTTCTTCCGGTTCCTCTTCAGGAACTTGTGAATCAGTCCACGAATCATTCCAATTTACATTTGACTCTTCATTATTATTAGGTGAGTCAATGGAACTTGTTCTAGAGGTAGACATCTATCACATAATATCAAACGCGTTAAGAGATTAATATATCACATAATATTCACATGTTAAAAATATATAGTTTCCAACAAAATTTGTTAAGCAATCATTTTTCAAGTAAACACGGTCGAAGTCCAGACTCACTAATGCATCCTAACAAACTCGATAAGACACACTAATGCAAAATTCTGGTTCTGTAAGACCAACGCTCGGATACCAACTGAAATGTCCCGTTCTTATTGATTAAAAACGTTCCATAATAATTGATTTCGTTGCGAGGTTTTGACCTCTATATGAGACGTTTTTCAAAGACTGCATTCATTTTAAAACAAACCATAACCTTTATTTCATCAATAAAGGTTTAAAAAGCTTTACGTAGATTATCAAATAATGATAATCTAAAATATCATGTTTACACACGACCATTACATAATGGTTTACAATACAAATATGTTACAACAAATTAAGTTTCTTGAATGCAGTTTTTACACAATATCATACAAGCATGGACTCCAAATCTCGTCCTTATTTAAGTATGCGACAGCAGAAGCTCTTAATAATCACCTGAGAATAAACATGCTTAAAACGTCAACAAAAATGTTGGTGAGTTATAGGTTTAACCTATATATATATATATCAAATCATAATAATAAACCACAAGATTTCGTATTTCAATACACATCCCATACATAGAGATAAAAATCATTCATATGGTGAACACCTGGTAACCGACATTAACAAGATGCATATATAAGAATATCCCCATCATTCCGGGACACCCTTCGGATATGATATAAATTTCGAAGTACTAAAGCATCCGGTACTTTGGATGGGGTTTGTTAGGCCCAATAGATCTATCTTTAGGATTCGCGTCAATTAGGGTGTCTGTTCCCTAATTCTTAGATTACCAGACTTAATAAAAAGGGGCATATTCGATTTTGATAATTCAACCATAGAATGTAGTTTCACGTACTTGTGTCTATTTTGTAAATCATTTATAAAACCTGCATGTATTCTCATCCCAAAAATATTAGATTTTAAAAGTGGGACTATAACTCACTTTCACAGATTTTTACTTCGTCGGAAAGTAAGACTTGGCCACTGGTTGATTCACGAACCTATAACAATATATACATATATATCAAAGTATGTTCAAAATATATTTACAACACTTTTAATATATTTTGATGTTTTAAGTTTATTAAGTCAGCTGTCCTCGTTAGTAACCTACAACTAGTTGTCCACAGTTAGATGTACAGAAATAAATCGATAAATATTATCTTGAATCAATCCACGACCCAGTGTATACGTATCTCAGTATTGATCACAACTCAAACTATATATATTTTGGAATCAACCTCAACCCTGTATAGCTAACTCCAACATTCACATATAGAGTGTCTATGGTTGTTCCGAAATATATATAGATGTGTCGACATGATAGGTCGAAACATTGTATACGTGTCTATGGTATCTCAAGATTACATAATATACAATACAAGTTGATTAAGTTATGGTTGGAATAGATTTGTTACCAATTTTCACGTAGCTAAAATGAGAAAAATTATACAATCTTGTTTTACCCATAACTTCTTCATTTTAAATCCGTTTTAAGTGAATAAAATTGCTATGGTTTCATATTGAACTCTATTTTATGAATCTAAACAAAAAAAGTATAGATTTATAGTCGGAAAAATAAGTTACAAGTCATTTTTGTAAAGGTAGTCATTTCAGTCGAAAGAACGACGTCTAGATGACCATTTTAGAAAACATACTTCCACTTTGAGTTTAACCATAATTTTTGGATATAGTTTCATTTTCATAATAAAAATCATTTTCTCAGAATAACAACTTTTAAATCAAAGTTTATCATAGTTTTTAATTAACTAACCCAAAACAGCCCGCGGTGTTACTACGACGGCGTAAATCCGGTTTTACGGTGTTTTTCGTGTTTCCAGGTTTTAAATCATTAAGTTAGCATATCATATAGATATAGAACATGTGTTTAGTTGATTTTAAAAGTCAAGTTAGAAGGATTAACTTTTGTTTGCGAACAAGTTTAGAATTAACTAAACTATGTTCTAGTGATTACAAGTTTAAACCTTCGAATAAGATAGCTTTATATGTATGAATCGAATGATGTTATGAACATCATTACTACCTTAAGTTCCTTGGATAAACCTACTGAAAAAGAGAAAAATGGATCTAGCTTCAACGGATCCTTGGATGGCTCGAAGTTCTTGAAGCAGAATCATGACACGAAAACAAGTTCAAGTAAGATCATCACTTGAAATAAGATTGTTATAGTTATAGAAGTTGAACCAAAGTTTGAATATGATTATTACCTTATATTAGAATGATAACCTACTGTAAAAAACAAAGATTTCTTGAGGTTGGATGATCACCTTACAAGATTGGAAGTGAGCTAGCAAACTTGAAAGTATTCTTGATTTTATGTAACTAGAACTTGTAGAATATATGAAGAACACTTAGAACTTGAAGATAGAACTTGAGAGAGATCAATTAGATGAAGAAAATTGAAGAATGAAAGTATTTGTAGGTGTTTTTGGTCGTTGGTGTATGGATTAGATATAAAGAATATGTAATTTTGTTTTCATGTAAATAAGTCATGAATGATTACTCATATTTTTGTAATTTTATGAGATATTTCATGCTAGTTGCCAAATCATGGTTCCTACATGTGTTAGGTGACTCACATGGGCTGCTAAGAGCTGATCATTGGAGTGTATATACCAATAGTACATACATCTAAAAGCTGTGTATTGTACGAGTACGAATACGGGTGCATACGAGTAGAATTGTTGATGAAACTGAACGAGGATGTAATTGTAAGCATTTTTGTTAAGTAGAAGTATTTTGATAAGTGTATTGAAGTCTTTCAAAAGTGTATAAATACATATTAAAACACTACATGTATATACATTTTAACTGAGTCGTTAAGTCATCGTTAGTCGTTACATGTAAGTGTTGTTTTGAAACCTTTAGGTTAACGATCTTGTTAAATGTTGTTAACCCAATGTTTATAATATCAAATGAGATTTTAAATTATTATATTATCATGATATTATCATGTATGAATATTTCTTAATATGATATATATACATTAAATGTCTTTACAACGATAATCGTTACATATATGTCTCGTTTAAAAATCATTAAGTTAGTAGTCTTGTTTTTACATATGTAGTTCATTGTTAATATACTTAATGATATGTTTACTTATCATAGTATCATGTTAACTATATATATATCCATATATATGTCATCATATAGTTTTTACAAGTTTTAACGTTCGTGAATCACCGGTCAACTTGGGTGGTCAATTGTCTATATGAAACATATTTCAATTAATCAAGTCTTAACAAGTTTGATTGCTTAACATGTTGGAAACATTTAAGCATGTAAATATCAATCTCAATTAATATATATAAACATGGAAAAGTTCGGGTCACTACAATAACCCTAGTGCAAGTCTAAGACATGAAGCACAACTCACTTAAGAGTTGTATGAAGTTTGATGAACCAAAGTTACATCAAGGTCTTAGATCTAACACCTACATGAACTTTAAAGCTAATAACAAGTTACAAACTTGAAAGTAAACTAACTAATCAAGATCTTAAGATGTAGAACATAGTTCCTTAGTTAGATCTTGAAGATCCAAGACCCAAAAGTCTAGATCAAGCATAAGTATACAAAGTTATTTTTAAAGAAAACTTATTTGTGTGTTCTTGAACTTTCAAAGTTAACTTTTAGTTCAAGATTAATGAGATCAAGACTAACTTGTAGTACTTGACCATATAATCTAACTACATGAAATTAAAGTGCACAAAATGAAGAAGTAACTAAGTAAACATGTAATTTGTTCATGGTTGTTCATACTTTAAAGATTCAAACCAAAGTTTGATCTTTAGAAAGTAAACTTTAAAGTTTACTTCATGAACTTCAAGTATGTCTTTCAACCATGAACTTTATAATCTTTGAAACAAGTAAGGTAGAACATAACTAGATAGATTAGGTTCTTGTTGTTCTTGTTATAACAAGATAAAAATGAAGAATCAAACTAGTGAGTTAGATTCTTGAAAGCTAGTAAGTAAATAACAAACAACAAAGTAAGTAAGTAATAATAACAAACAAGTATTCAAGTAACAAAAGATGATGATGATTAATGGGATGTTTGAATTCGGTTTTGTGGCAAGGAAAGAAGAGAAATATTGCTTAAGTTACTTACTAGTTTTAGAGAGAAAGGAGAGAAAATTGCAAGTAAGGTGAAGTGTGAGAAAATGAGAGAGTTATGTGAGTGAGTAAGTAAGCAAAATTGAAAAATAAAACACCCCTTATTGGAGTCAAAACCCACGGTTTGTAAGCTCAAGGGGAGGAGAGCAATGTTTGTTGGTTACTTGCTTGAAAGCCTTACAAAAGTTGGATATTAGATGGGTTTACATGGGGATTGAGTGATAACAAGATTCCAAGTATTCTAACTAACTTAGTTTAAATTCAAAGTAATACTTACATACATAAATGGGCTAACTAACTCCTTTAAGATGTAGGGTGGGCTCTTTAAGTCCACTAACATTAAATAAAGCCCAAGTTTCAAGTAGTAACAAGTTAAACCAATTAAAAGTCCATTAACACTACTAAAGGCCCAAGTAATTAACTAATAACCATAGTTAATTAAAATGATTAATAAAACTAATCATGAATGTAAATAATACTTGAAAATATTATTCGTGCAAGTTCCGGGTGTCACAAAGACGTTTCGGGCAATTAAAGTCAAGTTCGGGCAATCATGGCAACATGTAAATGTAATAACGTACATCCGTTTTATCACACGTATTAATAATAATAATTATTAATAAATAAACGTTGGAAATTCCAGGGTCGTTACATTACCCACCTGTTAAAGAAAACTTCGTCCCGAAATTTAATCTGAGGTAGATGGAGGAGTTGGGAAAAGGTGAGGATACTTCCGCATCATTTGATCCTCTCGCTCCCAAGTAAACTCAGGTCCTCGTTTGGCATTCCATCGCACTCGGACGATCGGAATCTTGTTGCGTTTCAAAGTTTTGATCTCACGATCCATAATTTCCACAGGTTCTTCCACAAAGTGAAGTTTGTCATCAATCGTAAGTTCCTCAAGTGGTATGATAAGTTTCGGTGCAGCAAGACACTTCTTCAAGTTTGACACGTGGAAGGTAGGATGAACTGAGCTCAATTGCGCTGGTAGATCCAAACGGTAAGCAACGGGTCCAACACGTTCCAAGATTTCAAAAGGACCAATGTATCGTGGGTTTAACTTCCCACGTTTTCCAAAACGGATCACACCTTTCCAAGGTGCAACCTTCAACATAACACGATCACCAACGTTGAATTCAAAGTCTTTACGTTTAAGATCAGCATAACTCTTTTGACGATCGCGGGCAGTCTTAAGTCTCGCTTGTATCTGTGCAATCTTCTCCGTCGTTTCGTGGACTACCTCAGGTTCGGTGATTTGCTTTTCGCCTACTTCGGCCCAACAAATAGGAGATCAGCACTTACGGCCATACAATGCTTCGAAAGGTGCAGCATTAATGCTAGAGTGATAACTGTTGTTGTACGAGAATTCGGCGAGTGGCAAATGCCTTTCCCAGGCCTTTCCGAAATCAATGACACATGCACGCAGCATGTCTTCCAAGGTCTGAATCGTTCGCTCACTTTGCCCGTCAGTCTATGGATGATATGCAGTGCTCATGTCGAGACGAGTTCCCATGGCTTCTTGCAAGGAACGCCAAAATCTAGAAGCAAATCGGGGATCGCGATCGGAGATGATCGATAAAGGTACACCATGTCGTGATACAACCTCCTTGATGTATAACTGAGCAAGTCTCTCCATTGTATCAGTTTCCTTCATCGCTAGAAAGTGTGCAGATTTGGTAAGGCGGTCAACAATAACCCAAATAGTATCGTATCCGCCCACCGTCTTTGGTAGCTTAGTAATGAAATCCATTGTTATCCTTTCCCACTTCCATTGTGGGATTTCCGGCTGTTGAAGTAACCCAGAAGGTCTCTGATGTTCGACCTTAACTTTCGAACAAGTCAAACACTTCCCAACATAAGTTGCAACGTCCTTCTTAAGATTCGGCCACCAATATTGTTCTTTAAGGTCGTGGTACATTTTGCCGGCGCCGGGGTGAATCGAATATCTCGATTTGTGTTCTTCATCAAGTATAAGGTTCCGTAGATCTCCATAAAGAGGTACCCAAATTCTTCCGGCATAACATCGAAGTCCAGACTCCCTAACCTCGAATCGAGAGACAAGTATGTTCAAATGTTCGTGAGATATGTTCTCCTCCTTGAGAGCCTCATCTTGGGCTACTCTGATCTGGCTGTTGAGGTTCGAATGGATGGTGATGTTCAGAGCCCTAACACGAAGAGGTGCCGTCCTCTCCTTTCGGCTTAAAGCGTCAGCTACAACATTGGCCTTGCCAGGGTGATAACGGAGTTCACAATCGTAGTCGTTGAGCGTCTCGATCCATCGACGCTGTCTCATATTCAGTTGCTTCTGATCAAAGATGTGCTGGAGACTCTTGTGATCGGTGAAGATAGTACTCTTAGTTCCATACAAATAATGTCTCCACAATTTGAGCGCAAAGACAACGGCTCCGAGTTCAAGATCATGCGTAGTGTAGTTCTGCTCGTGAATCTTCAGTTGGCGGGAGGCATAGGCAATAACCTTTGATCGTTGCATCAGTACACAACCAAAACCACTCTTCGATGCATCACAATAAACAACAAAGTCATCACTGCCCTCTGGTAGTGATAGGATAGGTGCGGTGGTCAACTTCTTCTTCAAAGTTTGGAATGCTGATTCGTGTACGGGTTCCCAAATGAACTTCTTGCCCTTGTGAGTCAGTGCGGTCAAAGAACGCGCAATCAGAGAAAATCCTTCGATAAACCTTCGATAATAACCGGCGAGACCTAGGAATTGGCGAATATGCGTTGGATTAGTGGGGGTCTCCCACTTGCTGATGGCTTCAATCTTGGCGGGATCAACTTTGATACCCTGGTCGCTTACAACATGACCCAAAAATTGTACTTCCTTCAACCAAAATTCACACTTGGAGAATTTGGCGTAAAGTTGCTCTTGTCTTAAGAGTTCAAGCACTAATCGGAGGTGGTGCTCATGTTCTTCTTCACTCTTAGAGTAGATGACGATATCATCTATGAAGACGATAACAAACTTATCCAAGTAAGGCTTGCAGACACGATTCATGAGGTCCATGAACATGGCAGGTGCATTTGTTAAACCGAATGGCATCACGAGGAACTCATAATGACCATAACGGGTTCTGAATGCAGTCTTCATCACGTCACTTTCCTTCACCCTCAACTGGTGATAGCCGGATCGCAAATCGATCTTTGAATAAACGCTCGATCCTTGTAGTTGATCAAAAAGATCGTCAATTCGTGGAAGAGGATACCGATTCTTGATTGTCAATTTGTTGAGCTCACGGTAGTCGATACACATACGAAAGGATCCATCCTTCTTCTTCACAAACAGAACAGGTGCGCCCCAAGGCGAGAAACTTGGTTGGATAAATCCTCAATCAAGTAGCTCTTGTAGTTGACTCTGTAATTCTTGCATCTCGGAAGGTGCGAGTCTATAAGGTGCGCGAGCTACAGGTGCAGCTCCTGGCACTAAGTCAATCTGAAACTCTACTACTCTCTGCGGCGGCAATCCAGGCAATTCCTCTGGGAAGACATCAGAAAATTCGTTCACAATTCGAACGTCGTTCACGCTCTTCACCTCAGTTTCTACCGCCTTCACATGTGCTAGGACAGCAAAGCGTCCCTTCTTCATAATCTTTTGCGCTTTCACGCAACTAATGAGGTTCAACTTCGAGGTACATCTCTCTCCATAGATAACCAGTGGTTCGCCATCTTCTTGTGGTATGCGAAGTGCTTTATCTCCACAGATAATATCGACCTTTATCTTGCTCAACCAATCCATACCAATGATCACGTCAAAGCTTCCCAGTTTGATAGGTATCAAATCAATTTCGAAATCTGCACCAGCTATGTTGATAATAGCTCCACGACTAATATGGTCAACCTTTTCAAGTTTTCCATTGGCGACCTCGACAAGCATACTTTCTTTTAACGGGACTAATGACCAATTAACCTTATCGCAAAAATGTCTACATACATAACTTCTATCCGCACCAGTATCAAACAAGACAGAAGCTAAAAGATTGTTGATTGTGAATATACCTGTCACCAAGTCGGGGTTATCGCGTGCATCCCTTGCATTAACATTAAAAGCTCTAGCGCGGGGTGGTCCGCCATCTTTTCGCTTATTTGGGCACGCATTTCTGAAATGGCCCGTCTGTCCACATTCGTAGCACTTCTTAGGTCCATTGGTGTTCGGCTTCCCATTCAAAGTGGTGACCTTGCAGTCTTTCCCGATATGCCCAGCCCGTTGGCACTTCTCGCAGACAACATTGCAATACCCAGTGTGGTGTTTGTAACACCTCTTGCATTGAGGTAGGGTTCCCTTGTAGTTCGGGTTGGAGTTGGTGTTGTTATTGGGATTAGGGTTTCCACCGTTGTTGTGCCTCTTGGCGGGAGTTTGATCGTAGTTTCTCCCCCTGTTGTTGTTGTTGTTGTTGTTGTTGTTGTTGTTGTTGTTGTTGTTGTTGTTGTGGTTGTTGTGGTTGTTGTGGTTGTTGTCCCATTTCCTCTTTTCACTACTACCAGCTTCAAACTTAGCCTTCTCCGGCTCGTCAAGGATGATTTGATTCAGGAGAGTATGCCCCATGCGCATTGCTTCGGGGACATTCGGTGGCTTGGATGAGGTAACATTACCCTTGATGGACTTAGGAAGTCCCGAGAAGTATTTCTCCAAGCGCTTAAATTCGGGGGTGACCATGGTCAGACACATCAGTGCTAACTCCAAAAACCTACGATTGTAACTGTTAAGGTCGTTCCCTACGGCCTTCAACTGCATGAATTCAATTTCCATCTTCTGAATTTCGGTTCTCGGACAATACTCATCAATCATAGCCGCCTTGAACTCCTCCCATGGCGTAGCATACGCCTCATCGATACCTTTCGCTTGAGCTAACGTGTTCCACCACGTTAGCGCGCCGTCAGATAGCGTGCAAGATGCAAACTTGGTCTTATTGTCCTCCGAACAGTTGCTAACTCGGAATACTGATTCAAGTTTCTCGAACCATCTGGTGAGACCAACTGGTCCCTCGGTGCCTCTGAAGTTATGCGGTTTGCAGCTCTGGAATTCCTTGTATGTACACCCATTTCGAACGGGTGGAATAACCGGTGGTGGTGGCGGTGGAGCTTCGAGATTTCTTTCTGCTAGGGCTGCAGCGACCCGTTCGTTGATCATGTCCTCAATTTGGGCGGCGGTAGGTGTGGATCTTCCGTTAGCCATGGTATTCTAAACAAAAATTTTGACTCAAGTCAAAATCCAGTATGCAAGTAGTAATAATACAGTATATAGTGACCAACATGGAATCAAACATCACATGTTATTAAATAATGCATCTAGGTACAAATACCACAGAATCATCGTACAGCAATGTAAATAGAACATCGTGCAAGAATTAAATAACGCAAAGTTCCATTCATTAATAATAATAAGTTTCATACATCTGAATAAGTTCGTACAATACATATGAAATACATGAAACTATAACTAGATTACATCATGAAATCTGAATACAAAGTCCTACGGTGAAGGCGGGTGAACTGCTCCTCGAGCCAACTGCTCCTCGAGCTCAGTGACTCGAGCTCGGAGAGTCTCAACCTCCCTCATCAGTTCCTCGTTAGAGGGAGCTGGTGGGGCAGGCGGTGCAGGTGGGGCGGGTGGTGCCGGTGGTGCTGATGTAGATGGTCCGGCTCCGGATGTAGACGGTTCGTCCCTAGATGTAAGTGGTCCGTATCTAAATCTAGGTGGTACGGTTCCAGGAATAGTCAATACGTAACGGGGAACCTTACGTATCTGTGGGTCGGCAGGGTATGGCACAACTCGTTTACGAGCAGTAACCCTACGACGATGGCCAAATGCGTCAATAAAAGCACGACCTCCATTCACACCTGGAATGACGGTGCCGTCGAAACGGTACCGCTTCTTCGGCGGGGTGGAGGGTGCCTGAATAGGTCTATCAGCAGGATCCTCATCATCGCTGGAGTCGTCTGATGATGAAGAGTCGGCGGATGATGAGTCATCCAAATCGTGTGGTGGTGACACTGGTGGCTGAGCTGGTAATCCGAAGCGTCCGAAGGCGGCCAACATCTGTCTGTGTCTGCCTGGCGGAATCATGACTAAACGTCCGTCGGGAGTGCGTCGGCAAGGCGTGCGCATGTGGTTACGAAACGGCCCTTCCCTGAACTCCACGGGGATCTCAATACCACCAATGCGGGGCTGTGACCTCGAGGGTTCGGGAGCAGACACTGGGGCAGGTGCACTAGTACCAGTTCCGGAAGTAGAAGCGCCGGGATCACTAGTGGGTGTCGGGGCCGGTGTATCGGCAGTAGCAGCAGCAGGTGTAGCAGTAGGTAGGGCGACGGGGTCTGAGTCTGTACTGCCCGAAATGCCAGCAGGTGGAACATCCGACATCTGAACAAGGAAAAATAAATTTTCCATGTCAGAATGTCATAAAGCAAGCAAATAATAGGCCAACAGTTTAAATCATGTATAACGGTAACTAGCATGGCAATAACAGTAATTCGTATGAAAGTAGCATGCAATCGAAAGCAAGTAGCATCATGCAGTAGTGAAATCAGGTAGTAGCATACGGCATATAGCGGAAAAAGTAAGCAGCAGCATGCAGTAAGTTCAGCGGAAACAAGTAAACTAGCAAGTTGTAGATTAGTCCTATTAGTGAATCCTACTCGGGTCGGTCTTAGACTCACTAATGCAACCTAATTCCCTACAACCAATGCTCTGATACCAAATGTGATGCCCCGTACTAAATCATCATGTACGGACCATCAACAACAGGATCATTACAAGGTTAAGTACTATATGCGTTTTCAAAAAGAGTTTGCATTCATAATTAAAAGTGATGTCAAACCAACATCGAAAGTTTTACATTCCAAAAGTATGCTTCACTAAGTAGAAGCAATAATTAAGTGTACGTGACCCCAAATGGTCGTTACAAGTCATAATTCAAAAGTACTAATGTTTGAATGCAAAGTAAAGTAGTTCATGCGTGGACAACTCTAAGCAGCGGGTGTCTACAGCACAACAAGTAAGACAGCGGAAGCAACCTCAAGCACCTGAGAAATACATGCTTAAAAACGTCAACACAAAGGTTGGTGAGCTATAGTTTAAGTATAACAGTATGTAAGGTAGGCCACGAGATTTTTAGTGCTACAAAGAGCGTTTCAAAACAGTATGATAAAGTATATGTTAACCGTGGGCACTTGGTAACTAACTTAACGTTTATACCCCCTGAAAGTACACTTGGCAAGTGCGTATGTTTACTAAGTATTAAACACTTGTTAAATGCTAGCGCTACTAGCCCGAGTGGGGATGTCAAACCCTATGGATCATATCTAAGATTCGCGTTCACTGGTTCAAAAACCAATGACTAAACGTTACCGAGCTAAAGGGAATGTTTCTGCCGTTGTATAACCCACACATATATAAGTTTAAGTACTCGTGCCTAGTATGTAAAACATAAAATCCGCATGTATTCTCAGTTCCCAAAATAAGTTAAAGTAAAAAGGGAATGCTATAACTCACAATGATAATGTAGTCGTAAAGTCAGTTCGGAAAAGGTGTGCAAGTAATCGGTCCGAAGGTCCTCAACCTAAGGTAAATAGTACTAAGTCATTAAATCGTCTTAATAGGTTTAAAAGTATGTAAATAAGGTCTTAAGGGTCATCATCATTCATCATTAAACAAAAGCCGTAAAGTAGGTTTCGTTTATGAAAGTAGTTTAAAATAAAGTCTGACTTCAGTCAGTCACCACGGCCTCTACCCTTACTGAATTAAGGTGAGACCAGTGTCCATGGCTCCATCTATGAGTCCCTTAAGTGTGGTAAAATTTACAGAAGCAAACTCGTCTTGGTTTGACCGTGGCGACGGTCTAAGTGCGAGTAGGTCAGAAATTTCTGCACAACGTTAAAGGACATAGTAACGATCGGAGGGCCATAAATCCTAAACCGTAACTCGGATTAAGATGAGTCCTATATGAAAAGTTATCTACTCAAAAAGTTATATCTAAAAATTAAGGTTAGAACAGCCCAGGTCTACTGGTCTGTTACAGAAACATCAGATCAGTAGCTTTTGGACAGAAACAGTGAGTTTAAAAGGGTTCCGGTGGTCTTGGAGCTTGATGTTCATCATGGTTCTCATCCTTGATGCATATAGCTTCAAGTGTACAACTCATTGATGTATCTACATCATCTTAACCAAGTCTTGACCATCATAACCCTAGTGCAAGTCTAAGACATGAAGCACAGCTCACTTAAGAGTTGTATGAAGTTTGATGAACCAAAGTTACATCAAGGTCTTAGATCTAACACCTACATGAACTTTAAAGCTAATAACAAGTTACAAACTTGAAAGTAAACTAACTAATCAAGATCTTAAGATGTAGAATATAGTTTCTTAGTTAGATCTTGAAGATCCAAGACCCAAAAGTCTAGATCAAGCATAAGTATACAAAGTTATTTTTAAAGAAAACTTATTTGTGTGTTCTTGAACTTTCAAAGTTAACTTTTAGTTCAAGATTAATGAGATCAAGACTAACTTGTAGTACTTGACCATATAATCTAACTACATGAAATTAAAGTGCATAAAATGAAGAAGTAACTAAGTAAACATGTAATTTGTTCATGGTTGTTCATACTTTAAAGATTCAAACCAAAGTTTGATCTTTAGAAAGTAAACTTTAAAGTTTACTTCATGAACTTCAAGTATGTCTTTCAACCATGAACTTTATAATCTTTTGAAACAAGTAAGGTAGAACATAACTAGATAGATTATGTTCTTGTTGTTCTTGTTATAACAAGATAAAAATGAAGAATCAAACTAGTGAGTTAGATTCTTGAAAGCTAGTAAGTAAATAACAAACAACAAAGTAAGTAAGTAATAATAACAAACAAGTATTCAAGTAACAAAAGATGATGATGATTAATGGGATGTTTGAATTCAGTTTTGTGGCAAGGAAAGAAGAGAAATATTGCTTAAGTTACTTACTAGTTTTAGAGAGAAAGGAGAGAAAATTGCAAGTAAGGTGAAGTGTGAGAAAATGAGAGAGTTATGTGAGTGAGTAAGTAAGCAAAATTGAAAAATAAAACACCCCTTATTGGAGTCAAAACCCACGGTTTGCAAGCTCAAGGGGAGGAGAGGAATGTTTGTTGGTTACTTGCTTGAAAGCCTTACAAAAGTTGGATATTAGATGGGTTTACATGGGGATTGAGTGATAACAAGATTCCAAGTATTCTAACTAACTTAGTTTAAATTCAAAGTAATACTTACATACATAAATGGGCTAACTAACTCCTTTAAGATGTAGGGTGGGCTCTTTAAGTCCACTAACATTAAATAAAGCCCAAGTTTCAAGTAGTAACAAGTTAAACCAATTAAAAGTCCATTAACACTACTAAAGGCCCAAGTAATTAACTAATAACCATAGTTAATTAAAATGATTAATAAAACTAATCATGAATGTAAATAATACTTGAAAATATTATTCGTGCAAGTTCCGGGTGTCACAAAGACGTTTCGGGCAATTAAAGTCAAGTTCGGGCAATCATGGCAACATGTAAATGTAATAACGTACATCCGTTTTATCACACGTATTAATAATAATAATTATTAATAAATAAACGTTGGAAATTCCAGGGTCGTTACACTTCAAAACCGTCCGCAACACCCATCCTAAACAGCAGTACCTAAACCTGCAAGGGTGGAAATGTGAGAGAATTAGTACAACTGCTAAGTGAATGGATACTATCTAACAGACAAAGCATAAGCAACTAAACATGCAAATGCCACATATATGCTAACATCCTGAACTAGCATACAACAACTGACAATATGAGGATCAGCGGCTTGTACGAGCACACGACTTAGTTGATCAAGCTACAGTCTACCGATAGTCCGCTTTACTGATTCCACTGCATAACCGTCCATACGCAACACATGCGTCCTTCTATGCTATACTGAACAATCAGTAACACCATGACCCGACCAGGCTACCACAGTCGACCTCACATCAACCCTACCTTGCCGCCTCGGTGAGTTCTCAACCTTGCCGCCTCGGTTGGTGTCCAACTAACAGTGTGCACATAAGATCACAGATAAATAGTCATGCAATCGTCCTAACTAGCATGGCAATATCTAACTACGCATGGTAATCATACTGAAGATAAACATAAGAGTAAAGTGTCTGAACAAGTAGCGTGTCAGCTACTTAATACTCTATCCACAGATAGACCCACTCACCGAATATCAGCAATAAGCTCAAATAAACTATCACTAAGCGGCTTCCTTATCCTTATCACCTGAACATAAGGCAAATCAAGTTAGTTTCTGTCTATTAACACAAAATAGCACAGTACAGAAAATCAGTCACAAAAAGGCGCCGCTAAAAGTCCACCAAACACTTATGCATTTTCAGAATTTATATCCTGATAATCATAAGTCATACGGACAGCATAACGGCTAGGAAACGGCTAAATTAAACAACAACTACTGATCTGGTCTGCATCCGTACGGTTGCAAGTCCATCCGTACGGTTGCATCATGCATCCGTACGGTTGCACACTTTCTGCCCGGTTGTACCAACACCACTGCATCCGTACGGTTGCACATGCACCCGTACAGTTGTACCATGTACCCGTGTGGTTGCAAGCTGCAACCGTACAGTTGTGTTCATCGTGCAGCAGCAGCAGCAGAAAACTGACGGGTTTCGACCTAAAATCACCAATTGGTGCTCTAGAGCTCGTTTCTTACCTCTAAACTGACCAAATCATATACACTTACATCAATAAGCATAAACCCACAAGATTTTGACACAAACAACATCAAAATCAACCATTTTGACTCAAAATTGCTCTTTTGACAAAGTTAACACAAAATCATCATTTTCTTAAAGATTAGAGCTTGAAACTCTTTGATTCTTACCTCAATAGACTCTGTAAATTGTAAAGAACAAGATGATATGAATGATTTGAGCTCTAGAACACAAATTAGAAATCTAGGGTTTCAAGTGGTAAGAAATTTAGGTACGGGATGTTTTTAGAAGGTTCAAGAAAAAAATGAGAAAAAGAGCTGGTCACAAGCTTATATATGTGGGTTAAATGACATACCCCATCACACACGGGTATTTACCAGTTATCTAATATCTTTCGTACTTAATTTGACTGCCCTAACGGAGTCCAAATTAAATAAACGAACCTGTTCTGTGACCCTTGTCACAAAATGGTCTTAACCAAATCATAAAATAACACCAAACATTTAATAAAAATAAAAGCATTAATAACCAAACAATTATGCCTAATTGCAAAAAGAGCATCTTACATCTAGGCCCAATCTGAGGATGTTACAAATCCACCCCCCTTAAAGAGATTCCGTCCTCAGAATCTGGTCTTGGTCAAATAAACGTGGATAACGAGCCTTCATCAGCTCTTCAGTCTCCCACGTAAGGTTCGATCCTAAACTATGCTTCCACTCAACAGAACCAGTTGCGTCTCATCGTCGACCTTACACTTCCTAAGGCAACATACGTTGAAAGTGTTATGTAACCCTGCTAACTCTGCTGGAAGCTCTAATACAACCGTCTGATCATTAATCCTCTGAATAATCTTGAACGGCCCAATGTATCTCGGAACTAGCTTTCCTCGCTTACGAAACTTGATAACACCCTTCCACGGCGAAACTTTCAAGTAAACACGATCACCCACCTCAAAGTTTACTGGACGTCTACGTGGATCAGCGTACATTTTCTGTCTGTCACGTGTCGCTTTTAACTTTTCACGCGCTATCGCTACCTTATTGGCTGTTATCTAACTAATTCTGGACCTGCAAACTGTTTCTCTCCGGCTTCTAACCAATAAGTCGGCGTTCTACATTTGCGACCATACAACATTTCATAAGGTGGCATACCAACACTCGAATGGTAAGTATTGTTGTAAGCAAACTCGATCAATGGTAGATGTATATCCCACGGACCACCGTACTCTAACACGCAGGATGGAAGCATATCCTCTAGTGTCTGTATTGTACGCTCACTCTGACCGTCGGTCTGTGGATGATACGTTGTACTCAGATTTATCCTTGTTCCCAAACTTTTTTGTAAACTGTTCCAGAAGTTTTTTACAAATCTAGAATCCCTGTCGGATACGATAGACAATGGAACTTCATGTCAACTAACTATTTCTTTCAAGTACAATTCTGCCAAAGTACTCAACGAAGCTGTCTCTTTTGTAGCTAAGAAATGTGCACTCTTCGTCAGTCGATCAACAATTACCCATATCATATCATTACCTCTCTGAGATCTAGGTAATTTAGTTACAAAATCCATCATAATATGATCCCATTTCCACTCTGGAATTTTCAACTGTTGTAACGAACCATAGGGTTTCTGGTATTCAGCCTTAACCTGTGCACAAATATGACACTTTTCTACCAACTGAGCAACATCTTTCTTCATCGTGGGCCACCAATACATCAGTTTTAAGTCATTATACATCTTGGTACTACCATGATGGACAGTCAACCTTGATTTGTGTGCTTCATTTAAGATTAATTTCCTTAAATCTCCAAGCATAAGCACCCAAATTCGGTTGTTAAACATCTTAAGTCCTCTGGAATCGGTAGTCAATTGGTCTTTTATTTTGGTCATCAATTCAGTCTTTAAATTCTCTTCCAATAAAGCTTGGGCTTGAACTTGTCTTATCTGTTCAATAAGGTCTGATACTATTTCGGTTCTCATAAATTTCACGGTCTCTACGGTCTTTTTACGACTTAAAGCATCGGCAACAACATTTGCTTTACCCGGGTGATACTTTATTTTACAATCGTAGTCTTTTATAAGCTCAATCCATCGTCTCTGTCGCATATTCAGTTCTTTCTGCGTGAAAATATATTGGAGGCTCTTATGGTCTGTACATATCACACACTTTGCACCGTATAAGTAGTGTCTCCATAACTTCAACGCAAATACCACTGCGGCCATTTCTAAATCATGAACCAGATAATTACGTTCGTGTGTCTTTAACTGACGAGAAGCGTACGCAATAACTTTATCTCTCTGCATTAGTACACACCCCAACCCGGCAATTGACGCATCACAATAAACCACAAAGTCATCTGAACCCTCTGGAAATGCTAACACTGGAGCCTGATACAACAACTGTTTGAGCGTCTGAAAAGCCTGTTCCTGTTGGTCACTCCATCGAAAACTTACGTCTTTTCTGGTCAATTTGGTTAACGGATCCGTTATTTTAGAAAAATCTTTTATAAATCGGCGATAATAACCCGCAAGACCCAAGAAACTCTTAACTGCTGTCGGCGTCTTCGGCGAATTCCAACCCATTACCGCTTCTATTTTCGATGGATCCACTTTAATACCTGCTTCACAGATAACATGACCCAGAAATTGCACCTCTCGAAGCCAAAACTCACACTTCTAGAACTTAGCGTATAACTGCTCTTTCTTTAACAACCCTAACATCAATCGAAGATGTGTCGCATGATCAGCCTCTGACTTTGAATACACCAGTATATCATCGATAAACACAATCACAAATTGATCTAAATACGGTTTACAAACTTTGTTCATCAGATCCATGAAGACTGCTGGAGCATTCGTCAACCCAAATGGCATAACCAAGAACTCGTAACGCCCATATCTCGTTCTAAACGTTGTCTTTGGTATATCTGATTCTGCAACCCGAACCTGATGATACCCGGATTTAAGATCTATTTTCGAAAAATACGACGCACCCTGAAGCTGGTCAAACAGATCATCAATTCTAGGTAAAGGATACTTGTTCTTAACCGTCCTCTTATTCAATTCTCGATAATCTATACACATTCTCAGAGTACCGTATTTCTTCTTTACGAACAACACCGGCGCACCCCACAGCGAGGAACTCGGTCTTATAAACCCTCTGTCTAACAATTCTTGTATCTGAGACATCATCTCTCTGATTTCAGAAGGTGCTAACCTATAAGGAGCCTTAACTACTGGAGTTGTTCCAGGAACCAACTCAATCTTATATTCTACTTCTCTTACCGGCGGCAACCCCGATAATTCGTCAGGAAATACCTCGGGAAATTCTGAAACCACTGCAATATCAGTAACCGATCTCTTCTCTATCTTAGCATCAATAACATAAGTCATAAAAGATTCACACCCCTTAGAGAGTGACTTCTTCGTCTTCATCAAAGAAATCAATGGAAAACTAAACCCACTTCGTTACCCTCGGCCACAATACGGGTTCCATCGGTCAAACGGAAAGTCACAATCTTCTTATCACACTTAATGTGGGCCTTGTGCAGGCTCATCCATTTCATCCCTAACACTACGTCAAAACTAGGGATAGGCAACACTAAACAGGACATAGCAAGCGGTCTACCATCAATTTCTATACTAGCTCCAGACACATATGTTGTGACTGGAACCGTCTTACCATCAGCTACCTCTACTATAACAGGCTCAGGCAGCACAGTAGCAGGTAACCCTAACTTAGTACAGTAATCTATAGACATAAATGTCCTATTTGCACCCGAATCAAACAATACTCTAGCAGGTATTGAGTTGATCAAGAACACACCGGTTATGACATCATCATTATTAGTTGTGGCCTCAACTGTCATCTGAAAGGCCCTAGCTTTCGCAGTCGGCGGATTCTTTCTCTTCTGTCCACTAGAGGCTGTAGAACCCCCAAAAAATGCCGAACGCGCCCCTGACCCTGCCCCGGAACTTACGCCCTTTGACGCCTGACAACTAGTTGAACGGTGACCCGGCTGGTGACAACTCCAACACACATTCTCCCTGAAGGAACACCCCTGAGACTCATGACCTACCATACCACATCTCAAACATCTTCTCGTTGCCTCAGAACACTGCCCACTGTGAGAAGACTTACAACCTTTACACCATTCTTTCTTTCCCGAACCAGACCCTGTGCTTGATTGATTACCTTTACCCTTCGGTCTAAACCCAAACGATTTATTAGACTTAGAACCTGACTGAGACTGACTGGTAGCCTGACTACCCTACGGTACCACATTCCCTATAATCATGCCCCTTGCTGCTCTAACATCACTTTCTACCATCTTTGCCATCACAAAAGCCTGAGATAATGTCGGTGCTGACCTCACAAACGTCCTGTATTCTGGCAAGATCATATTCACAAAATGTTGGATTATTGATTGTTCATCAGGCACCCATTGTTATACAAACCTTAACTTATCCATGTATTTCTCAATTACCTCATCAATTGACATCTGAGGTGTCATCCGCATCTCCAAAAACTCCATTTTGATTCTATTCATGTCAAACACATTGCAGTACTGCTCACATACTTTACCGTAAAACTGCTCCCAAGTGATCATTCAAACTTGTTCTGGAGGAACACTTGCTATTACTGAATCTCACCACACAATAGCTCTGTCTTTCAATAACCTACTCGCATAAGTTACTTTTAATTCTGGCACACACTGACATGCCTCGAATTCCTTTTCAACTTCCCTTAACCAGTTGAGAGTTGTGGTTGGGTCAGAACTTCCTGAGTAGGGAGAAGGTCCACAATCCCTGAATTATTTAAAGGTGCATCTTTTTGGTGGTTGGTATTGTTGTTGGAATTGTTGTTGCGGAAATGGTTGTTGGTATATGGGTGGTTGAACTTGGTTCATCATCAAGGGATTTTGATATTGGTAGTTAAACTGTGGTGGCATAACATGTTGAGGGAATTGGTTCTGTAATGGGTATTAGTACTGGTTCTGGTGTATTTGCGGTATAGTTTGTGATTGAGCAGTGGCAAAATCTGGTGGTGTATCCTCATTACCCGACTGTCTAGCTAACTCAAGCTCAGTAATATTTTCCTGAGCTTCCTTAAGCTTACTTTCAAGCTCATGCACATAATCAGCCTCGTAAATCTCTGCCTCATCCTCCACATCTGGAGCACTGAACGTTCTGGGGTGGATTGGGTTTGTAGCATCCTTATCCCTGTCATCTGCCATCTGTGCTACAAAACACTCGCACAAAAGCTTAGTGAATAACTGTTAGTTTACTAAACACTAACATGCACAACATCCTGCATTCACTTAGCCCCACCCCACGGACATGTTTGATTAACTCAGAGTTTAGGAACAAATACGCGCACGTACTTGCTGCTAAACCACGCTCTGATACCAAGTTGTAACACCCTGATTTTTTTTATTCACAGCGGAAGTACATATAGTTACTAAAATAATCCTGGTTAATACTTACAAACCATAGTTAACAAATCAACTTAGTTAATGTTATTACAATATTCCAAAACATCGGTGTTACGTGAAAACATCATTAACATAGAAAATATCAGAGTTAATCACATAGTCAAACATGTCTTCAAACCCGTCCGCAACACCCATCCTAAACAGCAGTACCTAAACCTGCAAGGGTGGAAATGTGGGGGAATTAGCACAACTGCTAAGTGAATGGATACTATCTAACAGACCAAGCATAAGCAACTAAACATGCAAAGGCCACAGATATACTAACGTCCTGAACTAGCATACAACAACTGACAATATGAGGATCGGCGGCTTGTACGAGCACACGACTTAGTTGATCAAGCTACAGTCTACCGATAGTCCGCTTTACTGATTCCACTGCATAATCGTCCAGACGCAACACATGTGTCCTTCTATGCTATACTGAACAATCAGTAACACCATGACCCGACCAGGCTACCATAGTCGACCTCACATCAACCCTACCTTGCCGCCTCGGTGGGTTCCCAACCTTGCCGCCTCGGTTGGTGTCCGACTAACAATGCGCACATAAGATCACAGATAAACAGTCATGCAATTGTCCTAACTAGAATGGCAATATCTAACTACGCATGGTAATCATACTGAAGATAAACATAAGAGTAAAGTGTCTGAACAAGTAGCATGTCAGCTACTTAATACTCTATCCGAAGATAGACCCACTCACCGAATACCAGCAATAAGCTCAGATAAACTATCACTGAGCGGCTTCCTTATCCTTATCACCTGAACATAAGGCAAATCAAGTTAGTTTCTGTCTATTAACACAAAACAGCACAGTACAGAAAATCAGTCACAAAAAGGCGCCGCTAAAAGTCCACCTAACACTTATGCATTTTCAGAATTTACATCCTGATAATCATAAGTCACGCGGACAGCATAACGGCTAGGAAACAGCTAAATTAAACAACAACTACTGATCTGGCCTGCATCCGTACGGTTGCAAGTCCATCCGTACGGTTCCATCATGCATCCGTACGGTTGCACATTTCCTGCCCGGTTGCACCAACACCACTACATCCGTACGGTTGCACAACCCGTACGGTTGCACCATGTACCCGTGCGGTTGCAAGCTGCAACCGTACGGTTGTGTTCATCGTGCAGCAGTAGCAGAAAACTGACGGGTTTCGACTTAAAATCACCAATTGGTGCTCTAGAGCTCGTTTCTTACCTCTAAACTGACCAAATCATATACACTTAACATCAATAAGCATAAACTCACAAGATTTTGACACAAACAACATCAAAATCAACCATTTTGACTCAAAATTGCTCTTTTGACAAAGTTAACACAAAATCATCATTTTCTTAAAGATTAGAGCTTGAAACTCTTTGATTCTTACCTCAATAGACTCTGTAAATTGTAAAGAACAAGATGATATGAAATGATTTGAGCTCTAGAACACAAATTAGAAATCTAGGGTTTCAAGTGGTAAGAAATTTAGGTACGGGATGTTTTTAAAAGGTTCAAGAAAAAATGAGAAAAAGAGCTGGTCACAAGCTTATATATGTGGGTTAAATGACATACCCCATCACACACGGGTATTTACCAGTTATCTAATATCTTTCGTACTTAATTTGACTGCCCTAACGGAGTTCAAATTAAATAAACGAACATGTTCTGTGACCCTTGTCACAAATTGGTCTTAACCAAATAATAAAATAACACCAAACATTTAATAAAAATAAAAGCATAATTAACCACACAATTATGCCTAAGGGCAAAAAGATCATCTTACATCTAGGCCCGATCTGAGGATGTTACACTTTACGATATGCTGACGTTATAATTCGTTCATTTCATTTTTAATATAAACCGGGACCATATATACTCTTCATGCAATTTTATGTTTTTTCTGCCATTCGTTTCGAGTGGAAATCCACTTCATTTATTTTACGGTATAAAATAATTCTCGAAATCTCACTTCATATTCTTATGATTGCCTATTGATATAATGATATTGTATTGTGTAGTTATATACTCCATATCTTTTATTGACAAAAAATATATATAAAATAAAAAATTGAGAAAAATAAAGAGTTTAGTTAGTGATTTAAGAGAAATATTCATTTGCAACCTTAATTTTGCTTGAAGACTAGAGGTTAAATCTCAGTCCTTGGATCAATATAATCAATGACTACGATTAAAAACGTGGGACAATTGCATGTGATTCGCTATGTGATTGTCATGACAATCACATGTAATTGTAAAGATTAAGATCTCATGCAAAATTAAGGATTTAAATAAATATTACCAGTGATCTTAATATTACAAGCAATAGACAAAAAGAATTAATAAGACAAAGATTAGAAATAATCTGTACAGATTATTTAAGTTCATGCAAATTTTTTTTTTTAATCGTATGTTTCATTGATCATTAATCATTGATGAACCCCTTAATATTGTTACACAGTGAGGCAAACTTCCATTAAATACGACTTTCTAATAAAATTGTTGATCTTTCCAAAAAAAAAAATACGACTTTCTAATAGAAATGAAGAGCTATTACAAGGGCTTATAAAACAATTATTCCAGCTTAATACAAACTTCTCACTAAACTTAAGCATGTTACTTGGTGAATTGATGATCAATATTCCACCAAAATTCTATACTCCATTATATTTGCATTATTATAATATTGTATTGAATTGAATAACCTTTTAAAACAACTTTAGTGTAGTATGATTTAATTTTGATGTTATACAAATCACTATATTAAATGCCTACGTATTGCGGAAAATTGTTTTACTCTATACATTAAAGTAATTTATAATTAAATACACACATCAATAATTGATCCCAACCTATATACTTTATCCGTATACACATTTTGGTTTCGAATTTTTTTTTTAACTTGACTTTAAGTTTTTTTTTTTTTTTTTTTTTCCTCATGATATATAACATTTGATGAAATTTATATGAATAAGTTAAGTTATAAATGTGTTTTCATTGGTATAACTTTATAATCATATTAAATAATAACAAAAATAAAAAATAAAGTCAAATTAATTTTATTCAAAAGTCAGATGATACAATTTCATAGTTATTATGAGACAAAGCACATATATACTTCTAAAATGTTTTTGGAAATAGAAAGTTAAAAAATCAATTAAAAAAAAAATCACATTTAAAAATGTATAATAAAAGAAAAAAGAAAAAGTGCCTTTACTTAGACCATACACTACGCATCCGTTCTCGTTCAATTCGTTGCCGTAAATCGACCACAACGGGCTCTGTGCAGCCGTGCGTGTTTTTTTTTTTTTTATGAATTAGCCTTCCAAAAAAAAAAAATTCTCTATATACATATTAAAATATAAACACTCCACATTTCTCTATAAAAATATCACACTTTAAAAACACCATGAGTTCAAACAAGTTTTCGGTTGATGTTCATTACGGGGGTCGAGCTGAGTATGACTGGAAGTCATACATTGGTGGGGGGAAAAATCTTTTGAGGATGTCGATGTTTCCAACTTTGATTGGTCAAAGTTGAAAAAATTCCTCGAAAAAGAAGCACCTTACGTTTTTACGCAAATTGTGTATTTCGACAAAGAGAAGCAAGTGTTGATGTTTCTGTTTACGGATGAGCAATGGGATACACAAAAAGAGTGAGCCAAGACACGACATTGTCGAATTGAGTTGTATATCTCGTAAACATGGATCAATCAACTTATAATCAGGCGCACTCCGACTCGAGTAGTCTTGAGTCAGGTTACAGGGGTCAGGACAACACTGTTTAGGACTTTTAATTATGTATTTTTTTTATTTTTAGGACGTTTTAACGTATCTTAGGATTTAAATTATGTATTTTTTTTTCCTTTTTAGGATTTAAATTATGTATTTTTATTTACCTTTTTAGGATTTAAATTATGTATTTTCTTCTTGTTTTTAAGGATTGTATTTTTCTTTTTTAAGGATTTTAATAATTTCGTTTTTTTAAATATTTTAATCATATAAACTTAAATAAAAAGTATAGACTTTTTTCCTCCATTGGTCCATGTACAGTAAAACCTCTATAATTTAATACTCGATAAATTAATAACCCCGATAAAATTAATAATTTGTCCGATCCTAACTTGGGACCAGTATAAAATTGGACCCCAATCGATAAAATAATAAGATAATAAATTTTTTGAAATTCCAATGTAAATATAGTGGTCCCAGCGAAACTATAAATTAATAATTACTAAAATATTTCAAAATTTTAGAATATCTAGTAATAAATTAATCCAAATTAATAATTACTGAAATATTTCAAAATTTTAGGATATCTAGTAATAAATTAATCTATAGTGATCGATTTAGATGTGATTTTAAAATTTATCATTAGACATTTTATGGTGATCAATCTAAATTTATGTACATTGAACTTGACAAGTTATTTTACGTGTGAGTGTACGTACATGAGAATTTTGAAGGTCCTTGTTTATGCTTTATTCAAATAGGTAAAGTGAACGGACAAAGAAATTTCGAATGTCGATGCATTATATTGAGAGTTGCTCACAAAGACCAATCTTTTAAATTAATAATTTATTAATATTATCGATATAATAATATCTTGCTAAATTAATAAAATATCTCGGTCCCAACATTATTAATTTATAGAAGTTTTACTGTATTATACTCTATTTTACTAACAGCGTCCTTGGTTATTAATTTGGCATTTAAAATCTTTTGATTTTCAAAAATCTTTTGATTCTAAATGTCAAATTAATAACTAAGGGACGCTGTTAACAAAATGTGGTATAATACAGGGACCAACGAAGCAGAAAAGTCAAAAATATATGCCACATCATCATCCCACAATAGCACAACAATATAATTACCACATCCCCCAATTCATCCCACAACAATGTCACGTTAGCAAAACTCACCCTGACAACACAACACCACCACAACATTATACTCACCCACAGTGAGAGTGGTCTTTAAGGCAAAACTACGTAGTACAGAGTAACTCTGCTGTAAACTGCCATACGACACTTCATGAAACTCCAAACGACCGGCAACAATTAGTATATTGTGTTACATATAACCACACTAGCCTTTAAGAGCCCGTGCGTTGCACGGATACTCTTAAACAAACAATATGGAAACGTATATTTTATATCAATTAACGGTGTGATAAATAGAGTATGAAAACTATTCTTGTAGATGAAATAAACATAATATGGTTAAATTATTTGCTTTACACAGATCACATTGACCAAGGCTACTAATTTCGTCATTAGCACCAAAATCAGGTTACTTGAATTATATAACCACAACAAACTAATGAAATTAGAAAAACAATTATGAACGACATGATGCTGATGAACAAAACCTTAGTAAACCAATTCACCCATCCGAAAAATAAAGCCATTTATAGTTAACTGGGTCGAAAATGATAACTTGGATTTTTTAGCATAATCAAACATATACCTCCAACTATAGCACAAATATTGGTCAAGAAGTGTAAGAGGTACGTGTTTCCATGTAAGTCACATGCAGAAAACACAAACATAACAGTACAATGAAAATAAAGCAACTAATCTAAGAAACATGTTCAATCCCCATTTCGCCAGTCCATTTTTCTTCTTTTTCATTTTTTTTTTCCAGGATATAAAATGAAACACACAAACTGAAATTATAAGGACTGATATAATCCGTCCATTTTTAACTAAACATAATAACAAAATTTCTTGTGGGACAACTATTTATACCAAAATAAAACAGACCATAATTGCAGATAAGTCATAGAAAAATAAGACTCCGGGAAGTGACTGTTGACCAACATCTGGATTTGTATAATGTTCTGTTACAGAGAACTGGAGAATAAAAATTTAATGTTTTTTAGAACACCAAAAGTTAATCATATCATAATACATTTTCTCTTTGGATTTAAGAAGCACCTGATTTGACCAAACATTGATTTTTTGATTGGTGAGAAAACATAAAAAAATAACAATCATGAATTAACAGTTTGAGTTACCTTCAGATAATCGTCTTCATATCAGTTTTCATCAACCCGTCCTTGATCCGCAATCATTATGCCATCATCGTTTAGCATATAGAATGAACCAGAATGGTAATCACACTTCTCTGTGTTTACGAAATCCAAACCCTTGATATAAAGAACGTGTGTAAGCGCCCGTAAAACTTGATTACCGAAAGGTATTTTACTTGCGATAGTATTTTACCTGCGAAATCCAAAACCCTGATCAGACGAGTTTGTCTTCCAGCTTTCGAAGTCTCTTGCAATTGTATTTTACCTACTCATCACCCATAACTGGATGATAATCTGCATTTCTTTAAGAACTTCCTTTTTCAAATCCCGCCTCTTTCGTTGGGAGAACTGCGGACAAATTTGTTACGGCGTTGTAGATTAACCAAAGAAGAACTTATCTAATCACAAGGAAGGCATAGTTTAGTTTGTCGGTTCGCTAGATGATGCAATTGGTAATCCCAAAAGGAGCAGGTCCTTGTACGTTTCACCATAAAAGAACATTATGCCAAAGGGTTTTTTCATTAATCAAATTAGAAAGATACTTAACATTGAACTTTCCATTTGGCCTTAAGGCCCAATTCCACCAACCTCAGCAGAGTTAAGATTTAGAGCAGCAGCAAGAAGATCATAAGGTTGGACTAATTCACTTTGTGATCAACCTATGATCGCATTATTCCATTCCTAATGTCCGATCAGACCTGTATCACTCGAGATGGTTCTAACCGCCACTATCACATATTGATTTTTGTCAAGAGCAAACAATTTTGGAAAAAGTGCTCTTAGGTTCGTAGACAAATTCGGAAGCCACGTAACTAAAAACAAAAACATACAGATTGTACGGTATTTTTATAAAAAATTAGATCAAAAGACACCAAAAGTGAACTTTTAGTGTATCAGAATGAAGACTCTTTCATTAGCGATGTGTTCAAGCAAGTAAATAATCAACTAACTGCTCACATATCTTTGCAAGGCTTATCTATTGGGATTGAATATAAATCGAAAAATATCATAAGGATTAGTATGGTCAGGTTTGATACGGTGAATAAATGGGTCAGGTTTGATCCTGACCCATTTGACCGGATTCAAGATGACCCGTTACCAATCAAACCTATTTTGCCATCTATAGCCCAAATGATCTATTAACTTTTTAAGCCACATCAAATCTGATAATATCATTTGCTGCAACTACCTGGTACCAAGAAGCAACTTTTTAAGCCCATATGATCCGTTATTTTTTATACCAAAACCAATAATTAAATTAACAAACCTGAAGTATTGACAACTTGTTCATCATCTTATTTGTAACACGGGAAGTAATTTGAACGAAATAACCACATCAACAATAAGATGGGTGTCATCCTTATCGGACTTTTCGAGTCTGAAAAATACTTAAAATCTAGCCAAACTGTGATGCATACTTATTAAGACTAAACCAAATAACACTTCCAAGCAAAAATGTCATTTACATTTACATAATGATTTAAATAAGCTATGTAACATCCAAACAACTGAAAAAGGTAACTAAGAATCTACAAAAGAGTTTACCTTTGCTTCAAAGTCACTATTAATAGGATGGTTAACGGCCTTGATGTCACGGTGAATGATCTTGGGATCGCCTACAAACATAGAAAAGGCATTGTAAGATTAAAGTTTCATTTTTCTTATTATGTCAATACGTTACATGATGAGCATTAATAAATATAAACTTTTAGTTCTCATGAAAATAAGAAGTCCTTTTGCTGATCCAATAGCAACACGCACACCATACTTTATTACGTGTAATTGACGAACTCGAGTGATTTGTACCTCAAATTCACCAAAATCATCAAATCATATTCCTATGACAAAACAACAGATATAGTTAGTCAACATATTATAAACTAAAAATTAGTAATCAACTGAACGTGGTTTGTCTTTCAAGATTTGGAACACAAAATCGCCGCCATTTATTATTTGACTGAAAAATGGCATTACCTTAATACAAACTCAAAATGAATGCCCAAGCATGTGACAATAACTCATATAACTCAATCATGTATCAAGGAACAATACTAATAGTAACTGCATAAAAAATATGTGAGGATGAGTCAACCCGCAAAATTGATGTTTGTCAGTATAAAAATAAGAAAAACAATTAATGTGTTACATATGACATGCGGATAGCAGATATGCCAAAATTGGCCCATTGATAAGTAACAACCTGAAAAACATCAATTTCTACCCGTATCCAAAACTCATATGCGCTAGTATCTGCGACATAAAACACTCGTGTTTCAAGTAGATTATGTATATGTATGATACATAAGTTTCCATTTTATATAAGTAGAATATAGTAAAAAAAAAAATACTAACAGTAACAATTTATGTATAAAATGATAAAAACAATTCACGAATAACTTAAGAAATCATTCGACCACGCATATCTTTTGGGTACAGATAGAATCGCTAAGCTCAAAACATATTGTTGTTGTCATTAAACACCTTAGAAAACCAATATACAACACAACGATACTTGAATGATGCAGTAATTTACACGAGTGTAGACTTTATTCAACATCGCTTTTTCTACTTGTTAAAGAACAACTACAACAAAAAACATATCAAATACATAAATGACAAAAATACTAAAATAACAATCACTCATTTTGACACTAATAAACCCAAATGGGTCAAATGCCGAGATAACCATCAAAACAACCTCTGATTAACTATTACTTTTTGACACTACAACACTAAAACTTATTAACTTACATAATTCGATAGTCTACTGTTTATGCTCTTCTATTAATTTTGCAAAAAAATAAATAAAAGATAATCCATTATATATTTACATATCAACTGAAGTGAAATTGCAATCTGTTTCGCTTCTAGGAACTATATAATAGCAAACCGAAAACGTTTTTCGAGTTACGTGATGAAAGGCTTAAGAATTAACTAAAATGCTTAACCATTTTTGGACTATTGCGCTACTAAAGTGTCTTATAAATAAGATTAATAAATTGTCATTGATAACAGCGGGAGGATGACGATGACAACGAAACAGCAATTCAATTTATCAAAAGCAAAAAGCATGATTAAAAAACGACAAACAATGCTGTAACGCATAGACTTATGGAAATTAAATTGTAAACGTGATGTTAGATCATAAACAGAACCTCAAAATTTTCTGATATGAAAATAAAATGTACCTTTGTTACATGACGAAGTGTAACGTCTCTTGTAAAAAAGCTCTGTCAACGAAGCAAGTAACGAATTTGAAACTACATATGAATTAATACCTTTACAGAAATGATGATGAAAGTGCAAAGAAAAAATTTAAAACAATAACATCACAAAAATAGATAGATTCCAAAGATTAATAGAAACAATTAAGATAAGTAACTCTCAACAAATTACCTACATTTTCACGGCAATTCAAAGATTTGAAGGCCTAATTCAACAAAAAAATAATATAATTAAACCAAAAAATAATCTAAGTGAACGAACGGGGTTTATAGAAACAAATCAATAACTTACGTAGTCGGAGGCAGATACAAAAGCGCAGACTGTTAATGGAACCCTAATAATCGTTCATTATATCCGGAAAATCGTTAATAACCAGTGATGTTCAATTGAAACCCTAATCAAACGAAATCGCAAGCCGATCATCCGATCAAATTCAGTTTGAATTTGGAAGAAGATGAAGACGATTCAAAAGGTTCCAGCGAGTATATGTCTTCAAAATATAAAAAAGTAGTACCGTTATGTTTGTAAAGTTGCAGTGATTAATACTGCGATGGCGGCGATGTTTATTAAGGGCGCTGGAGGAAATAATCGCATGTGCAGATTATGGGTGGTTATAGTTTTGAAGAGAGATGAGTGATTCCTTTCTACGGTTTTTATTTTTTATTTTCAATGGATTATTTATGTTAATGGTGGTATAATCTGGTGTTTGATTGGGACACTTGTAAATTTTATATAATTAACATAATTAATTCGTAATTAACAGAAAAATACACATGGCAGTGTTTTGTCAGAGTCATTGTCAGAATGACACGTGGCCTTAAGATGCACGCTTTATGTGAGGAAATGATGATGCCAGAATAATTAACAATAGACAACATTAATACCATTTGTTATGCAACGTTTTAGAGGGAATGTGATATACGAGAAATGTGTTATGTACACAATTATTCCTCCACATTTGATAAGAGGAAAATGGTTTCTCCACGCAACTCTTGAGCCAAGAACCCCCACCATAGGCAAAACATACACACAAAGCTCTAACCATCCAATCAACTAAGTCTCCTTAATAACAATAGTTTAAGTTATTTACAAATTAATCAACAAATAGAGATCCCTTGTTCCGGTCACAATTGAAGTCGTCAATTTTTTATTCGTATACTTCAGAAAATTTGCTGGTAACTGATTTTGATTTTGAAGTTGATGAATTGTGAAGCGAGTTAAGGATGACAGTGAGTTAAATTTTGATGATGATGAATCTGGTTTGTTTTTATTTTGAATTATTCTTCAATGATCACCTTTAGAGTTACCATTAGAACGAAATTTATCTAAAGTACTCCGTCTTATGTAAAAAGTTAAAGTATGACTGACATAATTTTTAATAAATAAGAATCATAAGTAAATCACATTATACACAATTATACTAAATTTGCACTAAAATTACCATAAAATTGGTCGAAACCTCTTTAGGATTGAAGAAAGATAAATTTGCACATACTACCACTAAAAGTACAGCCTACTTTAATTTTTAATAATATCAAAAACAACTACTAGAGGTGATCCCTGAAAAAACCGGAGACCGACAAAACAAACAACAATTCTGTTTCCTATGAAGCTGTTTTCCAACACAATCCGAATGGAAAACATGACCACACCTGCTGAGCTGGCAAAGAACATCACCTTTCTTGTAATCGCCAGAACATATGAAACACATTCGATCAACGGATCTATCACGCATGTTTTGTAATTCTTCGAATTGAATTATCGGAAGATCGATAAGACAGACATCTTCCTCGTAGTAACGAGGATTAATACCACCGTATCCGAATAAATGGGAAATTGTATCTTTCAGAAGATTCAGTAAATCGGACTTAATTCGAATAATGGGGAAGACTAAACAGATGTAGAAAATCAAATTTAACAACATTTTTATTTTATTTTTGTAATTGAATTTGAAGTTTGAAGATGTTTTACTTTTGGTTTGTGGGATGGAAGTGTGAAAGAAAATATTAGGGGGATTTATAGGGTAAATCTTGATATAGGTTGGTGACGTGGCTGAACTTGATCCAGAAGCTTTGGACTTGTGTAAGTACTCCGTATATTTTTTTTCTAGTGTATATAGTAGTATTATCTATTATCTAGTCGAATCTATATTGTAGTATTATGTGTGATTAAATTAATTACTGTAAAATATAAATATGTATATGGTAGTAAGATTGGAGATGATGTAAAATAATACTACGTACGAAGAAAAAAAGAAGCTTATACATGTATAAATACCAATCATATCTTACATAGATATAAAATTGGAGTGATAATCAATATTTAATATATTTTTAGAAAGTAACAAATATATAAACAAAAACGAGTTTAATAAGTAATTACTATATGATAACTTCAATCAGATACTTTTAAAATTATTAGTGTTCAAAAACTTAATTTTAATCACGACGATTTTAGTACCACAAAATCTACAAAATAAAAAAAAATTCAAACAAAAAACTTAATAACTACCGTGAATACTTCAAATCTCCAACATACTAAGACTGCTAGCCACCCAAATCAATATCACATAATGAGCAAATACTCGATAAAAAGGTATCAAAATCTATGAAAAATCAAACACTATCATAATAATGACACTACAACAAACGTGCAAAAACCTTGAACAAAATAGTCAACCAATCAACTATGCATATAAGTTTATAACCTAACCGAATGATGATATATACTATAAAATGTAAAAATGCTAAAGAATAAGGAACATGGTTGTCGATCAAAAATCATCTACAGCCAAATAATAAGATACTTTTTTTTGCATTATTAGCGAAGTTATTTTAATTTTAATCTTAACTTAAATTGTATAATTGTTTTAGCTAGCTTAATTAATTTATTAATTAAAAATACAAAAATAAAATCTGACTAACACCTTATAACTGATCTTTTTTTTTTTAACAACAAATTCGGCATCGACTACTCTCATTTGTCATCCACACACGCGTTAGAAAGAAACTCCTCGCATCCATCGCGCAATGCGTACCCGGAATGATCTACTATTAATCTACTTCTCACTTTCTACTTTTCTCTCTATGTATTTTCTTATTCATGAGTCGGTCACAAGTAACACACAAATAACTTAGGCCGCCTCATCCAAAACTTTAAGCGTTATTTAACACAGTTTTATTTTATGGGATTCTTGAAAGGTGGTGCTAAAGAAGTACTGTAGTAACATAATGCTTGGGTGACTTGTTCAGTTTCATGTTACATTCAATTGTTGAAATGATATGGACCAGTGGACCACCTAAATATATGGAGTAATTAATTGATGCCTAAAATAGGTTTCGTTTTGATTTTGCATTGTGCAATATGATATATGGTCCCGAAGACAAATGAACAACCTCAAAATTTGTTACACGCGGATACTTGATAACAATATTGGAAGTTGATAGACTAGGATGTCTCTAAGAAATGTATGGACTATATTTAGTGTGACTGACAACTCAGGAATTGTTAGTAATAGTTGATTTCATTCGTTGATCTCGTTATACAAAACAGTCGTATATGTATACAGAGTTTCTAACTAACATCCCTATAAATCTGGACTCAATCACGTATGAAATCTAAGACTTGGTACACTTGCTATCTATAACATCACTTGCTATCTGTAACATAAAATATATCCCAAGTCTAATAATAAATAATAATATCGGCTAATACAGCCCCTCAATTTGAGCGGGAGAGCGAGCGAACGTTTAAACTGCTTCTGAATTCTTCGAACAACACACGAGGGAGGCCTATAGTGAATATGTCAGCAAGTTGAAAACGCGCTGGGACATGTAAGACCCGAATTTGGCCACGAGCTACGTGTTCACTAACAAAATGGATGTCCATCTCGATATGTTTTGTTCGTTGGTGTTGAACAGGGTTGCCAGATAAAAAAATGGCACTTACGTTATCACAAAAAACAATGGTAGCTTTCGAAATGGGATTGTGAAGCTCGAGCAACAGATTACGAAGCCAACATGATTCGGACACAACATTGGCAATACCCCGATATTCGGCTTCGGCACTGGACCCTGAAACTGTGGGTTGTCTTTTAGCGGACCATGAGACAAGGTTACCTCCTAAGAATACACAATAACCGGATGTAGAGCGACGTGTGTCGGGACACCCACCCCAATCTGCGTCAGTATATGAGACAAGTGATGAGATTGATCCCTTATGTAGGTGCAAACCGTAGGATAGAGTACCTCGAATATAACGAATGATGCGTCGTAAGGCCTGCATATGACAGAGTTTAGGATCATGCATATGTGAACATATTTGTTGAACCGCGTACGAGATGTCAGGACGAGTGAATGTCAAATAGTGTAGTGCCCCTGCTAGGCTTCGAAATTCTGTAGGATTAGAATATTGTGGACATGTATTGTTGCTCAATTTTCCATTTGTGTCTACTGGTATTTGACAATATTACTTTAACACCCCGTCAAAAACCATTAACGGCGATGTTAACTCTGGTCCCAGTGCTTGGCTTGACTTCTATGTAACAGCAAAGTTTTACAGCGGAAGCAAAAAGTATCTGAGAATAAACATGCTTAAAAAGTCAACACGAGGTTGAGTGAGTTCATAGGTTTGTCATAATTAATGATTTTGATGATAGTAATAAATCACAAGATTTCAGTTTCCATAAATATCCTTACACCGCAGTGTAATAAAAAGATTCTACAACCATGGGCACCTAGTAACAGCCTTAACGATAATAATATAATAATGAATACCCCTGATGTCTATAGAGCACCGAATCAAGTGCAATAAATAACCTCGAAGTACTAAACATCCGTTGACTGCTAGCGCGACTAGCCCGGATGGGGTTGTCAAACCCGATAGATATATCAATAGGATTCGCGCTTACGGTACAGATACCAATAGATTACGTTACCAAGCTAGGGGAATATTTATGATTCTAACCCACGTAGAATTAAGTTTAGTACTTGTATCTATTTTGTAAAACAGATATAAAACATTGCATGTATTCTCAGCCCAAAAATATATATAAAAAGGGAGCTATGAAAACTCACGATACGATAGTTTGTAGTAAATATGTGTATGACGGCACTGAACAAGTGCAGAGTTGTCCTCGGATTCACGAACCTATATCAAGTATATATATTAACACATATACTCGTAATCGAATAAGTTTATATATATTATTTCAATTGTTATATATTTCTGTATATATATACTTATATATATATATATATATATATATATATATATATATATATATATATATATATATATTCTATATATAAGTATTTATTTAATAAAATAATATTAATAATGATAATGAATAATGAGTTGTATTATTTTGTAATAACAATAATAATACTAGTAGTAAAATGATAATAATCATAATAAGGTTTAAAAATAACAATAATAATAATAATAATATAGTTTTGATGATGGCAAAAATGTTAATTTTTGTAAAAATGATAATAACGATAATAATTTTAATAATAACAATACTAGTAGTAAAAATACTATAGTTTTAATGATAGCAAAAATGATAATTTTGTAAAAATGATAATTATGATAATACTTTTTAATAATAATAATACTAATAAAGATAATCATATTAGTAATAATAATAATGATAATACTTTTCAATAATAACAATAGTAATAATCATACTAATAAAAATAGTGATAATATTAATAATAGTATTTATGATAATAATAATAATAATATTAATATTTAGAAAATGATACTAACACTAATATTTATGAAAATAATAATAAGTTGTTTTGTTTTCATAATAATAATAATAATAATACTAAAGTGGTAACTAATACTTATAATAGTAATAATAATAATATTAGTGGTAAAAATAATAATAATAATAATAATAATAATAATAATAATAATAATAATAATAATAATAATACTAGTAGTAATAATAATAAGAATAATAATAAAAATATTTGATAAGGAAACTACCTTAGGAGCTTTCCTTAAAAAAAATGCCACCGCCCGGTCTCGAACCCGCGACCTCTCGGTTAACACAAACATACCCAAACCATTCTTCCAAATCAGGTTTTCTGATTTAAAACATAACTTATACATTTTAAACCGTTCTTCTTTTTCTATTCCTTCTTCTCCCTCTTCGTGAGTTTAATTGCACAGACACCCGATTTAATAATAGCAATATTTATGAAATCGGTTTTTATGAATTATTAACAAACGAAAACACTTGTATCTGTTTAACAGAAAAGAAAAAAAAACAGATAGCAGTAGCTGCTGTTCTTCGAAGAAAAAAAAATATAAACTCAAAATTAAGTTTTGAATTCTAGTTCGTTTTAGATAAAGATTACAACACGAAAAAGGTTTTAAATCACTCCTATAAACTCTTTGAATCTTCAATTTCAACTTAAACACAAATACAAACTTGAATTTTTCGATGAACACTTAGTTGACTTTTTGAATTTTAAAGTTTGACACAAGAATTCGAACACGATAGGTAAAATTGAGACTCGAGATTTTCCATATAGTTTAAGTGATAGATTACTAACCAAACTGCATTTCCATATTTTTAAATTGAAAATTAAATCGATCAAATGCTAAAAAGCTAAGGTGACAGAGTACAAACGGGTTTAAAAAATAATATAAATAATAAATCTTGTTAAATTTGGTAATTGCTGAGAGGAAGTCGAATGAATTTGTTTAACAACTGAACAGATTGATTTATAATGGATTAAGAGTCGATAGGAAACAAGATTATAACCAGTAGAGGTATAAAAATATATATCACGATTGATGAAAATAATAACAAAAATCATCACGATTGAAAAAAATAATTAAAAAATAGATATGCAGATCACGATTTTAATATAAAAATATAAAAATATATAAAAGCAGATTTAATAAAAAATATATAAGATTGGTACATAGTTTTTGACTTTTTAATTTTATGTTTAATTGATATTATTATTAAATATATTAATAATAATAATACTAATAATAATGATAATAGAATTAATAATAATATTAATAATAATAATACTATTAATAATAATTATGTTACTAATATGTATCATTAATGATAATGATAATAGTAATTATTAATAATAATGTTAATAATATTAATGATAATAATAATATTAATGAAAATATTAATAAGTTGTTTTATAATGACTATATCAATAATTATAGAATTTTTAATAATTCTAGTAATAATAATATTGATATTAATAATAATGATATTTCATTATATTAATATTAATGATAAGTATTAATAGTAATACTAGTAATAATAATATTAGAAATGATAATAATGTTAGTAATGACAATAATAATAATAATCATAATATTACTAATATTGATAATGATAATGATTGTAAAAATAATTAATGATAATATTGTTTTAAAAAAATATTAATTATAATTCTAATACGTAATTATTTACAAATAATTGTTCGTGAATCATCGGAATTAGTCGAGGTTAAGTGAAATCGTGTAAAGAATTTGTTTAAATTCTGTCGAAAATTTTCGGGTTGTTATAGTACCTGCCCGTTAAAAGAATTTCGTCCCGAAATTTAGTTGTTGCCACCTGTCGGTGTTGTTTGTAAATAGGTGAGGATATTTTCGTTTTACTTGATTTTCACGTTCCCAGGTATACTCGGGGCCTTGCGTGAATTCCAACGGATAGAATATTGTTTTGTTTCAAGAGTTTAAATCATACGAAATAAATTCTATAGGTTCTTCTATGAAGTGAATTTTATCATTAATGCGGAGGTTATCTAAAGGATTTAACAAGAGTGTCATTGATTAGATTTTCTTAGAAAGAGATGATGATGCTATACACGCATTTCAATACACATGAACTGTGTTATGAATAATAGTGAGCTTATTTAAACCTTGAGAGTTTATGCCACAATATTAGGGTAGACAAAACAGAGAGGAGTTCATGAAAATCATAATCATGGAATTTGATAGAGATCGCCATTCTTTACAACAAGAATGATGAATATGAGTTGAAAATTAGAGTTTTATCAACATTGGGTAATATGGATGAAACGATTCTATTACAGGAAGAGTATAAACTAAGTTATCGTAAAAGATTGAAATGAGGAAATTAAATGTTCGCCTTAACTTTTGACGTAGTCATAGTTGACTTCCGGAATTCAAGGGATTTAAGAAAATCTTCGTAATCTGTATAAGATTAAATTCTACAGTAATTAAGGAAATTAGGATTTTCTTTAATTATATGCGGTGAATTTCCTGGATTTGAAAGGATCCGTTCATATACATTATAAACGATTCACAATAGTTTATTACATCACGAGGTATTTGACCTCTATATGATACAGTTTACAAACATTGCATTCGTTTTTAAAAGACAAACTTTCTTTACATCGAAAATTAACAGGCATGCATACCATTTCATAATATCCACTATTCAACTATAGGTGACTTAATAATAATCTTGATGAACTCAATGACTCGAATGCAACGTCTTTCAAAATATGTCATGAATGACTCCAAGTAAGATCTCTAAAATGAGCTAATGCACAGCGGAAGATTTCTTTAATACATGAGAATAAACATGCTTTAAAGTGTCAACCAAAAGGTTGGTGAGTTCATTAGTTTATCGTAAACAATAAAATTCATCATTTTAATAGACCACAAGATTTAAATACAGTACACCTATCTCGTGTACAAAACCATATTTTCATAATGCTTAGCAGAGTAGGTTCGTATCCTTTTCTCCCCCGTAGGTTGCTTCGCGATTTTTAATATCATTTATAAATATAATCTCATATCAGGCATTTCGCACGGCATAGAGATAAAATTCATTCATACGAACTACAAACACCTGGTAATCGACCTTAACAAAATGCATCTAGAATATCCCCCGCATACCGGCATTCCGCACGGTCATGCAAAAAGCATACAATCAGGCCACTCTTTTAAATATGATGCTTGTGTACACCTCACAAACAAATCATATCTTTTAAAGCTGGCGGTTGTATACCTATTTCGAAGTACTAAAGCAGTTCAAATTCTCTGACTGAGGCTCGTTAGTGCCCATAGATCTATCTTTAGGATTCGCGTCAATTAGGAGCTCGGTTTCCTAATTCTTAGATTACCAGACTATAAAGGGGTGATATTCGGTGTACTCATAACTCATTCGTAGAATGTTTTTAAGTACTTGTGTCTATTTCGTCAAACATTTATAAAAATATTTCATGTATTCGCAGTTCAAAAATATATTTCAAAAGCATTTAATAAAGCAGTTGTAAAAACAGCGCATGTATTCTCAGTCCCAAAAATATAAAGAGTAAAAGGGAATCAAATGAACTCACTATACTGTATTTCGTAGTAAAAATACATATGAAGACATTGACAACTGAACAATGCAGGATTGGCCTTGGATTCACGAACCTATGTCATTTGTATATTCATTAATACATATAACCTTAATCGAACGACTTCATATATTATAACTTTATATACTATTTATTTGAGGTGTATATATATTTAAAAATGATTATTATTTATATAGTTTTAAAAATACCTAATTTGTTATATATGGATATTTATTTAAAGGTTGTTAATATAATTAATTCATACTTATATGTAATATGACTTTTAAGTATATTTTTTATATACATGATAATATATAAATAAAAATTGTAGTTGATTATAATTATAATAATTTTTAATGTTAATAATACTAATACTGATAATCCTATCAATAATACTTATGTTAATGATAATAACTCTAATACTTATATAATGATAGTAATACTAATGTTTATGAATATAAATTGTATTATTTCCATAATAATAATAATAATAATATTAATCATACTCACAATAATGATATTAATTCTAAAATGGTAAAATTTATATTTCTAGTAATACCTATAAGGCTATAATACTAATGATAACATTAATAATAATAATATTATTAATAATTATACTTACATAATCATAAAAATAATAATAAGTGATAAATAATAATAATAATAATAATAATAATAATAATAATAATAATAATAATAATAATACTAATTGATATTTAACACTTATTTTAGTGATGAAACTATATTTTTAATGATAATAATAATATTAGTTGTAACAATAATGGTAATAATATTAATTGTACTAATAATCTTGTTAATAATAATAATAATAATTACCTAATAACAACAATAATAAATAATAATAAGAATAATCAAGTAATAACATTAAAGATAATAATAATAATAATATTAATAATAATAATAATACATATTAAAATAATAATACTACCTTAGAAGCTTTAAAAAAAATTCTGCTTCTATCAAGGATTGAACCCTCGATCACTTGCCAAACCGTCAACACCCTAACCATTGAACCAATTTAATTTATCTGCTTAAAACCCATTCCAGTTTAACTTAAACTATCCTGCCATTTCTCTCTTTCTCCTTCAATTCATCATCGACCAGTGATCGAACCAAATCATAAAGCTAATTTACGTTTATTTTAGATTATATAAACGAATCAGAATGCTTCTTCATGTTTCATTTTAATTGACAGAAAAGAATTTTAATTAAAATAAATCGATTTCAGTTATGAAGAACACAACATGAACTCAAACTTTGATTATGATTTCAAGATCGTTTTAGACTATGGTTTCTACGTGAAAAAGGTTCCTAATCATACCTATAAACTTTCTGGATCATCAATTGATCCATAAACATTGAAATCAATTCGAATTTTACTATGAACAAATGTTTTGACTTTTTGATTTTAAACTTTGACTCAACAATTTGGATTCGATACAAAAAATTGGAACATGAAACTTTACAGAAAGTTTAAATAGATGAATCCCAACATGACTGCATTATTACATTTTTGAAATTCATTTGCAATCATGGTATAGATTAAACGAAACCAGAACAGGGGACAGGAACGGATGTTTTTCAAATTTTCAGTTTAAATTCGCTTAAAGGAGGACTGCTAAAAGTGTTTGAAGGTGATAATTGATAATGTAAAGTCTTTAAGTATTAATCACGTTTGAAGTTGATCGTTTTGTAATATACTTGCAGTCGACCATAAATTAATTAGTACAGAAAGATAAAAAAAATAAAATAAAAATAAAAGAAGATAGAGATTATTAACATATTTTGGATTATATTGATGTCTGATTTCTGGTTCGTACGAAGATTGGGAATTGTAGAATCAATTAACCACAGTTTGATTGAGACTCCAAACAGAAAGGGGATCCTATAAACAATTTCGTAGGGTTAAACATATTTATATAATTTATATTCATATAATTGTATTTATATTTATATATATATTTGTATATATATTTATATATATAACTGTGTTTATATATATCTGATTATAATTCTTAATTTTGGAAATTAACAAGTATAGATATATTACTACTATTAATAATACTAATAATAATAATATTATTGAAAAGGGGATTAGTAATAATAAATGATAAATAATAATATGATAATATTAATACTAATATAAATGATAATTTTTAGTAATAATAATAATTAATGACATTCGAACTATAACTAAGTTATACTTTTAATTATCCTTACAATAATATTTATACTTATAGATTATAATCAATCTTATTAATAAATATAAATACAATAATAATACTCTTTAATATTATATATAATAGTAATACAAACATAATAGTAATAGTAATAATACTATTATTAATGAAATATATAATATTATTATTAACCATAATACTAATTATACTAATAACAATAATACTGGTAATAATAATATATCAATTTATATATATCAACTTTTATATTTATATATAATCTATTGATTATGATAATGTATCTAACACTGATAAAAATGTTAATATTATTAATGGTACTAATAATATTATTAGTTATAACAATACCAGTTTTATTAATAATAATTATATTAACAATAATAATATAACAATTTATACTTATCAAGTTTTCATACACACACACACACACACACACACACACACACACACACATATATATATATATATATATATATATATATATATATATAATAACATATACTGAATATTTAGTATTTATACCTTACAATATAGAAATAATCATATATATATATATATATATATATATATATATATATATATATATATATATATATATATATATATATATATATATATATATATTCATAATAATATTATATATATATTTATATAATAGTAACTTAATTATTCTATTTATTATTTTATATTTTTAATTCCAATTGATTAAATGTACCTTATTAATTCAAAATATTATATATACACTTATATTTATATACATATGTATTTATTAGCAATTAATGGTTCGTGAATCGTCGGGGAATAGTCGTAGGTCAATTGAATATATTAAACATAGTTCAAAGTTTTTAAGATTTCAACATTACAGACTCTGCTTATCGTGTCGGAAACATATAAAGATTAAGTTTAAATTTGGTCGAAGATTTCCGGGTCGTCACAGGATTGCTGTGTCTGGAATTTTGCTATAAATTAGCTTCTTCCGTTTCATAATCTTCACCACTTCTATACTTTCTTCCCCGATTCATACTTCCAAAAAATTCGTCATTATGCTTCATCCAGTCCTAATTCTGGATATAGTCCTGACTTTAATATCTATCGTGCTTCTTTTTCATCTGTCGTCGGAAGAGTTAGTTTACTTCTACTATGCTCTTGGATTTATTGTGTTTTTAGTTCTCTCGTGTCTTTATATTGCTATACGCATTGATATACACGGTTTGTAATTTCTATGTTATTATTGGGCTTTATATTTTCCTTTATATTTAGGAGCTCCATGCTTTTGCTTTTCCTTCCCGTCTTCAAGTCAAGCGAATAATGGTCCAGAATTCGTAGGTATGGAGTTTCGAATGATCACAATATACAAAGCAGAAAAGAAAGATAATAGCACGATTTGATTTGTCAAATTACCAGAATATCCGAAAAAGACCGAATCATCAAGAAAAATATTTTCTTGATATGTTTAGAGGTTAAATAGAATGAAAGAGTTATGTAACATGGCAAATGATGATTATAAAGTCTATGAATCATCATCTTCCATTAAAAATTTAACATGACTTACTGTAATATAATCACGTTGGCCTGACGTTCTTATATTATACTAACTCATTCTTCAATTTCCAACACTACTTCAAATCATTCATAATTTAAACTTGAATTTTATAGAATATAGAAACTAAAACAGTTTCCTTTATTATGTAACACAGATAGTGCGAAGTGATAATTAATTGCGGACAAGAATAGTTATGAAGATATCTTTAGAAATATAGAGGATATTTATAACGAAAGATATGATGATATCTTAGAATTTTCTAAGATCAAATGATAATGAGGAAAATTCTTCTGTAAGGATTTAGAATACGTAAAGAGATCTTTTGTGATTTTCATCAGAAATTGAATCATCTAGATTCTTTGGGTATAGGTTTAATCCTTGTGGTTTGTCCACAGCCTCCTTCATGGCTTGCTCAATCCGTTTTTCAGTTCCAAATTTTCTTTTGAGCTTATACCACTATTTATTATCAAACTTTTGGCCATTAAGACCATTTACAGCTTTTGCTGCTTCCTTAGCATTCTTAAGGTTAACGAATCTGAATAATAGGTTATAGTTCTGAGGTGTTTTCAAGAATTTGGAGTTGAAGTGTTTATGCGTAGAATGTATCCATCAATGAATCTAACGGTTGACGAATTGACATTGTTGATTTCAAAAGTAATGATAATTTCGGTGGTTTGATGTGATAATTCATCGCAGAATACGAATGAACATAATTCATGAATGTAGTGATCTTTAGAAAGATAACACCTACTAAAGTTTTACTTGAATTCTGATATGTCAAAATCAGAATATGTAATTGAATTTGTATGAAAATGGTTGTTCTTTGGTGCGCGGATACATATATTGCTGGATGTAAGTAGTATAGTTACTGACTATTGAATCAGAATTGAAGAATGTACGGTGTAACATATTAATGTGAAAGCTAAATATTTCTTGGGTATTACCTAGCCGTTAAAATATTTTCACAATTAACAGTTTGTACAAATGAATTTTTAATTACAATCTTTATGAAGATATACGTTTATATATGTATTCTTCAGACATAATATAGATTTAATGAGTTAATATAATATTAAACTCATTTGATTTGGAACGAGAATAAATAATCTTCAAAACTTGAGAGATTACATAATCGTCGCGGAATATTTCTTTAATGAAGTTATGAATCAATACTTCATCGTTCATTGTTATTGATATACCTCGGTATATGATGTTGGTGCTCGTGGAATTCTTGTGAAATTCGCAAGGCACGAATCATGTTTTCTAAAAAGTTTCGAGTACATCGAAAATGAAAGTATACAATTAAACATGTATTCGAATAATACACTTGGTTTATTATCTAATGGAATCCATTGATTTGAAACAGAGATTGTAGTTAACGATGGTTAAGTCGTTAACGATGGTTAAGTCGTTAACGAAGGATGTACATCGTAGCATATTAGTGATATGAATTAACCAAGTAGTACATACTAGTTAAGATTCACACGTAATAGCTTAGTACGAAAAGATTTATTATTGTTCCAAACCATATATATATATATATATATATATATATATATATATATATATATATATATATATATATATATATATATATATATATATATATATATATATATATATATATATATATATATATATATAATTCTTCGGGAAAAATGAGTTAATACATCTTAACTCATTATTACTAATATTCCTTGGTATTTATGGGGCGTATGATGTTGATGTTTGAGGTACTGAGTGTGATGTTGAGGCGTGGGATGCGGATGTTGTTGGTGGTGATGCTGATGGTACTGGTGGTGCTAGTTATGCTGCTGGTGTTGCTTGTGGTACTTGGGTAGTAGGTGTGAGCCTAGCTTCCAAATCGTGCACTGTCTCCTCCAGGGTTTCTACTTTACGCTCGAGTCTATGGATTTATTCTACCCATTCCTTCGTAAGGTTTGTCAATTCTTGATATTTAGTTCGAAGTCTTCTAACTTCTTCTAATAACCCTATCTGGTTAGAATTCGGGAGTAGAGGACGAATACTGTCTTGGGTTTCATCGAGTCGACCTTCGAGGCTGAAAATCCTTGCGAAAAGAGTGAAAACGATATTGCGAACAGGTTCGCCGGTAAGCGGATCGAGTACTCTGACGTTTGGTGGTAAGTTTGGCTCGTGATAAGGAGTACCTTCTTCATTTCTCCATAGGGTGAGTATTTCGCGAACCCATCCCCATTTTCTGAAGAAATCACGGTAATTGATCGGTGGGTGTGCTCCCGTCACGCTATCTTCGGAGCTAGAGGAACTTGAGGAATCGGGTGAGAAATCCATATTATGTGTTTGGAATAGGGTTTGATATGAAATGGGTGTTGGACACTGAATGATATATTCGTCTCCTTGAATACGTATATATAGCAAAAAGATTTCCGTAATTTACGGAGGAAATTTAGGAAAAGTGTTAGACAAAGTCTATTGGGATAGATATGATAAGATATGATTTGTCTATACTCTATTTATGCAATAATTGCAGTATGACGTGTCTAGATTAACAATAATAAGTATGTAATCAGATAAACTTTCGATTAAAGACTTTCAATTCGTAATGGCCTATTCAGGTCTAGGGGCTTGAGCTATAGGATCCTTTAAATCGACAATCCAAACCCTTCCATTCTAGAGTTTCGTAGACGCCACCCGTTAAGAAAGTTCAATGATCAAAAATAACGAGAAAACAAAAATTTAAAAGTAATGAATATGAATAGTGATGACATTATGATGTTTATGAGTTATCGAGAATCTTTATGAGTCAATATTGACATTTTTCGGTTCGCAAACCAATGCACAAAGGCATAAGGCACATAGGTACGTGATATAACAAGGAGGTTATATACGTGTGAGTATGAGTAGTAACAAATATAGAAATTTCAAAAATCATGGATGACATTTCATGTAAATACATACGTAATACACAAAACCATGATAGATGACATAGGAATGTCAAGAATTTCAGAAATCCTGAGTGACATCTCTCGGTTTCACCAATCGAGGTGATCTTATAAAGATAATGCACGTGAGTTATAGAATTTTTTGAATCACAATGGGAGTTCCTCCCGAAGTGACAGAATAAGAGATATGTATATGTATAATGCAAGTAATAATATTTTAAAGCTAAAGGTCATGCTGTAGACTAGACTTTAATGCACCCTATAAATCTGGGTTATCCATGAGAATTTCAGATAACATGTCCTAGATGACTCACTCATCAAAATTTGATTTTTATAAATTGGCCCAACGATTAAACGAACGCGATTCGAGAAAAATACCTCTACACAAATTAAATACGCGAGAAGAATAATAATTCAAGAAATAAAATATAGGAATATTTTATTAACTCATATGACATCGGAATATCGTATTAAAATAATTCAGATTTGGAAATCTCGAAAGTCTAATCGTTGGTTTGGAAACCGAGACGATTCATCGAATAAAAACGTTATACGTAGGAACGTACAAACACATAGTCACACCTTTTTATTTAATAACTAATATAGGAATATTAGAATATAATTTAGTCACATAAAATGACTTCATAAAACCTTTTAAAATTTTGAGACTCATAATCATAAGTTTGCTTATTGAGTCGAAAGCATTCAATCATATAGAGAATTGAATTAAAAATAAGTTGAAATTTTCTGGCAAGAAATGATAAGTAAAATTTAAAATAAACACGTACGGTCAAAGTCCAGACTCACTAATGCATCCTAACAACTACCGGTTAGACACACTAATGCAAATTCTAGTTCACTAAGACCAATGCTCTGATACCAACTTTAACACCTCGTCAAAAACCATTAACGGCGATGTTAACTCTGGTCCCAGTGCTTGGCTTGACTTCTATGTAACAGCAAAGTTTTACAGCAGAAGCAAAAAGTACCTGAGAATAAACATGCTTAAAAAGTCAACACGAGGTTGAGTGAGTTCATAGGTTTGTCATAATTAATGATTTTGATGATAGTAATAGATCACAAGATTTAAGTTTCCATAAATATCCTTACACCGCATTGTAATAAAAAGATTCTACAACCATGGGCACCTGGTAACAGCCTTAACGATAATAATATAATAATGAATATCCCTGATGTCTATAGAGCACCGAATCAAGTGCGATAAATACCCTCGAAGTACTAAACATCCGTTGACTGCTAGCATGACTAGCCTGGATGGGGTTGTCAAACCCGATAGATCTATCAATAGGATTCGCGCCTACGGTACAGATACCAATAGATTACGTTACCAAGCTAGGGGAATATTTGTAATTCTAACCCACGTAGAATTAAGTTTAGTACTTGTATCTATTTTGTAAAACAGATATAAAACATTGCATGTATTCTCAGCCCAAAAATATATATAAAAAGGGAGCTATGAAAACTCACGATACGATAGTTTGTAGTAAATATGTGTATGACGGCACTGAACAAGTGCAGAGTTGTCCTCGGATTCACGAACTTATATCAAGTATATATATTAACACATATACTCATAATCGAATAAGTTTATATATATTATTTCAATTGTTATATATTTCTGTATATATATACTTATATATATATATATATTCTATATATAAGTATTTATTTAATAAAATAATATTAATAATGATAATGAATAATGAGTTTATATATAAGTTGTTTTGTTTTCATAATAATAATAATAATAATAATAATACTAAAGTGGTAACTAATACTTATATTAGTAATAATAATAATAATATTAGTAGTAAAAATAATAATAATAATAATAATAATATAATAATAATAATAATAATAATGATAATAACAATAATAATAATAATTATAATAATAATCATAATACTAGTAATAATAATAATAAGAATAATAATAAAAATATTTGATAAGGAAACTAATACAATATTTAATAAGAGTTTAATTGCACAGACACCCAATTTAATCATAGCAATATTTATGAAATCGGTTTTTATGAATTATTAACAAACGAAAACACTTGTATCTGTTTAACAGAAAAAAATAAAAACAGATAGCAGTAGCTGCTGTTCTTCGAAGAAGAAAAAAATATAAACTCAAAATTAAGTTTCGAATTCTAGTTCGTTTTAGATAAAGATTACAACACGAAAAAGATTTTAAATCACTCCTATAAACTCTTTGAATCTTCAATTTCAACTGAAACACAAAAACAAACTTGAATTTTTCGATGAACACTTAGTTGACTTTTTGAATTTTAAAGTTTGACTCAAGAATTCGAACACGATAGGTAAAATTGAGACTCGAGATTTTCCATATAGTTTAAGTGATAGATTACTAACCAAACTGCTTTTCCATATTTTTAAATTGAAAACGAAATCGATCAAATGCTAAAAAGCTATGGCGACAGAGTACAAACGGGTTTAAGAAAAAAATATAAATAATATATCTTGTTAAATTTGGTAATTGCTGAGAGGAAGTCGAATGAATTTGTTTAACAACTGAACAGATTGATTTATAATGGATTAAGAGTTGATAGGAAACAAGATTATAACCAGTAGAGGTATAAAAATATATATCACGATTGATTAAATAATAAAAAAATCATCACGATTGAAAAAAATAATAAAAAATAGATATACAGATCACGATTTTAATATAAAAATATAAAAATATATTAAAATAGATTTAATAAAAAATATTTAAGATTGGTACATTGTTTTTTACTTTTTAATTTTATGTTTAATTGATAATTGATATTATTATTAAATATATTAATAATAATACTAATAATAATAATAATAGAATTAATAATAATATTAATAATAATAATAATACTATTAATAATAATTATGTTACTAATATGTATCATTAATAATAATGATAATAATAATTATTAATAATAATGTTAATAATATTAATGATAATAATAATATTAATGAAAATATTAATAAGTTGTTTTATAATGACTATATCAATAATTATAGAATTTTTAATAATTGTAGTAATAATAATATTGATATTAATAATAATGATATTTCATTATATTAATATTAGTGATAAGTACAATACTAGTAATAATAATATTAGAAATGATAATAATGTTAGTAATGACAATAATAATAATAATAATAATAATAATAATAATAATAATAATAATAATAATAATAATAATAATAATAATAATAATAATAATAATAATAATCATAATATTACTAATATTGATAATGATAATGATTGTAAAAATAATTAATGATAATATTATTTTAAAACAATATTAATAATAATACTAATACGTAATTATTTACAAATAATTGTTCGTGAATCGTCGGAATTAGTCGATGTTAAGTGAAATCGTGTAAAGAATTTGTGTAAATTTTGTCGGAAATTTCCGGGTTGTTATAATTACAATTAACCATTCCCGCTCGACTTATAATTTCCTCAGCTTATTTAGATTGACTCAAAAATAGCCCGTTGGTATGTCTGGTGACCGAAATACCAAGAAAATAACTAAGTGGCCCCAAGTCCTTCATTGCAAATTCATTTGCAAAAAGAGATTAAAGTGGTGCGAAGCTTGGCTGATGAAGTGACGAGTATTATATCATCGACATATAGTAGTAAGTAAGCTGTTTCGTGACCACTAGTGTAGACAAAAAGTGAATGATCTGAGCGACTATGAGAGAAACCGATTGAGGATGCAAACGTAGCAAATCTTTGGTACCAAGCACGAGGTGCTTGCTTTAATCCGTATAGTGACCGTTTTAGTAAGCATACATGATCCGGCTTTGTAGAGTCACGAAAACCATATGGTTGATGCAAGTAGACAGTTTCGTTGAGGGATCTATGAAGAAAGGCATTTTTTACATCTAGTTGATTGATATGCCATGACTTGCATAAAGCAATAGTAAGCACTAGTCGAATGGTGGCCGGTTTAACGACGGGACTAAACGTTTCATTACAATCAACACCAACAGTTTGTGACCAACCGTCACCAACTAAACGAGCTTTGTAACATTCCAAGGATCCGTCTGATTTTAATTTGTGCCTTAAAATCCACGTACAACGAATAACATGCATATTAGGGGACCGCGGGACAAGTTTTCAAGTATTATTATCGATTAAGGCTTTGTATTCGTCGACCATGGCCATGTTCCAATGAGGGTCGGCTAAGGCTTCTTTAGGTGTTTTTGGGATGGGAGATATAGTGGTGTCGGAAGAAAGATTAAAGGGAATTTTTGGTTTATGAATACCGGTCATGATACGAGTGACTATGTGCGATTAGGTGGAGGTGTACTTAAGGATGTACTGATCGAATTTGAGACGGGAGAATTAAGTTGTGAATTGTTGATCAAAGGAGAGGTTATAGGTGTGGATTGCGCATTAATGGGACTAGGGGGACTGACTTCAGTAGGATTAGTAGATTGAAGTGGGACAGAATGTTTTGAATGGTCACGTATAGGACTAGTAGGTGTAGATGGGCTTGCAGTATTAGTGGGTGATGAACTTGTAGTTTGTAAGTTTGGGCCAGTGGAAGTAGTATCAGATTGGTTTGAACCAGGGTAGACATGAGGGATGGATTTGTGAAGTACGGATTAATGGGATCAGTAAGTAATTTGTAATTAGAAAGAGGTGAAGTGGTATTTTTGGAGAAGGGAAATTGAGTGTCATCAAACATGACGTTGCGAGAGATAATGAATTTTTGTGAGGTTAAGTCGTAACATTTATATGCACGATGATTAAGTGGATATCCTAAGAAAATGCATGGAACGGAACGAGATTGAAGTTTATTGATGGTATGAGAGGGGAGTAAAGGGTAGCAAAGACAACCAAAGGTGCGTAGATGAGTGTAAGATGGTATTCGATTGTAAAGACATCGAGTAGGAGAAATGAAGTTTAAGGTTTTAGTAGGTAATATATTTAAGAGGGTAAGTAGCCATTTGTAATGCGTGAGGCCAAAATGAGAGTGGTATGGATGCATGAGAGAGGATAGTTCGCATGATATTGTTAACTGCATGAATTTTGCGTTCGGATTTCCCGTTTTGTGGCGAAGAATAGGGACAAGAGAAACGAAATTGCATGCCATGTTTTTCACAAAATTGGTGGAAATTTTTTATTTTGATATTCGGTCCCGTTATCATATTGAAAAGTTTTTATAGATTTTTTGAATTGAGTGGTGATGTATTTGTTGAAAGTAAGAAAGGTAGAGTATACATCGGACTTGTTAATTAGTGGATATGTCCACAAAAAATTAGTGAGATTGTCGAGAAAAATTATATAATAACGATGTCCAGTTGTGCTAGGAACCGGAGAGGTCCATAAAGCACTATGTACGATATCAAATGGTGCTAAAGTAGTAGTAGTAGTAGAAACAAAAGGCAACTTTATTTGCTTGCCAAAAATACAAGATTGACAAACAGAATGTAAAGATTGTTTATTACAAGAAATAAATTGTTTATTATGAAGAGAACGTAAGATGTCGTTGCCCGGATGTCCTAGACGATGATGCCATATGTTCGGAGATAAAGCAGCAAACGTGGATGATGGAGATAGGTGGCGCAACATGGAGTTGGTGATAGGGTAGAGGTCGCCTGTACTGTTACATCTCAGAACCGACTTGCCCTCCGGGAATTCCTTCATAGTAAAACCAAAAGGGTTAAATTCCAAAGAAATATTATTATCAGTTGTTAAACGGCGAATAGAAACGAGATTTTAAATTAGTTTAGGAGAGTGTAGAATATTACGTAAATAAAGAGGACTGGATAAATTAGTGATAGTGGATTTACCGAAACCCTTAATAGGTATGCCATGGCCATTCCCGACGATTATATTTTTACATTGCCTTAAAGGATAATAAGACTCGAGGTTACTTGAATTCGCTGTCACGTGAGAGGTAGTGCCAGTGTACATGTACCAAGTATCATCGGGTGGGTTAAGTGTCATTGTATGCATGGCGCTTTCGATATCGGTTGGAATGTAATTAGGAGAAGCTGGAACAGTTGAAAAGTGGGCTTGTGTTGGCCGTGGACCCAGTATACCAGGCTGAGAAGAGTTATTGGGCCTGGCCCAAGTGCTAGTGGGATATGGACATGGAGGGGTAGTCCATTGGTAATTAGAAGCCTAAGGAGGAGATGGATAAGTCCATTGGGGTTGAGCTGGCCACTGTAGAGCGTAAGAAGTGGGGGAAAAAGAACCCCGACCTCGCCCTTTGTTGCTTCTACCTCTATAATTTGAAGAACCCCGACCCCGACCACGATAGGTGTTATACCTGACAGGTTGATTGCTGGTCTGAACGAAAAGCTGAGATACGTCATTGGTGGGTGTCGGCGGTTTTCTGGTGGCGGCGGTGAGTGCTGTAGCATTTGGGTTCGAATTATGAACAGTTTGCTTGTGCTTGTGTGTTTCTTCCAAGATCAATTTCGATCTGGCTTCATAAAACGATGGTAATTTGCTCTTTTGAGTGAGATAGGTACCGACGGTATCGAAGTTGTCATTCAGTCCAACAATTAATTAGAGTACATTTCGATCGTCTGAAACTTTGTCACCAACATTACGGAGTTGATCAGTAAGAACTTTGATTTCCTGGCAATAGGCGGCACAATTGGGAAAATCATCAACACGAATTGTGTTGAATTGACGCTAGAGGTAAAGAGCTCTTGTATTTTTATTATCTTGAAACAAACTTTCTAATCGGGTCCATGCATTGGCTGCAGTGGATTAGTCTTCAAGAATGTTGCTTAGTAACGCAGTAGAGACGGTGCCATAGATCCACTGAAGGACTATGGCAACTAGGCAAGACCAGAGCGCAGTTTGTGTAGGGTCAGGTATGTTGGTAGCGGCTGATGTAGAAGATGAATCGGGTGTGATAGGAATGATGTGATCACAGACATCATAAGCCCTGCAGTGTGTTTTAAATAGACGAGCCCAGGAATTGTATTGAGGATTATCAAGGTCTAGGGTGATAGGTATCATTTTTTTAATATTAGAGATAGAAAGGGCAGGATGAAATTTCTCTGCCATGGTGATTAATTAAGGATAAGGGTGAAGAAACTGAAGATAATCGGCTGCTAGATTTGATTAAGAAGATAGGGATAGGCCTGATACCATGTTGAATTAGCGGACGCTTTTTGATACAAAAATTTGTGTACTGTGTTATTTGATGTTAATGGACAGTAACTAACTTGATTTGCCTTATGTTCAGGTGATAAGGATAAAGAAGCCGCTCAGTAATAGATTATCTGAGCTGGTTACTGGTAATTGGTGAGTGGGACTAACTGGAGTATATAGTATTGAGTAGCATATTATGATTGTCATTTTTGTTAGATATACTTGCTACTACTGTTAGTTAGTATGTTGTGTTGACTGTATGTTAGTTGATGCTTGTCTGCTGGAGCCTAGTGCATCCCTATTGTGTGGTAGTCTCGGTAGGAGAGATCAACCCGTGGGTTGGGTTCCTCATGTGGTAGCCTAGAAAATCGAGGTGTATATATATGTGAATGACACGTCCGTCGCGTGTGGATTATATATATACAAACGGTGGTGGAAGAACTTCTGGTAAGCCCCAGTCCGATCAGCCGGTGGTTAATGGTTTGGCCGAGCCACCAGAGTCTCTGTAGACGGCACTTAGGTGATGTTTGTGAGTTAGATTTTGTGACATGATTAGTATGAAGGTTCCTGTATACTATTGCTTGTAGTTAGTCGTACTCACTTAGCTTCGTGCTAATTCCCCTCCATCTCCTCCCTGCAGGTTGTTAGCTTTTGTAAGTGATGCATTTTGGGGAGAAGACGGGCATGTCGATGTTATGTTTGACTATGAAGAAACTCTGATGTGTCTTTTCCGATAAAACTGAATTTTGGTTGTAATGTCACGTGACACTAGAATTATCATCTTTTCTTTCAAATCGGGCCAAGAGAGAGCGTGGGCTTCATCGGTACCTACCGATTGTACATACGTGTTCCCACCATGTGAGAGCGATACCGGCGAAAGTGTGGGTGGAATATTTGACCTTGTCTTGGTCCCGGCAACCGCTTATGCTAAAAACGGCTTTCGTTTTCTCAAACCATCGAGTGAGAGCAACCGGTCCTCCGTTCCCATCGAAAGTATGAGATTTGCACCTCATGAAAGCTTTATAGGAGCATCCCTCGTTTGAGTTACCGGCTCCATTGTTGTTGTTGTTGTGGTTGTTGTTATTGTTGTTATTGTTGAATGAGTGACCGGCCATGGCCGCATCTACGGCGGTGGCTATCATTCGTTAAAGAGCTTGTTCGGGAGTTTCGTTGCATGGAACCCGGCGAGGAGGCATTGTTCCTTCAAAACACAAGAATATCATTGATTAGTATTCTTAATAATACTAACCGTGATATGGAATAAGGATAGAGAGAAAATTTTCCTTGACTCGCCTTAAATTCTTTATGTCATAATGTCTGAACGTGCATATGAGTCACCGTAATATAATTCTGGCAATTATATTACCCTAATTCATATGTGCATTCGACATTATTTCATATAGTCAAGGTGGCGTGTGAATCAAATTAAACAACGTGAGATAAAGATGGAATAAGAGTTAGATATGAATAGAAGAGTTCGAGTATAAATGCACAAATAGTCAAGTAATTCCTACTTCAAGTCTATATGCCGGTTGTAGTCTAGACTCACTAATGTACCATATGACTCGGGGTTGACACCAATGAACTCTAAATCCCTACAACCAACGCTCTGATACCATCTGTAACAACAGATGGGGTAGAAACCCACCTAGTGCCTTTTCAGCTAACCGCTTGGTGACCACTGAGCGTACCTCACACACTGATTTTACGGCCCGCATTTCTGCCAAACTGCCAACCCTCCTACAAAGGGACCGCAAGGGGTAAGAGCCAATGCTTCGTCACAGGTTACACTGTGAGAACCCCCTCTACGATTAACCCGCCAAAAAGCATAGTCCGTTCAGGGTGCCTGGCGTGACAGCCGGACGCGTGACTACCTTTACGGCTAAGGTTAAACTGGCTCTGATACCATCTGTAGCGACCCGACAAAATTGTCATTGACGGCGTTGTCTACTTAGGTCCCGTTACATGGTCATAAGTCTTTAAAACGAAGTTTGACCAAAAAATATGTCGCATTCATTTCCATTATAAAGATGTTTCAAAGTTTACAAGTAGTTCGACGACCAAACATGTTACAACGTTTTAAGTACAATTGAAACCTATGAGACACAAATTAAGTTAGGTTAAAAGACGCTCCACATATGCATGTATACTCGACATCCAAGCAAGTATCAAAAATAATGTGCGGAAGCATGTATCACCTAGCGTTCAAGGACCTGAGAAAACATATAGAAAACTGTCAACGAAAAACGTTGGTGAAATCATAGGTGTATTAGTAACGTTTTTTTTGAACCACAAGATTTAATATAGTTGATTATCCAAATCGTTTGTATTCCAAAAGTATGTTCGCGAGCACCCAATTATCAAAACTTAACTGTTTTGTACCCTGTTACGTAGCGTTAGAACATACACTATACTCGAAAATATATTTCATCCGCTAACGGTAGCGAACCGTCCGAATCAGGGCTCATCAAGCCCAATGTGATCACACAACATAAGTTCACATTTACACCCTGCAAGTGTAACTAATGATAATTGAATTGAGGATTTTTGTTCTAACTCACTGTGGAATGTTTGTTTTCGTACTTGTGTTCAAAACATAAAAGTATGATACGTATATGTTTCTCATCCCATAGTTTAAAAGTAAAAGTTGTTGAAAAGGTGGGACTATGATCTCACCTTGGTTGCACGAATAGTAAATTGTACTTCACAAAGTAACGTGTGCAAGAACGAATGCTAGTCTTGACCTAAACAAATAGGTTCGTATCAATATCTGTAAACACGGTTGGTCAAAGTGTTCAATTAGTCCTATGGCTCATTACGACTCGATTATAAAGCATGTGAATCAAGTTGTCAAGTTTCATGCAAGAATCAAGTATGCAAGAAGATTGGAACGGTTTAAACAAGTATTGGTTAAGTTTGGCCAAAAGTCAACTTTGGTCAAGTCAAAGTCAACGAAAAAGTCAACACATTCGGGTCGGGTCTCGAACTATTTTTCTGAGGTTTTTAATCATATATAAGCATGTTAGAACAAGTTACATGTGAATCGGAGGTGCGTAGCATAGCAAACATTTTTCGTAAAAGTGTCATGGTGAACAGCCGCTGAACACGGATTATGTCGTGCCGCGACATGGGATGGCCGCGCCGCGGCAATCAATTGGAGCTGGTGCCTGGCTCGTTTCAAAAGTCTAAGTCCCAAACCAAATTTCATTCAAACACATTTAACGAACCGTAAACATTCAAGGCACGTATCTTATATCGTTGGAAAGGTAATTTGACGAGGAACACAACTAAACACATTTCATCAATCAAAATTATCATTTGCAATAATCGAATTTCCAAAATGAATGATCAATTAATGCCCTTCATTAATGCTTCAAATTCATAAATGCACATTTATGATTCGGGAATTAAATGCACACATATGATACGCCGTTTCGTAGGTAATTATGCATACAATACAACTAAACACTTACAAACCACATTGCAAAGCATTCAATGCATCAAAAATCCATTTTACTTCTATCAAACCCTAACTCAAAATCATAAATTTAGCAATTATGTTTATGGAGCCTTTCTAAGTCAACCTACACATCAAATTGAAGCTAGTGATGCTAGTAACCTATTTAATACATGCACTTTTAACATCTAACAACATTTAGGCAAACAAATCACAAGATCAAACACACCAAATTTCAAATTCATACTAGTTACTTAAAATAACAAGATCGAGCATATAAATCACATATTCATGTTAGACTTGAGCCATAGACACTAATTAATACTTTTATAAGTTAAAAACATCAAGAACACAAAATCTAGTGTTTTTAGAAAGTTACCCAAATGTAATGAAGTTGGTATGGAATCGAAGAGAAAGTTGCAAGGATTCCAAATATGTAATTTGTTTTGATGAACACTTGCTAGATCGAAAATGGATGATGATTCTTTGAATTTGGTGTTGAGAGAAAAAGATGGAAGTATTAGAAAGTGGGAGGTGATGAATGAGTGGAGGAGGTGAAGTTGACCTTTTGACCTAGTTAAATCTTTGGACATTTGGCAAGTTTAGTCCCTCAAGTTTAGAAGTGGGTGCGTGAATTACCTAAACGAGATATTTTAAAATGTGTATTAACGGAAGATGTTATAAATATATAACGGACTTTAAAATAGTATAACGGAAGGTAAACGGAAAAAGGCGGGATGTTACATTACCTACTCCTTAAAAGAAATTTCGTCCCGAAATTTAAGTAGGCGTAGAAGTCGTAGTTTCTTCCTCGGGATCTTGCGTTTCCAAATCCACGAATAAATGAGGGTATTTCTTTTGCATTTGATCTTGCCTTTCCCAAGTAAACTCGGGTCCTCTTTTGGCGTTCCAATGGACCTTGACAATTGGAATTCAGCTTTATTTTAGCGTTTTAACGGAGTGATCCACAATTTCAACCGGTTCTTCCACAAAGTGGAGTTTGTCATCAATAGTAAGTTCCTCAAGAGGGATGACGAATTCGGATTAGGCAAAACACTTTTTCAAGTTTGACACATGGAAAGTAGGATGAACGGAGCTCAGTTGAGATGGAAGATCTAAACGATAAGCAACGGTTCCAACACGCTCCAAGATTTCGAAAGGACCAATATACCGCGGATTTAGCTTCTCACATTTCCCGAAATGAATTACACCTTTCCAAGGTGCGACTTTTAACATTTCGCGGTCACCGACTTGGAATTCAAGGTCATTGCGTCTAATGTCGGTATAGCTCTTTTGACGACTACGGGCCGTCCTAAGTCTATCTCGGATTTGAACGATCTTCTCGGTTGTTTCATGAATGAGTTCGGGTCCGGTGATTTGTGTATCGCCTACTTCGGCCCAACAAAGAGGAGAACGACATTTGCGGCCATATAACGCTTCAAAAGGTGCGGCTTTAATACTTGCATGATAACTAATGTTGTAAGAGAACTCGGTTAGTGGCAAATGATTGTCCCAAGATTTTCCAAAATCGACAACGCAAGCTCGTAACATCTCTTCCAAAGTTTGAATCGTGTGTTCGCTTTGTCCATCGGTTTGCTAATGATATGCGGTGCTCATGTCTAATCGTGTTCCCAATGCTTCTTGTAAAGTACGAAAAAATCTAGAAACAAAATGGCCATCTAGAACGGAAATAATCGATAATGGTACATCGTGACGGGCTACGATCTCTTTAATGTAAAGTTGTGCAAGTTTCTCCATTTTTTTGGTTTCCTTCATGGTAAGGAAGTGAGCGGATTTGGTGATACGGTCTACAATAACCCAAATAGTATCATAACCGCTTGCCGTTCTTGGTAGTTTTGTGATAAAATCCATCGTTATTCTTTCCCACTTCCATTGCGAGATTTCGGGTTATTGAAGTAATCAAGATGGTCTTTGATGTTCGGCTTTGACTTTGGAGCAAGTTAGGCACCTTCCAATATAAGTAGCGACGTCCCTTTTAATGTTCGACTACCAATATTGTTCTTTGAGTCGTGGTACATCTTATTGGCACCGGGGTGAATCGAATATCATGACTTATGGGCTTCGTCTAAAATAAGGCTTCGTAAGTCCCCATAACTAGGCACCCAAATTCTTTCGGCGAAATATCGGAGTCTGGTCTCCTAACTTCGAATCGTGAGGTGAGGATGTTTAAGCGTTCAAGAGATATGTTTTCATCCTTAAGAGCCTCATCTTGGGCTACCCGAATTTGGTTATTGAGATTGGTGTAGATGGTGATGTTTAAAGCTCGGACACGAAGAGGCACAGCTCTTTCCTTTCGACTTAAGGCATCGGCTACTACATTTGCCTTTCCGGGATGATAACGAAGCTCACAATCGTAATCGTTTAAGGTTTCAATCCATCGTCGTTGTCTCATGTTTAGTTGCTTTTGATCGAAGATGTGTTGAAGGCTTTTGTGATCGGTGAAGATAGTACTCTTGGTTCCATAAAGGTAGTGTCTCCACATTTTGAGTGCAAAGACAACGGCTCCGAGTTCGAGATCATGTGTCGTGTAGTTCCGTTCATGAATTTTTAGTTGTCGAAAGGCATAAGCAATGAGTTTATTTCGTTGCATCAATACACACCCAAAACCATGTTTCGAGGCATCGCAATATACAACAAAATCATAATTGCCCTCGGGAAGTGACAAGATAGGAGTGGTGGTTAGCTTTGTCTTAAAGATTTGAAACGCGGATTCTTGTTTGGTTGCCCAAATGAATTTCTTTCCCTTGTGAGTTAACGTGGTTAGAGGACGAGCAACCAAAGAGAAATCCTTGATGAATCTACAATAGTATCCAGCGAGACCCAAGAATTGTCGAATGTGAGTAGGAGTAGTAGGGGTTTTCCATTTGCTAATGGCTTCGATTTTTGCGGGATTGACCTTAATGCCTTGGTCGCTTACGACATGACAAGAGAAATTGAAATTCCTTCAACCAAAATTCACACTTGAAGAATTTGGCATAGAGTCGTTCTTGTCTCAAGAGTTCGAGCACAAGTCGAAGGTGTTGTTCGTGCTCTTCTTCGCTTTTAGAGTAGACCAAGATATCATCGATGAATAAAATAACGAACTTGTCGAGATACGGTTTGCACACGCGGTTCATAAGATCCATGAATATTGCCGGTGCATTAGTTAGACCAAATGGCATGACAAGGAATTCGTAACTACCATAGCGAGTCCGGAAAGCGGTTTTAGAGACATCTTCCCCTTTAACCCTTAATTGATGATAACCCGAGCGGAGATCGATTTTTAAATATACACGTAATCCTTGTAGTTGATCAAAGAGGTCGTCGATGCGTGGAAGAGGATATCGGTTCTTAACCGTCAATTTATTTAATTTACGATAATCGATGCACATTTGTAGGGATCCATCTTTCTTCTTAACGAATAAAATCGGAGCGCCCCATGGTGAATGGCTAGGTTGGATGAAACCACGGTCAAGTAGTTCTTGGATTTAACTTTGCAATTCTTGCATTTCGGATGGAGCAAGTCTATACGGTGCACGCACTACGGGTGCGGCTCCCGGAATAAGATCGATTTGAAATTCAACCGGTCGATGAGGAGAAAGACCCAGCAATTCGTCGGGAAATACATCTAAATATTCACTAACAATCGGCACATCATCGATATGTTTCTCATCGGTCTCGACTTTCTTAACAAGGGCTAGAATCGCGAAACAACCTTTACGAAGGTATTTTTCAACTTTTAGGCACGAGACGAGATTAAGTCCGGTGCAACTCTTATCGCCATAGACAATCAAGGGTTCACCATTCTCGATAGGAATTTGAATCGCTTTAAGATCGCAAAGAATGTGAGATTTCATTTTGGCTAACCAATCCATACCAATGATTACATCGAAGCTCCCTAGTTCTATAGGTATCAAGTCAATTTCAAACTCTTTACCCATTAAGTTTAACGTACATCCCCGATAAAATATGTCGGCACTCTATAGTTTCCCGTTGGCCACTTCAATGGTGTAAGTAGTATCTAGTAGGAGTGGTGGAGTGCTAAAAGAATGAGTCAAAGTCTTGGATATAAAACTCTTGTCGGCACCCGAATCGAATAAACAAGAGACATAAGAATTGTTGAGAAGAAACGTACCCGTGACAAGTTCATTGTCATCTCGGGCTTCCTCGGTGTTGATGTTGAAAGCTCGACTGCGTGCATTAGGGTTAGCTTTCTTCTTTGGGCACACATTCCTATAATGACCCGGTTGGCCACATTCAAAACAAATACCCGGTCTTGGTGCATTGGGTCCCTTTTGAGCAACGGGAGCGGTGTTTCTACAATCGTTGGCCACATGGCCACTCCTTTGACATTTGTTGCAAAATCGCTTGCCACATTCACCATAATGATGTTTGTGGCACTTGTTACAAAATGGTTTATTCCCGGCATAACCTTTCTTGTCGTCGGAGGTGAAAGGTTTCTTGGCGGGGTTGTTGTTGTTGTAGTTGCTTGATTGTGTAGTTTCCCATTTCCTTTTATTGCCACCCGATTTATCCTCGGCCTTTGGTGCCGGTACTACAATTTCATCCACCGTTTCTATCAATTTGCGGGCCATCTTTAAAGCTTCTTGATGATTAGCGGGTTTGAATGACATTATCCCGTGTTTGATGCTCTTTGGAAGACCATCCATGTAAAGTTCAACTCTTAGTGACTCGGGATTCACGAGGTTTAGGCACATTAAGGATAGCTCGGCGAACCGTTGATTGTAAGCCTTGAGGTCGTTTCCGACCGCTTTTAAAGTTCTTAGCTCTTGTTAGAGCTTGCGAGTCTCTTCACGCGGGAAGTATTCGATGATCATCTTTTCTTTCAAATCGGGCCAAGAGATAGCGTGGGCTTTATCGGTACCCACCGATTGTGCATACGTGTTTCACCACGTGAGAGCGATACCGGTGAAAGTGTGGGTGGAATATTTGACCTTGTCTTGGTCCCGGCAACCGGTTATGCTAAAAACGGCTTCCGTTTTCTCAAACCATCGAGTGAGAGCAACCGGTCCTCCGGTCCCATCGAAAGTATGAGGTTTGCACCCCATGAAAGCTTTGTAGGAGCATCCCTCATTTGAGTTACCGGCTCCATTGTTGTTGTTGTTGTGGTTGTTGTTATTGTTGTTGTTTGTGACGATCGCTCCAAATCCATATGGACGAACACGTCATTCATCAATTTCATTGCGAGGTATTTGACCTCTATATGATACGTTTTGTAAACATTGCATTCTTTTGAAAAGGCTCACCATAAATAAATATTTAAATCAAAGGATTTTGATATCTGATGATTTCTACATATAGACAATCACCGTAAATAATAGTTTACAATAGTACTTCCGTTAACAATGCAGTCAAAATAAGATACATGGTGATGATTTGGTGAATGCAACATTTCCTTGAAAAATATGCCATGTAAGACTCCATGCACATAGCTTGGCTAACATATAAGCAAACAGCGGAAGATTTCCAGGGAACCTGAGAATAAACATGCTAACAAGTGTCAACACAAAGGTTGGTGAGTTCATAGTTTTAATGTTTTGCATAATCTGTACATAAAGGTGGATCACAAGATTTTAGTTGTTTCATCCAGAAATGTTTATCAAAATATTCTACAAGATTGAGCACCTTGGTAACTAAACTTTAACGTATATATAATAAGTACCCATGTTTTAACATACATGCAACCAACATGTACAATACACGCAATCCAACGTGTACTAAACTCAAATAGCATACGTCTGTTTTATAGTTCAGGCTAGGGTTTCTATACCTGGAACAGACGAGGATGTCAAGCCCTATGGATCCATATACCTCTATTCGCGCCCATCGGTTCTTATAATCGACAGTTACTAGTTACCAAAGCTAAGGGATTTTCGGTTCAAACTCAGTATAGAATTTAGTATGTACTTGTATCCATTACATTTAAAATAAAGTGCATGTATTCTCAGCCTAAAATATATATTGCAAAAGCAATTAAAAAGGGAGCAATGAAACTCACCTTAGCAGCATATAAAGTCGTTCTCCAAAATGTGACCAAAACTCAGATTACCAAATAACCGTAGATCTCAACCTAGAGAACATATGTTGGTCAATAAATTTCTATCAAGCTAGGTCAGGTCATAGTGTGACGACCCGGTAATTTCTGACCAAATTTAAACTTTAATCTTCATATTATTCTGACGCGATAAGCAAAGATTGTTAAGATTAAATTTCAAACATTTTAAACTATGGTCATACATTCATTTAACCCCGACCAAATTCCAATGATTCACGAACCATTAAACGAACGTAAATGGTTATATATGAATACGCGTATATATATATATTATAACTTGATAACGTTAACGAAATATTAAGTATAAATACTTTACAATATAGTATTTGGTTCCATATGTTTGTCGATGGAATTCCATAGTAAACAATTAATGTAGTTTTCAACTGTACGAAAAACACTTTTTCATATAACAAGACTTGTCTATCTAAACTGCCTATGAATAAATAAACGTAAGTTGAAATATTGGTTGTAACGTGTATTTAAAATGTGTTCATGTTTTCAAATTAAGTATACGGTAGTAACACCCGCCTAGTGACGCAATTGATATTTAAAAACGATTAGTACTTGTATCCATTTAAATTCTTAAAAAGAAAAACTTTACGCGCTAAACTATTTTCCTAAATTAAATAAAAATAAACTTTGAAAAATAAATAATTTTGAAAAACTAAATGTTATATTGTTAGATGAAAGATTTTGGATACAAATTTATATTTCTAAAAAATGTATATATATTTTAACCTCGTCATAAAACGTCTTAATTTAAAATAAAATATTTTTGGTATACAACTAGTCACTGATTTATAGAAGCAAATGACCACGACGCTCAAATTTTATGAGATACATTTTTACAAAGTAATTTATTGATGAATAAATCAAACTATTACTAAAGGTACACGTCACGTAACGTAAAAGGCTAGTTTTCTAAACGTACGAAAGTGCGCTCGAAAAACCGAAAGTGGTACATGAGTCGAGTGACAACGTACGAGTCATTTGAACAAAAATTACATTTTTACTACGCATGTAAATATAATATAATATTTAATTAATTCTAAGGATTTAATATATTATAAATTAATTAATATTATTTATGTTAACAAATGAATCATAAACGAAGTTAGGTGTCGGCAAGAATGAAAAGTGGATACCAGCTGGTTTTAGTGATCATGCGAACGCATGAATGTACCATATACATCCCATGCGATCGCATGGGATGGCTGGGTTGGTCAGATCATAATAAAAACGCGTTTAAGCTTCGGATATAACACACATATATCTTTAGATCTCCCTATCTAAAGATATATATACTCCGTATATTATTCTATTTAAATTATAATTATTATTATTATTAAGATTATTATTATTATTATTATTATTATTATTATTATTATTATTATTATTATTATTAGTATTAACATTAGTATTATACATAAAATACTACGACGAAGTGCTGCTCGAGTGATCTAAAAATGAGTTTTCAAAATATGTTTTCGAGCGGGATAGAGCTAAGAAAATTATGGGTAATGTTCGGGGGTATATTTATGAATCAAACCTAGTGTTTATCATCTCCGTTACGTCTACGTACTTTCCTACAATATTGAATCTCAATATTGAAACGTGAGCATTCATATCTTATCTTTTATATATTAATTGTGTATCCATGTCTAGTGCTCGAGTATATATATTTATGCATGCTTGTATGCTAAATTTCGTCGTTAAACAGTTTATAATGAATCACGAATTAAATACATATATTACTGGTAAAAGGTATATGATATACATGTTTTTGGAAAGCTGACGAAAAATCAATAACTTTTCATTTAGATATCGAATAGTTTCGATGAACGGATTAAAAGATATGATCACCTGAATTATGATTGACGTTAATTGGAATTGCTTTTGAATCTGCAATTAATATTTAAACAACTTGTTTGTAAGATTGATAAATTGGATTTTTGAATATTACCAACCGAGTAAATGAATCCTTATATAAGGTACGTCTCGTTTTGTTAAACTATTGTCAAAATTGACTTTTTGAAACGACTTTTGATAACTTTTGTATGTCGATCTCGAGCATTAGGATTGTGATACACTATGACCTGACCTAGCTTGATAGACATTTATTGACCAACATATGTTCTCTAGGTTGAGATCTACGGTTATTTGGTAATCCGAGTTTCGGTCACATTTAGATGAATGACTTTATATGCTGCTAAGGTGAGTTTCATTTGCTCCCTTTTTAATTGCTTTTGCAATCTATATTTTGGGCTGAGAGTACATGCACTTTACTTTAAACGCAATGGATACAAGTACATACTAAATTCTATACTGAGTTTGAACCGAAAATTCCTTAGCTTTGGTAACTAGTAACTACCGGTTATAAGAACTGGTGGGCGCGAGTAGTAGTATATGGATCCATAGGGCTTGATATCCCCGTCCGAGCTAGAGCGCTAGCCTTTTAATGGACGTATGCTATTTGAGAAGCGTACACGTTGGTTTGCGTGTATTATTAAGATGATTATACAAAGGGTATAAATTATATATAAGTTAAGTTTAGTTACCAGGGTGCTCAATTTCATAGAATATTTTGATAAACATTTCTGGATGAAACAACTGAAATCTTGTGATCCAACTTTATGTACAGAATATGCAAAAATTTAAAACTATGAACTCACCAACCTTTGTGTTGACACTTGTTAGCATGTTTATTCTCAGGTTTCCTAGAAGTCTTCCGCTATTTACTTATATGCTAGACAAGCTATGTGCATGGAGTCTTACATGGCATATTTTTCAAGGAAACGTTGCATTCACCAAATCATCACCATGTAACTTATTTTGACAGCATTGTCAACGGAAGTACTATTGTAAACTATAATTTACGGTGATTGTCTATATGTATAAATCATCAGATGTCGAAAACCTTTGATTTAAATATTCATTTATGGTGTGCCTTTTCAAAAGAATGCAATGTTTACAAAACGTATCATATAGAGGTCAAATACCTCGCAATGAAATCGATGAATGACGTGTTCGTCCATATGGATTTGGAGCGATCGTCACACATAGTGTATCACAATCCTAATGCTCGAGATCGACATACAAAAGTTATCCAAAGTCGTTTCAAAAAGTCAATTTTGACAATAGTTCAACAAAACGAGACGTACCTTATATAAGGATTCATTTACTCGGTTGGTAATATTCAAAAATCTAATTTATCAATCTTACAAACAAGTTGTTTAAATATTAACTGTAGATTCAAAAGCAATTCTAATTAACGTCAATCATAATTCAGTTGATCATATATTTTGATTCGTTCAACGAAATTACGCGATTTCTAAATGAAAAGTTATTGATTTTTCGCCAGCTTTCCAAAAACATGTATATCATATACCTTTTACTAGTAATATATGTATTTAATTCGTGATTTATTATAAACTGTTTAATGACGAAATTTAGCATACAAGCATGCATAAATATATATACTCGAGCACTAGACATGGATACACAATTAATATATAAAAGATAAAATATGAATGCTCACGTATTAATATCGTGATTCAATATTGCAGGAAATTATGTAGACGCAACAGAGATGATAAACACTATGTTTGACTTGCCAATAATACCCACGTACATTACCCATAACCTCCATAGCAATAACCCATAATTTCCTTAGCTCTATCCCGCTTGAAAACCCATTTTGAAAGTGACACGCTCATGACTTCGTCGTAGTATTTTATGTATAATAATACTACTAATAATATTAATCTTAATAATAATATTAATAATAATAATAATAATAATAATAATAATAATAATAATAATTATTATTATTATTATTATTATTAAATAAATAAATACAGAGTAAGATGGATGATATATGTGTGTGTGCAATCGAGCAAAAACGAATTCAATTTATAGACCTTTCCTGAAATCTGACCCCATGCGATCGCATGGGTTTTATGCCTATTTCCCATGCGATCGCATGGCCCCAAAATCCAGCTCACAATTTTTTTGTTGTTTTGCTTGTCGACATAATTAAATATAATATATATAATTTAAATTAATTAATTATATAATATATTATATTCTCTTGTCTAGTTGACTTGTAATTTTTGTTCCGATAAGTCGTACGTCGTCACTCGACTTATGTCCCGGTTCCGGTTTTTCGAACGTCCTTTCGTACACTGAGAAAACTGGCACTTTACCTTTCGTGACTCGTACATTTGTCAAAATATAGACTTAACTATCCATAAACTATATCACTCGAAATATAACTTATACATTCGAGTGTTTTGGTAATTTACTTCTATAAATCATCGTCTCGTTATCTATCAAAGTATATTTAATAATATTGTTTTAAATCAAAACGTTTAATAACCAAGTTAATATTCATAAACACGTTTTAAATACACATCGCAAGTTATTCATACAATTACAATTCCAACTTATCATATATATTCAAATAGATATTTAAACCAATAAGTTTTATGCACAGTATCATACAATTAATACTTTGTTACGCTTTCAAGTTATAGTGTATATATGTATCTTTTTACATATAATTGTTCACGAATCGTCGAGAACAGTCGATGGGTAATTGAATAGTTCAAAAATTTTGAGATTCAGTTTTACAGACTTTGCTTATCGTGTCGGAAACATTAAATCATATCGAGAATTTGGTTCAAAATAAGTCGAAATTTTCCGGGTTATCACAGTACCTACCCGTTAAAGAAATTTCGTCCCAAAATTTGAGTGAGGTCGTCATGGCTAACAATAAAAATGTTTTCATGACGAATATGAGTTGATAAATAGAATTTTATCACCGTTGAATAATATGGATAAAATAATCCGATTACTCGAAGCGTATGAAGGAAGTTATTGTAATAGAGTGAAATGGAGAATAGAGATTTGTTTTAACTCATGACGTAGTAACGATTGATTTCCGAAATTTAAGGAATAGAAAATCTTCATAATCTAAATAAGATTTGATTCTTCGGAATTTAAGGAAATTAAGATTTCCTTTGATTAAATGCGTAATCTGCCTCGATTGCTATGTCTGATATTTCGCTATAAATTGACCTCTTTCGTTTCATTTATTTTCACCACTCCTATAATCTTCTTCCTTATTTCATACATCCCAATAGATTATGAAAATGCTTAATCCAGTTCTGATTATTGATATTTTCCTGGCTATCGTATCCTTCATTCTTCTTTTTCATCTGCCACCAGAGGAAATTATTTTCTTCTACTATTACCTTGGGGTTATAGTGTTTTTCATTCTCCCGTGTCTTTATATTGCTATACGCATCGATATACATGGTTTGTAAATTTCAGGGTTGTTATCGGGCTTTATATTTTTCATTATATTTCAGAGCTTCATGCTTTTGTTTTCTCTTCCCGACTTCAAGTCAAGCGAATAATTGTCCAGAATTCGTAGGTATGAAGTTTCGAATGATCATAATATACAAAGCAGAAAGGAAAGGTAATAGCACGATTTGATTTGTCAAATTACCAGAATATCCAGAAATGACCGAATCATCAAGAAAATATTTTCTTGATATATTTAGAGATTATATAGAATGAAAGAGTTATGTAACATGGTTCATGATGAGGGTGTGATCTGTGAACCTTTATCACATTCCATTAGAAACTCAGCATGACTTACTGTAATATAATCACGTTGATCAAGTGTCATTATATTATACTAACTCATGCTTCAATTCCCAATATTACTTCAAAACATCAATTTTTTCGAATTTTTCAGATTTTAGAAACTAAAATAGTTTCTTTTATGATGTAACACAGATAACGCGAAGAGGTAATGGTTTCAGATAAGAATAGTTATGAAAATATCTTCAGAAATATGGAGGATATTTATAATGGGAGATACGATGATATCTTAGAATATTTAAGATAAGACGATGATGAAGAATATTGTCCGCAAAGGTTTTAGAGTAAGGAGCAAGGTATTTGCTAAGGATTTCAGCAGACACTGAATCATTTGTATTCTTTGAAGGCAGGTTTAGTCTTTGTGATTTGTCCACAGCCTCCTTCATGGTCTGCACAATCGGTTTTCCTGTTCCAAACCTTCTCTTTTTCTCAGCTTTACCACCATACTATTCTTTATCATCAAACTTTTGACTGTTAAGGTCGTTTACAGTTTTTGCTGCTTCATCAGCATTTTTCCAATTTCGGAGAACTAATTTCGCAGTTTGGGGTGTTTTTCAGAAACTTCACATTCAGAGTGTGTAAGTCTAGAAGATAGACATTATATGTATATATATAACTGTTGGCATAGAATTGCTGCGAAATTCGAAATACTGATTGCTAATTCCCAGTAGTTGGTATGACAATTATTGTTACAGGATGTGGATGAGTAAATGATAGGGTTTCAATGAGTATAATGATTTTTCGGAAGGTCAAAGATCAATGAAGTTGTTGATAAATTTACTGCTAATGTTGTGGGACATGAAAGGTTCCCCGGTAACAAGAACGTATATGTCAAGGTTATAATA